>NW_027040636.1:97500-698750 GCF_037179485.1 Ochlerotatus camptorhynchus | reverse complement strand
TACTCACTAATGGGTAAAAAGAAAACACTTGAAAATTTTATCGTCTCATTCCGTCACCGACCATTGGGAATGCAAACAGTTACTGTCCGCTATTTTTTAAGCAAAAATGGACGATCTCTAGAAAAGGTTAGTTTCCGAAACATTTGAGAGACTTACGGATAAGTCTATACAGTTTATCCAACATGGTATTATAATATCCCGTGTTATATTTTTTTTCGCAACACCTGCATTTATTTTCAATGTAAATATTAGTAAGGTTTTTTATATCAACGAGGACAAATAACCCAGCACCAGCCTCCTCCTTTTGTATGAATGGGTATTTTTTACCCATTTTAGGAAAAACACAATATAAGAAGATGGGTAAAAAACACCCATTTATTGACAGATCCCCCATTTACGCATTAATGAGTAAACCGCAGTTTACCTATTAAATTAGGAGGGGCACTTTTAGCACTTATTAAGCGGAAATAGTTGTTAACCCATTAATGGGTTTCGCGAAACCACCGTATAGGAAGTCCCATTAAGGCTGTGAACCATTTGCCGAGTTAAATTTAACTCGTGGTTAAAAGTGACATTTCGAAAGTTATTTTCTATGTTCGAAAATCCCCGTGCTATCGATCGACCGGTTTTCGAGCCACGGTTGTCAAAGTTTAACTTATTGTCTGTCAGAAATAACCATGCTCGGATAGCAGGGTTAATCAATAACTTTCCATCTGTCAAATTTTAACCAAAAGTTAAAAACATTCGCCCTCGCATTCGCCAAATGGTTCAGAGCCTAAAGAATAAAGAATGTCAATTAAGGTTAGTTCTATTTTTCTGTGTACGCATCTGACAACACCAAATGCCCACCAGGTCGCTGGTCGTTCCCTCGTTTACAGGTGCATGTGTGAGTTTGATATAAGTGTGCGTGAAATCTAGTGCGTGTGCACAAGACGTGTTGATGTTCGTCAACAAAAAGGTACTTTGTTCGTTCATCGTATTCGACGTCGTAGCCAAGAAATTTGTACTGAGCAGCAGAAGAGACAGTTCCTGTTCGACTGGCGTGAGGAAAATATCAGCAGCTATATAGCAGTAGCAGTAGCAGAAGGCAAATGATTGAGTGAAAAATAATGCAACAAAGTTTTATGGATGGAAAACTTAGTGAGGCAATCAAAAAGAGGCGATTAGTGTAGAAAAAATATTGCAATGATCATTGGATTGGATTATTTTCTATTGGCAGTGAATGTGGGTGATTTCGATCGAGATTAGTGTGTGATTATTGATGGCAAATGAAACCCGAAACGCAGTGAGCAAGTCGTCATTTTTCAGTCGTCATTATTCGAAATATTTTCCTCAGTGAGCGTGAACTGCGAGTCGTGGAAGGAAAAGGAAAAAGGAGGATTGTAGGGGAGAAAAAGAAAAAAATCAGCTTGCGAGAGCGAGAGGGTGTGGAAAAGCAGAAAGGTTCAACAAAGAAAAGTGTCGAAGTGCTCGAGCTACTAAAGAGTACAGTGGCAGTGCAGGGTTCGTCGGGGGAAGAGAAGCAAGCAGGGAGACAAGTTCTCTTTTGCTTTTTTCATCATCAAATGGCTGACAGCAGTGTAAATGCAAAGTGTAGTGATGGTGTTTCGTATTTTGATAGTTCAGTAAAGGGAAAAATGACTTCACATAACAATTCGGCAAACAATTCGCAAGCAAGTAACGGAAGCGCTGGAGGAGCTGGCGCTGGCTCTTCCGGTTCCCAAGTGGCTATGGTCGACCGTCTCAAACTGTTGTATCCGAACGTCAACGAGACCGTCGATCCGCTGCCCCGTTCCTGGAGTTCCCAAGACAAGTGCACCACCATCGGACTGACCCAAAATAATCTACGTGTTCATTACAAAGGTTTTTATATTTTCTTTTTAGTAAATTTTACTATTTTCTGACTCCATTATGCACCTTTCTATAATTAGTTTGGTCCTATATTTGGCCAAAGTACTGTTGTCTTCATTTACTGTTTAAGGCAAAAATAGTCACGTTTATTATATGGACTTCTTGAGATTATGTTCCAGAATTCGTTCTTCCTTGAACTCATTTTTAATAAATTAATTAATTAATTGATTTTTTGATAAACACTAAAGCTATTCTGATAAAAAAAAAATATACAAGGAACCTTCATTCTATGCTTCCAAGAGCACGTTCATATACAATATTTTTAACTCTTCATTCAATCAGACAGTCCGAGTCCGAGGAAGGCCGCGAGCAGCCACCATATTTTTGCTTGTGCTGCTGCGCTGGTCAATGTTGCCAGATGTTGCCTTACTGTGGCTGTTAATGATGGTGAAGAAAATCCAAGAGAACATAAATTATCATTCTGTATTAGGTAGTTTATATTATAATGTATGTAGCTAAATCAACTATAGGTAGGGGAAATGTTGGCTTCGGCAATACCTTTACCTATTATCGTCAGGGGGGTAAACAACGTCCTTGAGAGCTCAATTTTGGCATGTGGATACATTGTGTTTCAGAGCATCTATTGGCCAAATTTGAGTGCTCTAGGACTTTGTTTACTCCCCTAACGATAATAGGTTAAGGTATGGCCGAAGCCAACATTTCCCCTATTATATTAACAATGTGGTTCACTCTTTTGTTTTAACGGAGACACGATTTTCAGCCAACAAGTGGGCCAGTAACAGAATTTTTTAAACATTACGAAAGCTGCTTCAAAGCAACAACGATTGTAAGACTTTTACCCGAATGCAAATTTTCCCGAATAACATTTCCCCGAATGGAAGGATTTAACCGAAAAATGTATTACTTTACAGTTTCGGCTAGTTCATCTCATACCGAAACCTATGTTATTTTTAAGATAATTGTTTAATTCTTAAGTATTAATTTACGTAAATTCACTTCTTTCAGGTAAAAGAAGATTAAATTTAGACTAAATGTGGTCTAAATGCAATCCTCTGCCAAGAGGGAGGGTTGCTGAAGCCACCACAGGGCTGTTCATAAACTACGTAGACAGTTTTTTGGGATTCTTGCCCCCCCTCCCCCTGCGTAGAAAATTGACCATACAAAAATTTTAAAATTTGTATGGGCCGTGGATAATTGTAAACGAACTACCATAGCCATAGTAACACATACCACCTTCATAACGCTTCAGTTTGCCTTAAACGATTAATTCTTGGTTGTTAATAGTCCTTGATGAAATCGGCTGTTTCATGCAGATTGAGCAATAATTGCAGAATTATTTTGATTATAGTAGGGGAAATGCAGGTAATGTTCGGCCTAAGTGTCCCTAATTTGAGCCCATACATAAATTCAGCAATCGACTAAACTTTCAATAGCAACCAAAAATATCCACTAGTAACGTCCCAATAACGCGTTCATCTAGATAAAATTGATAAATAGCAGATTTTTAGCGATGGGCCCAATATTAGATACATAGGCCAACAATTAGAGACATTTCCCCTATGTATCAGATTTGTTCTGTATACAGAGGAGCTGGGAGGGCTTATTAGAAACTTCTCACCAAATAAAGTAATGATCTAGTAAATTTTGTACATCATTTTATTAAAATGTTATTTTATTTTAGCATATTATTTTTGTTACAGTCAATGGATCAATGAAAATGCTGAGGTTTTGACAGAACTGTGCTGTGGCTACCACAGTATTTTCCATAAACAGTAGCGCCAAAAGCATGCTGGTCGTGGGTTCAAAACTTGACCATCTAAATTGATCAATTAGTATATGATACAAGAGATTTGCTCGTTTTTGCGTTTTTGTTTTGTTTTTTTCTTGTTGATCTGATAGATTTCCCAGTTTGGTTAGAAGTTTCGAAGCTAACGCGTGTCCACAGGCCTAATAAGATAGGTAGAAACAGTGTATCATGAAGAAAGGTTGCAGGGTTGATTCCTCTCACTTGCTATAGTGGAGTGATTTTCGGAGTTTTGAATTCGTTACATGTTGTATTGGAGATTATTTGTGTCAGAAACTTGTGTTACTGTTGACGACTTTGTATGAAAATCGGCATACGCTGCTATTTTATCGAACACAGCTGTATATTGAGAAACACCTATAATGGCAATGGCAACTGACAATCGTAAAGACATCTACAAACATAATGGCACTGACTGACATTGATTCTCAAAAAAAAAAAATCAAGAGGATAGTTTACTTTCCAACTTTTAATATTACTACTGTTACTCCGACTATCCCCTACTTCAAAAATTATTCCTCCCAATCCGGCATCTTAAGCAGGATTCACTTGATCCCTGTGATTATTATTCTGTAGTGCCAAATCTTTACCTCTGCCCTTGTGCTGTATGAACAGTGATGTTTCACTGGAGAAAAAAAAAATGATAAGGATTTCCGGGATAATTTAAATGTTTTATGGGGGGCGACCCCGGCGTAGTGGTTAACATCCATACCTCTCACGCCAAAGTCACGAGTTCAAATATCACCCCCGGACAAGTCACGAATGACCCAAGAGTGTTAAAGTGACTATAATAAAAAAAATTGTTTTATGGGAAATGGACTGAAAATATTAACTTGCTTGTCAAAAATCCAAAAAATAACTCAATTTTTACCAAACGTCGGACTGAAAGTGGGAATACTATGCAGAACAATTTTGTTGAAGACTGTGACTTGATTCGACATGTGTAGATACAGTTATTAACTGTTTACTGTAGACTAAATGTACCGCAGCTTATATATACGCCTGAAGGCATACGTGGTGCACTAGGGCTAAGGTAAAATAATAATAACTTTTTGCACAAACGTCGAATCGATCTGTTCTGTATACACGCAGAGAAACAACTCGTATTAGAATCAAATACATTAAATTTTTAATTTAAACTCATGTTTTTTTGTAAAATCAAAGAATAAAAAATCTTTGTTTCTAATATTCAGCAGCGTTCACTCTACAAAGTCGTTATCGTTATTAGAAACAAATACCTTGCTTTTCAATTAATTTATTTTTGGGGATGATCTGATTTTTTGTGGACCGCCATTTTATTACATGACGCAAACAGAAAAAAATGATTCCTCAGAGGAAGAATTGATTGAAGAGCTGGAGTTAGAAATTCTCGGTGCAGAAGATTTAGAATTATTAAAATTACTTAAATTATTGGGTTTGAGCGAAGAAGTAGTCGGTGCTTTAAAGGTAGGAAATTTCTAATTTAATACATTTCTGCCCTATAAATAATTCTAATTATTTCAGCGAATCGATACACAGTTGACATCTTGAAAATAATCATTACACAAAGTAAATGGAAAATTGTTATTTAGATACTGTAATTTTGTAAGTATAATAAATATTATTTGACAGCATAAAAAATATTTTAATTATTTGATTTCATCTAAAATTAAAAAAAAAAAAAAACAAATAAAATGGAAAATAAATCAAATATCAGGTTATTTACATCAATTTTTTTTAAGAATCAACAAAATATTTTCTTTGAAACAAAAAGCATACTTTTTGTAGTAAAAAGAAGCGCGTGATTGGAACAAAATATATTAGTTTTGATTCAAGAAATGTCATGATAGAATCAAAGAAAAATATTGTTGAATTTACTCCTCAGATTTATTTTTGAAATTAAAAACCATTTCTCTGCGTGTAGTATTCGCAATGTAAGTCCAAGATTTGGTCAAAATTTAACTACTTACTTTTTTTAAAAACATTAAACAACTACGCCCTTTGAAAACAAATGGTTTAGTTTAATATAATGCAAAATTCACCATTTTTGGTTTCCTTACTGAGCACCAATGCTACCGACGCCAGGGAGGCAGCTCCCACACCTGGACCCTACCTATCGACCCATCAACTCATAGACCGGGGACCAACGGGTTTACTTCCCGGCGTGATCAGAGATGTTATGCCTCAGAACATCCCGGCGGCCCCGACAGGGATTAAACCCAGGACTGATGGGGTGAGAGGTAATCACGCTTACCACTACACCACCGGCGCCGCTCACAAATTTGTCAATATCTCGCGAAAATCTGTCAATGACAATGACAAATCTCAGCACTGCCACGTGGTATATGGGCAGCTCCCCTAATATAATTTGTATGGTTATTTTGCTTAACAACGTGTTCGGGATATCTTCCAAACCATTTATGGAATAGTTGTACCATTTGGGTTATCGTTCATTTATGGTATTTGTTTATTAGGGTCTTTATCAATATATAAATAAATTACTCTGATCAGAGATATCTATCGGATCGATTTCCGCTTGTAACATCTATACTATGTTTGCTTTTCTGCCAGCACTGTTATGTTTTGTTGATGTGTTTTGCATCGCAGCTAGAGTATTATTTCTTTATTTTCCTCTCTCGGGTGGTTTTACTCGTTCGTTTCCATCCAATCCCCCTACAAAATAGCTCTGTAATGCGACGTTGCAGTGGTTGTGTGCTGTTGTGTGTATTCTTCTGATCTTACTTTAGTTGGCTCGCTATATGGTTCCATAGTTATATCTTCGTTGTGCAAAATGGTTGAAATACAAACGACAAGGCAACAATCGTATTGTGGTATATGACAGACAGAGAAGGCACTCACGAGTCCTCTGTATGTATGGGTAGCGAGAAATCAGCAGGTTTTGACGTTTGTCAGTCATTGGATTAAATGTGGTGCGTTCAATGATCACACATGCTAAAAATTATAATAATTTACTTGAATTACAATGCTGATATCAATTTTGAATGCGCACATCGTGTAAATGAATACATTTATCTCATTTGTTTTTGTTTTGGTTTAGTTATATACTGACCAGACTGTTGTCGATAATTAGTATAACATGTTATAACTCTGTAGTCTGAACAAGGCATTAGTTAATAGGGATATATTTACGGATTTTACGGATGAATTGATCTCATATCGGCACTTAATGGCGATTTTCCACGAACTCAATTCTTTGTACTCTCCATTCAGTTTACCTTCGAAACATTATTACGCTGTTGCTCTAGTATCGAACGCACCAATACACTAGCAGCGAGTGCACGATTGTACGTACCATTTGTCAGATTTCGCTCATTTTCAGATTTTCCCTTTCCGATTGCAATGGGCTTTCAATTTTCCACACCATTTAAGGAAAAGCACGTCAAAAATATTCATCACTCATACGGTACGCACCTACTCAGATATCATTGGGTACAATAATATTTCTTGATAAAATCAGCTGCTCTGGAAGTCGTGCAAAATAAAATAATTGCTTCCAGTAACTTATTTATTTTTTATACATAGGTACGTGCATATCAGGAACTACTACATATGATCGTCAATAATGGTTTGTTGGTTTAGCATTAGCATTGGACGTGATAATTTATAATTATTTTCCAAGCTAACGGAATGGTTTCATTGTCTCTTCCTCTCATATAAGTAGATTTGAGTGTTATTGTTAACGTCTTAGTGATCGTCTTAGCACTCGTGTTTTTCTTTGTCATGTTACGAACGATGGTTTACTCACACTCGGGGGCATTGGGGATAATTGAGTGGATGTTTTTATTCTTCTTACAAAGAAGGGTATACATATCGCTTGGAAAACCAACTTTCGATCCGAGGCCGAGTGTCATATACCAATCGACTCAGACCGAGTGTGTAACGAAATTTTTGTCGGTCATGTTTCTCGGCAACCACTGAACTGAATTGGACGCAGCGACCACCAAATGAAAGGTTTTATATGATATGGTAGTTACAGTGTGTAAAATCTCCATAAATTCTTGCATCTGAGCTCCAGAACAGTAGCAATGTTGAGTTTGAAATAATAATTAATATTGCATACTACATTCTCTCTGCCATACCCAAAACGTCTAAAACTGCCGGGCCTCCAAGAATTTGATATATTCAGTGTTCTGATCTCTGATATTAAAATTTTGTAAACTTTGAAGGCTCTCCCGGAAGTTTCTGTATTTTTTTAAGTATCCAATGTTTTGGAAATTCTTGTCGAAGTACACTACTTCGTCTTAATCGTCCATTTCCGTTCTATCGAGCAGAAAGCATCAGTAAAATCAATATTTTGACCGTGCACAAATCAGTAATACGTTTGTACTGATGCGTTAGTTCACAAACTACAACACAAAGTCTATTAGAAAGTATTGTGTGAATATTTAAACTCATTGTTCTCAAAAAAAAAGAAGCGCTCCTAGCAAACTCGCTGTTTCAATGCGATAGGACGGAATTGAAACTCGTAAAACGAATTTAGAATCAAGAAGCAGTGTTAAATTTTCAAAAATATATCAACAATGTGTGGCTCTTTATCAAATTCAACGGTACTTATGGAAAGGGGAATAAATTTAGAAGTCTTCTTTGATAGAAACATTTTATTTATTGTTAAAATCCGTTCAAGAAAGAAAGGTAAAGCTTGGGTTGTGCTAAGTAAGACGGAAATTAGATAAAAAACCCTACCTGAAATTAAAGCATTGCCGTGAATTTCACAAGCTGGTATTGTCCGTTAAAATGCCAAGTAATGATGAAGCTGACCCTAGAGCTCCAAGGTTGGTTCGAAAACACTTGTAGTGGTGATTCTACACTTAGAAATTATCACCGACTTCGGTAAATTTTACCGAAATCTGAACAGCTGAACTTTTCGGTAAAATTCATGCAATTCAATTCAATTACTTTTCAGCTACTTTGATACTAAATCTCCACTAAAATGACAAGATTTGATCATTTAAACAAGGTTGAACATGTTTTGATTTTATTTTCAAATTCAATAACCTTTAAAATGAATGTCAAAGTTTTACCGAACGTTCAGCTATTCTGATTTCGGTAAAATTTACCGAACACGGAAACAAAATCATAGTGTGTATAATCAAATTGTAATTGTGGATGGTTGTGACCTGAATATAGACTCTGTGGATTAGCTCTGTAGAAAACCTGCAATGTTCTTACTATATGCTTCTTCTTTTTTCACTCTAATGCCCTAATGGGACTTAACGCCGGATCTCATCTAAATGTTCTTTGTGCACTTCCACAATTGTTAATTAAAAGCTTGTTGAGCCTGTATCATTTTTGCATTAGTATTATTGTGGGGAAAGTACAATCATATTCTATGCCCAGGAATGTCGAGAAATTTGCCATCCCGAAAAAATCTAGACTAGACCGGGAATCAAATTCAGCTGCCTCCAGCATGGTACTAGACGAATGGTAGTTTAAAATTCTTTCTATTGCCTCATCTTCAAGAGTTAAAAAATCGTGGCGCTGTAGGATCAGTTTTGATGGCAATATTCCGAAATTCGAAGATTTTAAAACTTCTGGTTTCATGAAAATCTGAGATACTTTTTTTAAAAATCAGGCTTAGATCAAATTACAAATTTAAAAAAGGCTATCATTTCAAAATTCTGTCCTGTTCTAAGAAAAAAAAAATAAAGCATCCCGGATTTGGGTATATGTTCAGGAGCTGGGTCTTCTTATGATTATAGGTAGACTTTATAATTTTCGTAATTCTAGAATTTTCAAAAAATTCTTATTTGAAAAACTGTTCGGAATTCTTTTCACAATTTATGTAATTGCCTATCTGTTGTCTTCAGTCAATACTCAAGCACCACTATTTAGAATCTAAACCCTTACCTTAGAGGTTCGATATAATTAAAGTATAAGCTCGGTTAAAAAATTGTGTATTCTTAATTGTTTATTTGCGGTGTTAATTCAATATGTTTTCTATGGCGCAGATTTGGCATCCTAGCACGGATGTCGTGGCGCGTATTTTACGGATTAAAAATAGGGATTTCCGTAACAACGCTGCATAAAATCACATGAGAATTCAAAAACCAGTTCAATGATAGTCATTTGGAGTGCCAAAGACCACACTGGCTACTTCCGGACATGTTACGGGTACCCCAAGGGAAGTGACCAGTTTCTGACTAGGGTCAAAATCCATCATACGATACCTCAAATCACTTGAGAATTCACATGTCACATCATATGAGCACTTTTGTCGGAATTTTTATTAGTATGATGAGTCAGATCTCACCATAGGTGGATTAATTCAGTTTTTTTTAACCTGTTTTTATTTGTTGTTTTTTTATGTGGCTGTTGAATACTCAATACGGTGACGCACTGAAAGTCTCAGACATGGAACTGATCAGGTCTTAATATTAATGATCAGTTCCAGGCCAAATTGCGATAACATTGAACCAATTTTTTTATTTTACCTCTCCGAATTTCATGAAACTTTGCATAATTGTTCGCTAGGGGAAATGATCCAGGTTTGTGCAAACCTTCGGTCGTTTTGACACTCGCCCAATTTGTCAAAATGGCGTATTAGATATTTTTCAATAAATTGTAGCACAAAATCGACTCATATATTCGAAATGACTTGAATGCCGGCACAAACTTGATTAATTGCCCCTTAATTATGCGAAGTTTCATGGAATTTGGAGAGGTAAAAATAAAATCGATTCGTCAGTGGATTATTTTGCTTTAATTCTCGGTTTAAACATTGAGATGGAAGGCTTTTCCAATAAAAATAACCATATCGACGTGTTCGGGGTATCATCGTTTATGGTATTTGTTTGAAAGGGTATGGTAACGAAAAAATATATCATTGTGCTCAGAAAACGAAGCTCTTTCAGACGATGTATAAAATGCGGTACATTTTTCAAAATTAAAGAACCCAATTCTTGTAAATTTGAATATACATATTACCTAGCCTCCGACTGGAAGTCCCTCTAATAGATAACAGAAATCTTTGTTTTCATACCCATAAGATGTTTGAGATAAGTTTTTGCAATCTTATCGATTGTAGTGTGGAATGCTTAAAAAGTACTTATGGAGCTATGAATGTGATGTTCATAGTATACATGTATAGCCGTAAACAAAGAGGCTGTTCATAAACAACGTAGACAATCGTTCATTATTTTTTCTTGGAAATTTATATGAACCAGTTACATCTGTCAACCCCTCCCCCTCCCCTTTCTTAATTAGTCATTGGTTAATAGGACAGTGAATTCTGAAAGTACTCTTTCAATAGATACATTCTACGTGACGTTACAACGATTTTTGCCTGTTTTGTTTTGTACAATTTTTGTATTGTAATTGAAAAAAATATTTAAAAGTAATCCCTAAATATTATTACAGGTTTGGGAAGTGCTTTAAATATCTCATAAGGATTGATGAAGGGTTTAAGTAAAGTTTTGGTGAGTAGTTATCACACGTTCCAAAACTGCAATAATATGTGAGAATTACTTTTATTTTTTTCAGTTACAGAACAAAAACTGTCTAAAAATCAGGCAAATCAGGCAGATTCTATTTATGTTTATAAGCTTTCAGGGGAAAATATGAAACGAGAAAACAATGTTTTTTAATATGCTAAAACGGCTTGTCGGTTTAATAGACCAAAAATCAAACTACCCATCGATCCCGTCAAAATATGGCGAGTTCAATAAAATCATGTACACTGTTTGAAAAATTCATGTAAATTTCTGTGATATATAACGCACACAAAGTTAACGCTATGTTTGGCGTAAATTTACACGATATTTCGTGTAAATTTAAGCGCAATGTCACATAATATCAGCTCAAGTGATTGATGGTCAGCCGAGAAATAGCGGTGGGTGGATGGTACCCATCGTATGTATGGAAACGTACTACCACCCACCCCATAAATGGAGGGATTATTGTATATAGCTAAACCGATAAAATAACATTTTTTTGGGGCCGTGCATGTCGTACTCGGAAAAATTATAAAATTTTCGGGAAATTTCTAATCAGACTTTGCTAGTCACCATGCAATAATTCAGATGCTGATCATTGCTCATATTTGCTATTCTTCAAGCGTATCACCCGTTTTGACTACATCTAAAAACGTACCATTCCGATGTGTAGCCTCACACTCCCCCTAGTTTTAGAGCAGTTGAAGTGCACTGTTTACGGGAACGGGATAGGCTTGTTGGGTAGCAGAAGTGAACGGGATGTGAGAGCGTTTAGCAGTAAGCAGCTGACGATTGCTTCCTCTGTCTGCCACGACACGAGTTAGACAAGAAGAACAACAAAAATAGTAGTGTGGTACGTATGTGTTTTCACACTCACAGTCACTCTTGTACCAGAATGGGAGAGTAGATACGCGCATACGCGTGTTACCAACAAGAGGCAGCAGGGTATTATTTCTCGCACAACAATTGAAAAGGGACAATCAGATTTTGTAAAACTTGAAGGCCTTTTTCGCGCGAACCGAAGTACGCCCACATAAACCATGAACACTATCAGGATGGGAAGAGTTTCCTATACCCAAATGGTGCTGCTGGTTTGCATGGGCAAGCTTCGATTCACGCGAAAGGGGCATTAAGTTTTGTTAACAACAGTGAATAGTCCCTTTGCAAATGTTACGCGAGAATTTTATGTTTTCATGAATGTGACACAAGTAAACAAAAGCTTCACAGCAAGCAAAAACCAGGCCCATCGTTCGATTCGGTGCTGGCTGTGGATGTGTGCACGAATGGTGGTCTATCTACGATTTGTAATAAGGTTCGCACTGCTCGCACTCGTCTATCACGCTAATTGCTGATGGTGTGCGTGTGTTTATCATCTGTTGTGGCTTCTTTCGTGCCTGGTATTGCAATGTTTTTATTGCGTCTGACTTGTTTTTATTTTCAATTTTTCCTAAATGATAACAGAAAATGTTTCGTAATGCATCTTTTATGTTTTTTTTTTATATACAAAAATAATATTTGATATACCAGATTTATCTCCGTCCTATCCCTCTGCCCATATATATCCTCAATCGAATTAGTTAATGAAATATCCTCATCAAGTAATAATGGGGGTACATATACACAGCTCATCGTTAATATACCAGGATCCATGTAAGGGGCTTAGACCCCCCCTCCCTTCTCCTCTGCGTGGACAACATGGTGTCCCAAAATAGCATTTTGTCATGAAACGTGGGGGCTCACGCTAAAAATTGTTGTTATTGATGATGAGGCAATTGATCGCGTTCAGAAAAATAAATATCTTGGCGTGATCGGGTTGCTTCCACTCACTTGCTATAAAAAAAATATTATTCGGAATTATGCAATCATTAGATGCAATAATGCTATGTTGTACTTGTTAGTAACAAGACAAGGGAGTAAAGTATGTGTTTGACTCATAAAACCTGTCAATTTCGCTTTGAGAGCGTCACAATCAGCGATCTTATGATTCGTGAGCGTTCACTCAGAGTGAGCGCTCACGAGTCGTAAAATCTCTGATTGTGACGCACTGAAAGCAATATTGACGGATTTTATGTGTCAAACATATACTTCATGACCTCTTCTAGTAACTTACAAGTACTAATAAGCATTATACTAGGGGAAATGTAGGTAATGTCGGCCTACATGTCCCTAATTTGGGCCCATCGCTAAAAGTCTGCTATTTATCAATTTTATCTAGATGAACGCGTTATTGGGACGTTACTAATGGATATTTTTGGTTGCTGTTGAAAATTTAGTTGATTCCTGAATTTATGTATGGGCCCAAATTAGGGACACTTAGGCCGACATTACCTGCATTTCCCCTATATCATGATTTCATAATACCGAAAAACATTTTTTTATAGCCAGTGAGTGGAAGTAACCCTGGGCGTGATTATTGATGACAAACTCAAGTTCAAGTCTCACAATCACAATTTAACTATTGGTAGTAAAATACAAATCAATCATCTCCCCTCATCTTTGCTTTTGGCCAATGAAACAAAAATATCGAGATTACAGCGCTTGCAGAATAAAATAATGCGTTTGATTTTGAGATGCAATAGATTCACTTCCTCAACTTTTCTGCTGGGCGCCTTGCAATGGCTGTCAATGAAGCAAAGAATTGTGTATTTGACTCTGGTGTTCATTTATAAAGTAGTTAACGGTTTACTGCCTCGATATTTGTGTGATCGGATTGAAACAGAAAGTGATTTCCATAGATATAAAACTTGAAACGCGGATAAAGTATGAACACCACATTTTCATCACAAAATTAATTATTTTTCAAAGGTGTACATGTTTTCAATTCGATGTCTAGACACATCAAGCGTACAACTAACCGAATTTAAGACACGCTGCATTTCACATATAAAAGCCGTTTATTGAGCAGTTATATTTTTTTATGAATTGATAAATAATCAATGTATCTTGACGAAGTTATCTCTATCGGATTATTTTGTATGGGCACTGTCATAAAGACATTTTAGTAATGTGTGTAGCATATACAAAAAAAAAACTACATAGTTGGCAGCTATGATGATGATGGATGTTTAGTTTTTATTTTTATTTTGTAGTAGTAATAGTAAGAAAAATAACTTTGAATAGTCTACAATGGTTTGAGCCTCGCGCGCGAAATATATGGCTGGAAGTCATTTCCCTGGATATAGTCCTGGCACTGCGGAAGCTAGGCTAGTTTTTGCACCTTGCTGTTGGTGGGCGGGCTTAATTTCATGCTAGTGAAGTGTTGGAGACGGTGGGTTTGTGGCCGGCGTTGCTTACTCATGCCGTGATAGAATGGCACCATGGGCGGGCAATGGGGATTACTAAGCTTCCCCTCTCTGATAAACCACTGCATGAGAGAACCAAAGATCTAGTCCAGCAGTGATAGTATCACACTTGTTACTCCTTTTATTGAGAGTCGCGTCGTAGTACGCTTACGTATAGGCACTGACGTTGGGTGTGATACTGGCGGGTTTTGCCGCAAATCACTCTTATTTTATTTATTTTTACGCAGATAGATTTATTTGGGTTTGCAAGGGAATTATACTATTGAAATATTTCAGAAAGTGCCCAACGGTGCTCCTTCTACTTGCGTGACAAGCTTTCATTGTTGTTTTCATTGAAGTATTACTCAGGGAACAACGTTAAACATCATTTTTGTACATGGTATTGTGCTTCATTTTGATTTGGGATAAATGTTTGAACTATGGCTCGGGATTTCCACTGTGGCGTGCTCAGGGTTGAAAAAATCATGAAAAAATCACCAGCATTCACTATGAAATGATATTTCATCCATAGTGAACTTTGATGAATTTTAGTGATTTTTTCAGCCCTGGGTGTGCTTCTATTGTGATATATCCATACGTAATTTTGTGGGACGACATAGTGGAAACGTGTGAGCGTAGTTGGAGCATGTACCCTATATAATTTAAAATCAGCTAGGAAACTTACTTCAAAATGAAGCATTTTAGTCACTTGAAGGTGTCACCTGGGTCGAACTAAGATATAATAAATAGGTATAGGTCAAAATCAAAAGTACTTGAAACACGTTTAACTTTAGATTACAAGCACAAGTGATTGATTATGTGAATTAGAGATTTCAATAATTTATTAAATTAGACTAATGAGATATCATATTCATCAAACGAACTTAAATAAGAAAATTCAGAAAGTCTAATAATATTAGGTAGATTAACAAAAGAATTAGGATGCGGGGGGTCCGCTTAGGGAGGCAACTAACCTTAAAGTTATGTAATAAATTTTCCTATTTACTCTTAAACTTCAATAAGAAAACGCAAGCAGACCAATAACAAGCAGTATTAACAAGGAGAGGAATAGTTTAGGAAATGAGTAAAAGTAGAGATATGTGTCAATTAATAACTTTTAATCATTTGTAGGTATTGTTTTCCCCTGAGTTCATTGTACTCGATTACTATATTATTCTCTCATTACGCGAAATCTCTGATATATTCGGTTAAAGTATTTGAGTTAACTTATTTCTTAGTGTTCAAGTACTTACATTTGTAAACAACAGTCAATGTTAATAATAGTAAAATAAGTAGAATATCTAAAGAGGAAACCAAAATTAATCAACTTGCCAACATAGACTATCACATTTATTTTTGTGGCACTCTTCAAATGATAATAAGCATTTTTTCTCGCTTCGGTTGTCTCGCACGGCTCTCGGAATTCGCGCGGTTTTCGTAACTTACATAATTTAGATATTTCGTTCGAAACGGATTTACTTATTCACTTTACTTATACAGGAGGAGGTTGAAGGGCAAGCGTTTGACACATATAACCTGTCAATTTCGCTTCCAAAGTGTTACAATGAGCAGTTTTATGATTCGTGAGCGTTCACTCAGAGTGAGCGCTCGCGAGTCGTAAAATCGCTAATTGAGACTATCTGAGAGCGAGTTTGACAGGTTTTATGTGTCAGACGCTTGTCTTGTGGCTAACAGGTGCGAAGCATCATTGTAACATCTACACGCTAACTTGAAAGTACTCATTAATGAGTAAAAAAGACCCATTTTGAAGAAAAGTGGCTGAACTCATTAATGATTAAACAATTTTACCCATTAATGAGTATCTGTTACCCATTAATGATTAACAATTACTCATTAATGGGTAATGGATACTCATTAATGGGTAAAATTGTTTAATCATTAATGAGTTAAGCCACTTTTCTTCAAAATGGATCTTTTTTACTCATTAATGAGTACTTTCAAGTTAGCGTGTAGTGGTTTCGAGAATCAGAGAATCATTTTTTTTTTATAGCAAGTGAGTGGAAGCAAACCTGCACGGATGTATCTACGCGCTAACGTCGCAGCATTTTTTCCATAACTATCTTGAAACAATACATACGGAATCCAGTGTTCTGATTCAAAGCAGAGCAGAACTCTCAGTAACGAATTCTAAATAACTCATTAAAATTTCAAACTATTTCCAGCTTACACATTCCATATCATTTTGTAGCATCGTGGCCATCTCAATCCAAAAAAAACATCCAACCACCTACCTCAATCTAATCATTATCCCTTCCCATGGCGATCATGTAGCCTACATGTGGCGAGTCAGCCATTACCCCTCCTTTACTACTGCCCCACCCTGCGCTGCAAAATTAAAATGAAAATGAAAATGATATAGTCCTGGCACTGCGGAAGCTTATATATGTAAAAAACATTCTCTGAAAGTTTTAGCTCATTTGGTTGTAGGATTAGCTGGTGCTTTTAGTTTGAATTTTGTATGGGGATTTTGGATAAAATACATGTAAAAATGACACTATCGATCATAAAAAAGTTTCCTTATTCTCGATTAGATTCAGATTTTCAAAACTTGTAGTTCAAACAATAAGTAACAACTTTGCTCAAGACTGAATTATGAATCCGGTTAGTTTTATTGAGATATTCGCTTTTGAATAAATATGAGCATATGAGTATATGAAAATTTCAACCGAATCTCATATATGACCATTAAACCAAAAGCGACAGCCCGTGTAACGTCTACAATAGCTGAAACAGTCAGCGAGTGGTTATCTCACATACTGACACGAGTCTGGATGTTGGCCTGTGGAAAATATGAACTTTTATTATTTTAGTGGTAATCTAGTTGAGCTTAAGCTGCCTGTATTTTGCTGCAATATACGAACAAAATGCACATATAAATTCACGAATGAATTTCTCCATAATACTAACTTGCATCATGATGATGTCTTCTACAAAGTTGTTTCTCATAGATTAAGCTACATGTGTTGAAATTCTGAGCTTAAAAGAGTTTGCTGAACCAGTGTTATGCCCGAAAGAGTGAGGGATGTTAATTCTCCATACATTTAAAAAAAAATCCCCATTTAATCTTTAAGCCAAAAGCGCCAGTTCGTGTTACATCCGAATTAGCTGAAATTTTTAGAAAGTGCTTTTCTCACCTAATGGCACAAATCTGGGGGTTGGCCCGCTGAAAACAAAGATAAAAAAATCTCCCATACAAATGTGGGCCAGTCTAATGTAAATCCTCGGTCACGTGTAAATGGAAGTATTGTCGAGGATTATACTTAGACTCTTGATAACTGGTTACACCTGTGATTTTTTTTGACCGATGCCTATAGGGGAAACGCACCCACCACCCACCACTAGCATATATAACGGGAAATTTATATCTGTAATTGTAACCAGCTCGATTTTGTTTGCAAACCTGGTTAAAATGTTTATATTTAATTATCTTAAAGATAACTCGTCCAGCTCAAACCGTTTTAGGGGTAAGAGGTGGAAGCATCATCATCAACTTAAGCTAAAGTATTACAAACTTTTGTATGGCGACAATGTTGTTTAGAGGTTTCAAATTTGAGGTTTTCGAAAAAAGTCCGTTTTTCTTAGCTTATATCAAACAAATATTTCTAATTCTTTAAATTCTTGTGAAACCTAACCCTTTCATGTTTTTACAGATTCCTTCAGAGTCCAAACTATATGCAAAAAAGTGTTATTGCTTGTTTTGTGTCAAATTTGTTTGTTACAATTATTTTAATCCATCAACACGATGATTTATACCTACATTATGACATTTAATCGACAAAAAGTGGGTATCAAACATATTCTTTTTATCAATATAATTTAATTGAAAGATGTGAAATGTTATGACAAACAACTTTGTCAAAAAAGCGTGGTCCTATGTTGAAATCCGGTTAGATATTCACGATTTACCGAAGGACAAAAATACATTTTTCAATTTTTTTTTTATTGGATCTATTTTGTATTTTCAGCTGATTACTAATCAATGCCATACCTCTTCAGAGTATTATTTTAAAATTTTCTATTCTTAGCTACGGCCAATATTAGTTGTTGTTTTTCAGTGTACAACAACCGTACCCGTTCAATTTTCCTGCCTAGGCTAGTTCGCGTTCTGCCGGGTAATTTTAGCTCATATTTATATTGGACTAGATTGATGATAAAATTATGTTAGATACCCTTTTTTGTCGATTAAATGCCATAATGTACCTAAACATCATCGTTTCAGGAAATTTAAAAAAAAATTAAAAAAATAATACACAACACAAGCCGTGTCAATTTTTTTCTTATAGTTTAGTAAAATACAACAAGATTTTAAATAATTAGAAATATTGCCAGCGGTGGCGGGGGAGGGACAGCCCTCACCATCCCTCTCCCAAGGGGGAGTTTGGTAAAGAGAAATGATAAAACCGATTTGTACCTTCCTAAAGTTGTCCTAGCTCGCTTTCTACTCTCTATACGCAATTTTCACACTGCCGTACTCTAAACGGAACTATCAATTCTATACTTTCATCTCCTCATCTATCGTATAAAAATTACCATTTGAGCGAAGACAACAAATCAAGAAGACTGGCAACTCTTCCATTTCCTCATACGAACGCTATGAGACAGGTACAATCGCGTCATCTGCCGCTCAAAGGTAAATGCTTCGAACGAATTTGATAGCAAAGATTACATCCTCAGAAGAAGGGTTTGAGTATTTGCTCATTTTTCTATGCGTTGCTTCCACCTTCACTCAAGCGCACCGCCATTGTATATGTCGCTTAGAATCTGGAAAGTTGCCAGTCTTGTTGATTTGTTGTCTTCAATTCGAGTCTGTTATTTTAAATTAGCATCTTCAACTATGTAAATCGTTGACTTCACGCAGAAGTAATACTAAACATATAGTCAAAGTACATAACTCTGGATGGGAGTTATGTACTTTGAACTGCTTGGATAACAATAATGTGATTCAGAATGCACGAAATTACACTTTTTGTTACCATATAAATCTTTGTCATTGACGAAAAATGAATGAGATTTTGACAAAGTTTTTTTTTTTGAGGATCAAGTCTATCAGTGATTATGTGAAAAACCATTTGGACAATATCACGCAAAAGTCTACCTCTCAGCACTGCTTGCCATACAATAATACTAATGCAAAAATGGTACAGGCTTAGAAAACACTCAGTTAATAACTGTGGAAGTGCTCAAAAAACACTAATCCAGTGGGGACGCAATAAAGCCAAAGAAGAAGAAGAAGGTTTCTATTCAGGCAGTAGGTATAACAGCCAATAGGACAATCTCATGAAGTATATCTAAAGTGTTAAACAGACCTATTTTTTGTATTAATTTCTTTTAGAACAAATCTAGATAGAGCTGGAATTAGGGCCTAACAACTTTTGTAAACAATGGCTTCTTTCAACGATTTCTAGAAAGCCAAGGCTCACTCACTCAAATCAACGTCACAATCGGGTAGGGGAAGACTTCCCCTTCCCGTTGGTTATGTTGGTTTGCGTGGGTGTGTCTGGAGTTTCGAGAAATCATCGAGAAAAGTCATTGATTACAAAAGCTGTAACGCCCTGTTACAGCTCTATCAAGAAATATCCCTGATTTAAGTAAAGCACTCGCTTTAAGACGATAATACTGTTTCCCTATCAGCTAGCGAGGTAACAAACAAACCAGTGACGTATATTGGCTGCTTATCTAACTATCAGCTAGTCGGTGCTGTGAATTCTCTTTTTTTTCTTATTTGTCGTGATAGTCCCAGCAAGGGACGAGTTGGTTGGTTTGGTTGAGAAATGTAGAATAATCTGTGTCCCAGAAAGAAAGCACGGCACAAACAATGAGTCAATGACTGTCTGCACTTATTTGTCTATGAATCAGACACCTCTGAAGACTATGTCGCGCCAGGAAATGAGGAATTTTTCTTTAGTAAAACCTTGTTGCTTCCTAAAAAATAAATCCGCGTGCTTCTGACCTGTCTAGCCTGCCTTTGTTGTCTGCGACGATTACTGATGCGAAATATGATTCAATTACTCAGTTGTTCAACAGATACCTAATTACCCAAACCAAATAGCAGATAATTTTCTGAAAATGGGATTTTTTTTTCAAGATCATTCTGAAGCGAATCATTCACCACCTCAACCAAATGAAAAAAGACCTAGGTATAATGCTACTGTTGGAAATTATTGGGCTTACCGGAGGACTGCCTCACATTTCACTTTCCGCGCCATCGAATTGCTGCGGCAATGCGGATGATGTAATTGCGAAAACGCGAAAACCAACGCGGCAGCAATTGAAATGGGGTTCAATAAATACAAATGTGAAAATAGTTGTGAGTAAATTAAGACGATCGAACTCACACGCGACTGTGGGCTACGCGAGTGATTTCACGGGCACAGAGATCCGCGTACCTCCTCGTTCGGTTGGCCGACAATGACGTCGGTGATTGACGGTGAGCTTGGCGTATATTCAAACTGCAACATTTCCTCAATTCATCGAATAAGAAACGATGTAGACTCAGGCAACTTCCAGCAAATATATCAGCGCTTGATATAGCAGTTGGTAAATATTAATTTCTTAAATCACAAACGTTAGAAAACTAAACGAAGGTTAAGTCAGCAATCTTACTTTGTTCTATCAATTTAATCAAAACTTTTGTTGTTTTGCGGTTTGCTTTATGTTACATTTTTAGTTTGGAGCAACAACGATAATGGATCGAAGCTATAAATTATTTGTAGTTTATCACTTCAAATTACTTCAAATGTATGCACGTCACTTAAAGCTTAGAAAATGCAAGGGAGACGTCCTGCCTAAAATCCTATAGTGTGGATGTACCAGTTATGACTATACGTTCTTATTATGGTGTACTCCGTTTGTGGCATATGGGAATCCCATAAGCCATAATTCGAACATACCATAATAGGAACGTATAGTCATAAGAGGTACATCCACCCTATAGTGTGAAATATACAATATGTATATTGTTGTTAGAAGAATTCTTCTAATTACAGGTATACCTCGATATATCGTAACTGTCACTTTTGACCGTCATCGTCGATATCTCTAAACTCGACTATCCGATAGAATCATTATTTTGCTTGATTGAATGATCGTTTGTGAGAAATCGGCAATGGAAATTAAAAGTGGTAGTTACGTTATATCGAGGTATACCTGTATGAAAACTTCCGTAAAAATTACGTCAGCAAAGATGCTCCTATTACCATCCAACTTTCATGTTAGTATATGTCAACTTCTCAATTTCGGGATTAATTATATTATACATAATCGAATGTTACAAAACTGTATGGTATTTGAATTTTAGCGAACATTTAGTTTAACGTTTTCAATTCTTTATTAGACCGTTGAGGATGTAATAGTGTGTTCATATGTTGTAATTATTATATGTAAAGCAATTATATCTATGATAAACCACAAAAAGTATAGATGGCCAGCTTTAATTGAAGCTGGTCTAAATTGTACTCTTAGTGAATGGTGTTTTGTGACAGCTGCGCTCCCATTTCCCGACGCTCATGAAGGCCACCAGAAATGCGTTTTGAGCACCTATAAACAAAGCCTGGAGATCGTGAGGTAGCGCGTCATGAACCAACATGCCGTCCGCTTGGTTGTTGCGCTGCAAAAGGTTGACCTACTTTTGAGTCTGGCGACCGCGTTTGAATGTTGTACGTACGACCGAACGGCTGAAGCTCACAAAGTCATAACATTCAGCGCAGCGCCAGGCCAAATCGGCCAAACCAACGAGCCAAGCAAAATCAAAGCCAACCAACCAGCCAGCCAGCCAATAAATGAGCGAACGTCGCGCTACTTTAAGGTGTTCAACAACGGTATCCGCAACGACGGTTCGATGAAGAAAAAATTACTATGTATAAAAACATCCAAAAGCAGTGCTGGAAGGTCAGTTGATGAAATAGAAAATGAAAATTTCACGAAACATGAGCTAAAGTGAGAAACAAACTGGTTGAAGACGTCGCTGCTATAGCGATCAAAAGCCTTGGCCGTGGGGGAAGTCGAATTAGGCATACCTAACTTCAGACAATCCGATGTTGATGACGGATGATGATACCGCCATGCATAAGCTAAGGGTGCCAGCGATTAGCTTGCACGGTGTTGGTAGAACAATGACGAATTTTGAGCGGTGTACTATTCTATTTCGGACAAGGTCAGATTAACTACACAATATCACGATAGTTAACCCTTCGTTGCTCGTATCTACACATACAATCAACTATCAGCTAGTCAAAGGGTTTGACAGATGTAGAACAAATATACGGTACAAGATTAGAACATAGAACACCAACGCGTTGATCAAAACATGTCTCATACATACTTAGTTTTGCTTTCCGAATATCGGTAAAACTCAGTAAAACTTGTTGCCGGGCACTCGGTAAAAAAAAATTGCCTAGGTGGGGAGTGTGCGTATCTTCGCTGGAAGTTGCCGAATCATCTGAACAACTACGTGAGATGTTGTACACTTGCCTTTTTCTAGGAAATTGCATACAAACAGCTGATATAATGAGCGATTATTCTTGAGCACAGAAGCAGCGAAAGTCAATAGCATCGCGTATGGCAAAAATACATATTGGGAGCTTCACTTTCGATCGTATTTGTATATTGCATGCATGTGCTGCCAACACCTGAGCGGAGTGCTGCAAGTTTGTACATGCTCTCAACCACACAGATATACGTACAACAAATCGCGACTTTGAACAGTCGCGAATGTACCGTATGATGGAACCAAATAATGGTTCAAGTATAAGAGACTGACTGCGGCAGAAAAAAAAATGCGATGGTGAATAATAGACAACAGTTGGATTAACGCAGCGGTTTCCAACCTTTTTCGAGTGACGTACGTACAGCTGTGTTCGATAAAATAGCAGCGCATGCCGATTTTCATACAAAATGGTCAACTTTGACATGATGTAACGTTGTTAACTTATGATCAATTGAGCTGAAACTTTCGCCAAAGAACTACAAATATGTTCAAACTTACGATTACAAACTATTAAATTTTTGGAAGCACGTGCCGGAAAGTGAGACACCAGATAAAATTGCTGAAATAAAACTATTAGTACTGCTATTATTTTGAACAATTTTACCTGGTGTCTCACTTTCCGGCAGGTGCTTCTAAAAATTCAATATTTTGTAATGGTAAAATTGAACATATTTGTAGTTCTTTGGCGAACGTTTCAGCTCAATTGATCATAAGTTAACAAAGTTACATCATGTCCAGAGCTGGTAAATATCACGGCCGTCATGTGACGATGAGAAAACAGGTTCTCTCACTATCACGAGACGAACCTACCAATCATTAGCTTTCTTGTCATTTTTCAACATCACAACACTGTCACGTTCTATCATGACAAAAAATTCGATGAGATTTTGAAGAAAATCTCTATCATCCAATGATAGTGACAGAAGTATCTCTGTAAATATCGCGCGAGATCTTTCATTGAAAATGACATTTGCCAGCCCTGAGCATGTCAAAGTTGACCATTTTGTATGAAAATCGGCATGCGCTGCTATTTTATCGAACACAATTGTACGTAGAATTGTATCCCCTCAATTTCAATGTTGATTTTATGAAAAAAAAAACATGGTAATCCCAAAGATTGGGATGATTCAAAAATATATACAGTACGCACCATAAAAAAAGCAAAAAATGTCAATGTATCATTTTTTTGGCATTTTTAATGATGCGTATTTTAGGGCTTCAGGGTTGACTTTCATAACACACATACAAGTTTTTTGAAATTTTGGCTACTGGTTTATCAAATATTGGCTGAGTCCGTTTTATATTTAAAAAATTATAGTAAAACGCTGTTTTTGAATATTTAAAAAAAATGGGTTTTTCTTGAGTACAATAAACAAACTTGCTTTTTATCCTTCTACCCCCCGCCCCTTGTGTCACGCATTTTCATACCTATTACACGTACTGTACCGTACTAAAACAATTCTAAAGTGATCTAGGTGTCACCGCAGCTTTTCAAATATTGACATTAACTGCACTTATCAAACTAATTTCGGAAGCAAAATAACCAATAATTATAGAACATAAAGAGAAAACTCTGAAACCAACCTAATAATTTCATCAATATTAAAAATTCCATTGAAAACATGGTAATATTTGAAAACTTTTGACACATTTTTTTTACCTACCCCCTAGTGTGTCTAGCGTACTCATAAGGTACGCGTACCCCTGCCTGAGAACCACTGGATTAACGTAATAGTGAAGAAATAATGTACACGCCGTTTAAAGAAAGCGCTTGGAAATTATGCTTCCATGAACAGTTCGCAATTTTTTATATCTGGCCTTCGTTTTGGAAAACGAGAGACTATACAGTGCCGTTCGATATAATAACAGCGCAAGGCCGATTTTCATACAAAATAGTCAACTTTGTCATGTTGTAACTTGGTTCTCTTATGATCAATTGAGCTAAAACACAATAATGTTCAATTTTGCTAATACATAATACTATATTTGTTGAAGCACCTGTCGGAAACTGAGATGCTAGGTAAAATTGTTCGAAGTAGCAGTTTTTTATTTGAATATTGTTGTACTGCAAAAATGTCATGTACATTTGTTTGAATGTTGAGTAATGTTAAATTTACAAACTCACGGATGAGCCGAAACTCCCAATTATTAAAACTACTATTACTTCGAACAATTTTACTTACACAGTTCGAAAAATTAGTGTAAATTTCTATTCAATATGATGCACATAAATCGAGCGTCTCATGTCATATAAGTTTACATTATAAATCGTGTAAAGTTCTAAGAGATTTAAGTTGCATATTGTATACAAAATCCCATCTTTATAAACAACATTGCTTACAAGTTGCTCCTTTGTGTAAAATTAAATACAAGTTTACGTGAATCAATGTTTACATCACATTTATAATTCAGAATTTTTTGCTGTGCATGGTATCACACTTTCCGGTACGTACTTCAAAATATTTTATATTTTATATTCGCAAAATATTTATAATATGTCCAATATTTGTAGATCTGTGGCGAAGCTCAATTGATCATAAGAGAACAAAGTTGAAGAAGTGAATTTCATGAGAGTATCTAAATAGTGTTCCAAAGTTCAAAAAAGTTTACTAAGAAAATTCTCAGAAATATCTCATGAGAATTGTATAGAGATTTAAAAATTATTGATCAAATTAAATTGACTTTTTTTGTGAGAATCAATCAAAATATCATTATAATTTTCAAAAGAATACCTTTTTAAAACATTGGACAAATTTGAAGGGGCTACCAAAGAGAACCCCAGTTTTGTTTAGGTCAGTAGCTTACAGACTGTGGTTCGCGGAGCACTTAGTGCTCGGACAAGCCTCTAATAGTTAGTGGCGCCTGTGGTGTAGTTGTAAGTGTGATTGCCGCTCACTCCAAAGGGTCTGGGTTCAACGCTAGTCGCCGCCGTCGGGATTTTCTGAGGCATAAAATATCTGTCCGATCACGGGAAGCCGTTGGTCCCCGGTTCATGAACTGATGGGTCGTAGGGTCCAGGTGTAGGAGCTGCATTGGTAGCATTGGTTCTCAGTACGGAAAACAAATCAAGGAAAAAAAGCCTCTAAAAACTAATCGTGGTGCTACTCTTAAACTTGATATTATCTATCGGTACAGTTGAAAACCGGAATAACCCACTAGCGACAATCGATGTAACTCTCGTTCTGTACGTTGAACATAGTGGCGGAAGTATTGCGCTGTATAGCATTTCATTGTGCGATTATAGCGCACTACTTCCGACACTATGTTTAACGTACGAAACGAGAGTAAAATCGACTGTCGCTAATGGGTTATTTCGGTTTTCAACTGTACCGATAATATATGATGGATGGAATTAAAATTGCAATCAAAAGCAGATTAAATTTTTCAATACCTAAAATTTAAATTTAATTCTTAGCCATTGCATCGTGAAAATTGTTCTATTGCTGGAGTTGATTTTCACCGAATTTTTGTTATATTCTTTTTCCAAATACCAGTTTATGAAAAAATACTAAGATATTTTTATTTTACATTGGGTCTGCAAAAAAGTTCTAAGCTTGTTAGTTTTCTTGGTCTCAAGAAATTACTAAATTCCATAATCCAGTGGCGTCGCGTTACTTCGCTTTTTACCTGCGATCTTCTAGTTGTACTGATATTTATCCATTGCAAGTAATATTTTTAAATTAACGTTTCAAAGTTTTGAAAGCTGATGTACAGATAAATTGAAGTTATGGCGACGCCGCTGCCAAAATCTTGATAATTGTTTTCAGTCATATATATGCATATCATACATGCAAATATTTCTATGTTTAATATATAGGTAGTGTTTTTCATTTAATTTCCGTCCTAATAAGTACAACCCGCGTTTTACCTAAAAAACATAACTTCTAAATGTATTCACCTTTCTATACGTATCGTTAGTTTTGATAAAGAATCACAAATTGTTGATATATTGTTAGATAATCTAACTGCTTCTTGATTGCAATTACGTCATACGAGCTTCAATTCTGTCCTAATGCATTGAAACGCCATTAGATTTTCTTCGTCCTACGGATGAAGGTAGAAAAAGTGGATGCGCTAAGAGCGCTTCTTTTGTTTAAAGAACAAGGAGCGTAAATATTCATAAAATGCGCTCTAATAGGCTTTGTGCCCCGTAACGTGGGTAGGTAACTTTTTCGTGGTACGTTACGGGATGTAAGATCTACCACAGAATCCTAGTCCTGACTGCTTCAAACTAGGGGAACAGGATTTTTCAGTAATCAAAGGAGCGCAGCTTAGTCCATGTTTCTTTTTATGCCTTGTTGATCAATCTACCATTAAATAGTCATTAGGGGAAAACCGACAGTGTGGATAATACCGACACCCTTTGAATGTTCAGATTATTCGATGTTTTTAACAATGTTTTAGCAACCCCTATGCACACTTGTAATTTCTTATGTCCCGAATCACCCTATAGCTATCCAGCTATCCTGTAGCATTGACCCAACACTTGCTGTAAGATTTCGCTCTCGGGTTTTAACTGTTTTAGACGTAACATTTTATAACATTCGATAACAGTAATACTAGTACGATTCTATAAGCACTTCGTGTTCATAAAATATATTTGTTTATCGTATCCAAAGCAAAACTCGATCGTTTACTTCAAACGGAGAAAAAACTTATTAACTATATTTGTCCATCGACATATGAAGAGTAATTTAGTCCCGAATATTGGCAAGGGACCATCGACATAGAGAACGATCGAGATATGGAAAACTGAATGTTTGGGAATCTGAAAAGACTGCTAAAATCATAGATAGGGAGGAACAGGCATGGAAAATCATTTCCATTAATTTCATACATTCATTTGCATTCATTTGCCTCTAACTTTTTTTATCAACAGCATTCCGCAAAATGATGTATAGAGCTTTTGTAAGTTTTGTTATTAGCTACAACTTTTGATCATAACTCCAATCTGTATCTCTTATGCATCACAAACAAGAGCGGGCAGAACTTGTTACTGTTTTTTAGTGAATGTATTTTACATTCACTGAAAAACAATAGTGGCTTCTGTTCGCTCTGATTCGTCATGCATAAGAGATACAGATTTGACTTGTTAAAAAAAGTTGTAGCTAATAACAAAACCTACAAAAGCTGTAGACATTATTTTGCAGAATGCTATTGAAGAAAAAAAGTTAGAGGCAAATGAATGTAAATGAATGCACGAAATGAATGCAAATGATTTTCCATGCCTGGGGAGGAATGTCGAGAGATTCTTAGTTTTGTTATTTTTATTCAATGGAGCAACAAAAAAGATCTCGTATCTCGCTTCGGACAAAACCTTTGTTTTACGATTGTTGTAATCATTTTACAGCATTTGTTTTTACTAGTGCTCGAGTTACAATATTTACAATAAATGAACACTACTTCATTCGAGCAGTTTAAATGACATAGACTAGGGCAAGGTACTGATTTTCGTCCTTTTAGTATTGTTGTTGACGTTTTTCTCCTTAAATCGCTGGTAGAAAGTCACGCTAAAAACTATTTGACAAAGTGATCCATTGAGATTTTAATATCACTTTGTTGTTAGAAGCTATTTTTTCATTAATTGATAGATTATTTGTTGATTTTGGTTTTGAGCTGCTACATTTGTATGTAGCAGGGCAGATTGTTACTTTATTTGTTCTATCACAACTGATTCTTAAGTTATTCAAACTCTGCTCAGGTCTGTTCCAACACATTTGTGCAGGGCTGTTCGGAATTGTGATAATTTTATTAAGATGTATCAAGGGTGAAATATGTTCTAAAGGTTTAAATATAAAACATATTCTGAGCTCTTCCAAATACTGTCCTATGTTTCTGAATTGGTGTTATCACCACTCGAATTAATTTGAGTTTCAATCAGTGTTGGCAAAATCATCAATCAATTGATATTTTTCCACTCTCATACGCTCTCAATATCACGCGTGATATTGGAACAAAATATCATACTTGATATTGATTTTACAAGCTCCTTTGATATTGCGAGACTATTCACAACGTGCAAAAATCAAGCTGAGAGTTGACTCAACACAAAAATGATCTCTTTTTACTATTCACCGATGGCAGACACAAAGTGACTGCCTCCAGCCGTATGGAAGTTTCGGTTGCATTCGGGTATAAAGCAAAAATCACGAAACTCAATCTCACCACAGTTTGTTGAGATTTGCAGCTGGTGAGTTTTGTTAGCTTGATATTCTGAGCTGCTATTTCACAGCTTGCAAAATCAACCGCAGTTGTTTGCTTGTTGATTTTTGTCTACGAAAATCAAGCGTGATTTTGGGCGTTGGTGAGATTTGATTTTTTGATATTTTCCCAACACTAGTTTCAATGCTGCCAAATGAACAGTTGCGAAATTATGCAAAATAAATTGGGCTTCGTGGTCGTGCGGTTAGCGGCATCACCCGTCGTTCTGGCGTAATGTGAGTGCCACGAAGTGAGGTGAGGGTTCGATTCCCGTTCCAACCGGTGGAACTTTTTGCAAACTGGAAATTTCCCAACTGGGTGTTGTGTGTTATCCGTTGTCTAGTGTTCAGTCTGTGCAACCTCTGGTTGAAGACGGTGTCAATTGTATTTTTTTTTCGAAAGTTTCTCGATTGTTTCAAAATGTTCATTGCTTCAAAAATACCCTAAAAGGCTTAATTAGGCCTCAATCAGACATGATTTAGGGGTGCCGCAAATCGGTCAAAGTTTGATTTTTTTATGGTAGTAGGGTAAATTACGGCTTCGGCAATACCTTTCCCTATTATCGGAACAGGGTAAATAAGGCATTGGGTTAGAGGGGTGTAAAGGTTAACACATACCTCTCACGTCAAAGTCACGAGTTCAAATCTCATTCTCGGACATGTCACGGATGACCCGAAAGTGACTATATACAACAATAACAATGAAAAAATAAATAATTGAGCGCCATTTGACCGCGCTGGGGCTTCATTCATCCCCTGACGAAGCCGTCATTTACCCTATTACTTTGATCGTTTGCGAGAAATCGACGATGGAAGTGAAAACAGTCACTTATCGAGGAATACTCGCTGGTTACACCCATTTCTAAAGGTCCTTGAAATACTTCTCA
Organism: Ochlerotatus camptorhynchus; assembly: GCF_037179485.1. Taxonomy (NCBI): domain Eukaryota; kingdom Metazoa; phylum Arthropoda; class Insecta; order Diptera; family Culicidae; genus Ochlerotatus; species Ochlerotatus camptorhynchus. Next base: position 668,770 of record NW_027040636.1, on the reverse strand, counting down.
CCCTTTAGCTCCAATTGCAGTAAGTCAATGCAGAACAGAAGTTAGTTCCTACACTGCTGAAGTCAAGGTGAAATTGATATGCATTGATGCGGAAAACAACGTAGGGTACCTCATGTAGTTTCTATCCGTACATAAGAACACCGCTTGTCATGAAAGGGTGAAGGTATTTAAAATTTGAAAAGTATCGGTTCTTTGCTAAATTATCGCGTGTTACTACAAAAACTGCTACTGCACTGTGCGTGTAAATGGGTTAGTTACCCTTTTTGTAAGCTCATTCCTGTTGTTTATTATTTTACGATTCTCGCATCGTCATCGATCATATGAGGTGACCTCGTTTTTTTTTATTCTTCTTTGTTGTGGTAATTGATCAGATGGCCGAATGTAAAAGTATGTGCGATGCAAATTCTAACAACTATAAAGCTATAAGTGGATGATTTATGATTTTTACAGCAAACAAATAAAACATTTAAATTTAGCGTTCAGAATCACAAGGGCCTTACTGTGACGATAGATTCTCTCCATTGATTGTCTCTTTAGATTGTTAAAGTAAAGTGTATCAATTTTCCAATATTTGTTTCAGTTCAGAGTCGTAAAAGTTTGTATTGGCCAAACGAAAAAAGGCCGCAGCATAAAAGTTCTAAAATGTATGGATAGACCTACCTTAAAAGGCCGACAATTTAAGAACCTGACCCGAAAACCACACATTTTTCAAATTGACGTAAGTGCTTTTGTAAACAATTACTTCAAACATCAATTTATCGAAGCTGATACCCGAGAAAAGTCCAGCATCAAAATGACAGCAAATTGAAATCAAGTTTTGATGTCAACATCAAACTTTCAGTTTCGCAATTCACAAATTTGATACCAAATTTTGTTTCCATTTTGCTGTACATTTGCTCTTCAAATATATGTTGTTGCGGGTTTGTTTTCATTGCCTAAGCATAACATCAACTTGAATACTTGTTTTGTTATGAACAGGAAAAATTTATATCAAATTTAGTTTTCAGTTTGCTCTCACTGATAGCAGAAATAATTTTCAATTTAATGTCACAGGAAGATTTTTTTGCTCTCAATTTTGATATTTTAACCGTTAAAACGACCAACACGACAGCAACCTGAGTAATCATTATAAGCTGAATCACAACATGAAATTTAGATTTCCATTTGATCTCAGACTTTGCTCGGGTAGCTCGCTCATGCAAACTAATACTACCATTATGTAGGGGAAAATGTCGCCTTTCTGTGGTCCAGCATAGACAATAACCATAACAAGTGCCTTGCAGCCTATTCAGCTTATGATCCCCGCCAGTGGTGGTATCAGTACTGGTTTACTGCACTACGTTTGAATATTTCTATTGGTACGTGGTAAATTATTCCTTTACTACTGCACAACACATCAAATGAATAAAGCAAGTGGTAAAAATTGAATAAATTATTGTTATCTGATAATTGTGACTTGCATTTGTAATGGTAACTGCGTAACTATTTTTCAAATGCAAAATACTATTGAAATAAATTACATTATCAAATTTTTATCATACAAGATTTAAGGATACATAAAAAGATGTTATTTGGTAAAAACAAATATTCGTAATCTTAGCAATTAGCAAACAAAAATTTCCTCTCCTCCATATTTGTAAATATGAAAAGAACATATAATGTCTTCTGGAATCTGCTGCAAATAACAAGAAGACTTAAACTATATGTTTTACATAGTTGAAGATGCTAATTTCAAATAACATACTAAAGTGGTAATTTTTATACGATAGATGAGGAGATGAAAGTATAAAATTGATAGTTCCGTTAGGTTACGGCAGTGTGAAAATTGCATATTGAGAGTAGAAAGCGAGTTAGCTAGGACAACTTTAGGAAAGTACACATCGGTTTTATCATTTCTCTTTACCAAACTACTGTTCCTTTAGCGGAAATGTCGTCGAACAAAGATTTGAGGGAATCCAGTATATCCAGTGTCCTTAGTTTAGTGCGTATTACTCCATCACTATTGAGAAATGATGAAGTACTCGATTTTTTCACAGTTGTCATTCTTGCATTTATCGCAAGGATTCGACTCTAATTGAAAGGTCCCGCTATTTATACCCTTCGGAGTGTTGAAACACCCTCCAAAGGCGCGCCCCTTTGTCAGTCAAAATTGGATTCCTTAGCAACAAAATTAAGGTATAACACCGATAATGACCATGCATCAGAACCCTAGTCTTAATCACTTCAAACTAGGGAACAACAAATAGAAGGTTAGGAATCACATAGATGAAGACTAACTAACTAGTTTTTCCTTGTTTCAAGATCATCCTCGGTGGACAAAGCCGAGTCTTGTCACTATCAACAAGGCATAAAAAGTAACTAGGACTAAGATGTGTTCCTTGGATTACTGAAAAATCCTATTCCCCTAGTTTGAAGTAGTCAGGACTAGGAATCGGTGGCAGATCTTACATCCCGTAACGTACCACGAAAAGGCGATCTACCCACGTTACGGGGCAATTATGACAAATGCATATTATTCAATGGCGTAGCTAATGGGGGTTCAAAAGGGGCCAGGCCCCCTCCAGAATTGTCTAGCCCCCCCCCCCTTCCCCTACACTACACCACCGGCGTCACTAGTCGAAACGCGTTGCTCAAGTATAATGTTGTCCCGTAGATAATCTAGACAGCAAAAATTACAAGCGTCCTAGGTATTTCTATGTGCTTTATTGGAAACATTTTTGACGTTGACGCCAATGATTGTGTAGTATGCGTACCTAAATGCGTCACAAACCATAATACAGTGGGTTTGGATTCTGGACACATCTTACTTCAGATCTTCGATCTCCCATGCGTAAACCTACTATTACTTGAACCCCTCACCCAGTGTATGTAGTCTAAGTACAGCCCTTTATGGGCGTTATAAGATTATTAGTGCTGTTTACTAACGTGTCATATTTACCATTTTACTTTTCTTCAGGAGTTGGAAAATCACATACAGACGCAGCATCAGTGCGTACGCCATTCCCTATCCCAGCAGCATGTGGGCTGTACTATTTCGAGGTGAAGATAATCTCCAAAGGTCGTGACGGCTACATGGGCATCGGGCTGACTGCACATCCACACTTTAAAATGAATCGGTTACCGGGTTGGGATAAGCAATCGTATGGATACCACGGAGATGATGGAAATTCGTTCTGTTCGTCCGGTAATGGTCAACCGTACGGACCCACCTTTACCACCGGTGATATTATTGGTTGTGGTGTAAATTTAGTCGACAATACCTGTTTCTACACTAAAAACGGTCACCATCTAGGAATAGCTTTCAGAGATTTACCGGTAAGTTTAGTTTGAGAATAAGTACCATCATACGTAGTTGCTAAGTCGTGAGAATAATGGGTTCACATATTCTTGTAGCCACGATTATATCCCACAGTGGGACTGCAGACCCCTGGTGAAGTGGTGGACGCAAATTTCGGCCAGGAACCATTCAAGTTTGACATCGAAGACATGCTGAAGGAGTTGCGGGCGGCGACCAAAGCCACTATTTATAATTTCCCCCTGCCGGATGATCAGGGCGATTGGACTGTGATCTTGCACAAAATGGTTTCATCGTATCTTGTGCATCATGGCTATAGCTCGACAGCGGACACCTTCGCACGTACCACCGGCCAGTCACTACAAGAAGACATGGCGTCGATAAAGAATCGACAAAGTAGGTTTTAACTCACTTTTGCTATCAAAAACTATTCTCATCTATCAAAAACATTGCTTTGTTTTACAGAAATAATCAAACTTGTACTATCGGGGCGCATGGGACAGGCAATTGAGCATACTGTACGCTTATATCCAGGTCTACTGGAGTCGAACCAAAATCTGCTATTCATGCTCAAATGTAGGCAGTTTATCGAAATGGTGAACGGATCTGATTTCGACCTCGTAAGTACTTCGAATCCTCTTTATGTTGTGATGGGTGCTCTAGACAAACTTGCACTTCTATTACAGAGCGGTTCAACTCACACGAGTCCAGTGCAAACGTCAGTTATACAATCGACGAAAAGTTATCAAAACGGAAACACGGTTATCCCGGATGACGCTGACAATCAGGGGTTTAGCAAAAATAACGTCCTCAGGTACTTGGCCATGACTATTCAATTTATTCAATATGACGAACTTGAACACGGATTCTTCCCTATGGTAGTAATAACGGCACATGTATCGAAGACGACTACTCTAATGACGTAGAGATGGAGAATGGTCACACGAATAACGTAAATAGCTCGAACGGCTACAAAAACGGAACGTCTAACAGCAATCTCAACGATTCGCTCGACGATGACGATGAAGAAGATGAAGATGGCAGGGACGTGGATATGGGTAAGAACTATCTTTTTCATATTGGACCGTTAAGGTACAGCATCCTAATCCATATTTTTATGTTATTGAAGATGTGGATTCGTCGTTGTCGCCAAATTGCAAATCAACCAACACCGGTGTGTCACGATCCGGTGTCGAAAGGATGCTTGAGTTCGGAAGAGAACTGTTTCAAATGAGCCAACGATTAGAAAAGGAGAATGGAGTTAACGAAACTAATCAAAAAATGTTAGAGGTATGTACTCAAAGACAATGCAAATCATAAACCTTCTCTCGCTGGACATGGGGGTTGACGTTACTAAAGTGAAAGATTATAGATCTAATATTTGTATTAATATTATAATCTTCCTTAGTGAAACTTATCACCTATATACTGCCGTTATACGCATAACTGCCCCACGTGCTATGCAAACATTATAGACCGTGGAACACATATTCATATAACGGCAGTATAACACTTCAGTAATCCTCCAACGATTAATTCTTGGTTGTTAATTGAACTTTTTTCATGAAATCGGCTGCTTCAGGTAGAGATGAGCTAACCTTCGGCTGAAAATCTCTCAAATAAAGATTTATAAAAAGGTTGCCTCAGGCATTCTGAACAATTCTAATATCTAAATATCAGATTTGTTATATAAACACCGGAACCGCAAGGGTTCATTAGAAACTTCTCGTCAATAAAGTAGTATTTTTCTAGTTAGTAATATTCGAATTAAATTTAATTTAATTCAAATTATTTTTGTTACAGTCCATTAGCATACAGATGCCAAATTGTTGCCAGTCATTTTTAATTTTCCTTCATTAGTTCTCACTTGATTTTGATATTCTAGTATTGGTTAGAAAATTCTAAGCTAACACATGTCCAAACGCCCAAAAAACAAGTAATTTCAATATTTAGCGACTGTGTTAGGGAAACCACTTTTTCCCATCACGAAATAGCCTCGTTTTCTGATGACAAAATAACTCATTTTCGTACACAAAACGCACGGATTTTCCAATCGTTAAATATTCACAAACAGTCATATAAATTCGAGATTTTTTGCTTTTTTCTAGCGTCCTGAAGAAAACCTTACCCTTATTCGAAGTGTTTCTGGTTAATTGACAAGGTCATGTGGTATTCGGTCATTGCGAGAATTTTTATGTACCACTTCAATAATGTTACGCATTAGACCTCAAATGTTTGGTTGCTGAACACATTATCAAAGAGCTTTGGGGGGGGGGGGGGGATGTGGCTGGCCGCAAAGCGAGCGAACGTTCAATGAAAATTAACTCTTAACAATAATTTATGGTGGTCCTGAAAAGAACCGTTTTGTCGTGATGGTTGATTAATGCTGAGCTAATAGGATGTTCAACATGGATGAGGCTGGTGAGCTGTATGTTATTTGGAACGAGAGTGACGCGTTTGGCATAGATAGCCCACAGCGGCTCACGACGAGCAACTGAATCCGATCAGTAGCTGTTTGGCTTCTTCCTCCTTCTTCGGTGAATCGTGTACTGTTGAGAGCAGCCTTGATAGCAAGCTGCTTGCGGGATACCTTTCGATGTGTACTGGAGAAAAATGTAGGTACAACGCCAAGCGCCGAAAGCACTGCTACTGCTGCTGCTGATGAGGACCGTACACACCCGCACTTATTTAATAAACACCGTTGGGCGAGACCGGATTGGAATTTTTAAATCTGTATTAGGAAAAGCGCTTTTCGCAGTCAAATTTTAATTATTATAGCGACAGTTGCACATTCCTGCAATTTCCAAACCTTTTATAAATTTATAATTATTTATTTTAGCAGATTCGTTGAAAAATTTCCAATCGATTGTCCTGTTAAGAATTTTTCTAAACAGGGATATAAAGCAGGTTTTTAAGTTAATGTTCAAGTAAAAAGTGAGCCACTGAGAAAGGGGAATGGCTGTCACATGCTTTGCGCGATGAATTTTCATTTGCGATCAATCGCCAATAGTAGCGAAAAATGTAGTGGGATCTCGTTTTTGATAAGACAGCGGATCATCCGCAATCGAGCGAAAAATTACTACATATATTCCATGAGTTTATATACCATCCAGCTTGATTTCAGTTCCAGATTAAGAAGAGATTTAATTTCGCTATCTTATTCAGTGCTTTATAATAGGGCTAATAGGGCCTTACATAATCAATTTTGTTTGAATAAGATCAACATGATAACAACTGTAAAATTTTGATGAAAATTAATTTCTTTCTCGAACGTTCCACACTTTAATCAATTTTATTGTCAGTGTCAAACTGTCATGTCAAACTGTCATGTAATTTTGATATCTTCAATGTATTTTAGCAAAAAAGAATAATGTTGTTTCCACGAGTACCTATCAAAATTTCATTTTGATTTAAACTAATGAGAGCTAAGATTTTGAACTTAAGAGGGAATTACTACCGAAGCGCAGGTGGTCATTATGAAATGCATATCCGTTAGCGAATGCCGTTCGTTAGGTAAATAATAGAATATAGTTTTCGAACGTTGAGTATTTATGGTTCATTAGCCTTTTGCGACAGATTCATACATTTTCGGCTTTTTATGGTTCGACCTTTTGTGCTCCGGCAATTTTTGTTTGGCGTTTCCCGTTCTAAGCGTTGTTGCATTACAAAAATGGAGGTATTTTTTAGTTTTACATATAAATTTACTCCCGTAACATTTAATTTCATTTTGTAAACAAAACTTGTAAGGCCATTCCGTGCTAATCGAAGTACGCTCACGCAAAGTATCAACACCACCGGGTGGGAATTTCTCCCCTTCCCCGATAGTGCTCTTGCTTTGCGTGGGCTTACTTCGCAGTAATGTATTCAGATAATCTTCTTTTCTCACACAAAGTTGAACTGCCATGTGATGTTTTTTTTTCGTTTATCATATAAAGGCATATAAAATCTTACAAAATATAAGTAAATAGCTGACAAAAGAAGTTACAGTGCTTTCCCGATTTTGTCAGCTTTTTTTTTCCAGATTTTGTCAGTCTGAAGATTTTGGTGAACTTTTTGGTTTATAAGCATGAATTCTCAACCATTTCGCTCCAAATGGCACTTAATTGTTTTGTCGCAACAATAACAGAGGTAACTCAAATAAGCCTCAATTATTGCGACACTGCACAGCTGTATCATAGAAGTAATTCTAAGACTAGTACGTCCCGAAGAAACGTGCTCAACATTTTGGCTCAGCTCTGGTACTATCTTCGGTCCCAAGCTAATCGATTCACCCCTCGAAACATGGGAAAATCCACTAACCCCTCATTTTATCTGTCAAACTTTCATTGTGTAGTACTAGAATTTTGACTAGAATGGAGTACGTTAATCGATTTGGTTGGGACCAATAGGCTAGTCAAGTAGTGAGCCAATTTAAAATCGTTAGTTTCCACCAGTTGGCTGTATCGAGTCCCTCCTGATAAAGGATAGAGCTGAGATGGCTGTAATACAAGTTATGGGCAGATACCCCATTCAAGAAGAAGGTTTCGGAATTACGGAATATTCATATGCAGTTGCTACGTACCCGATGGACGATGGAGCAGTTCCACGAGACGCTGGTTGAACTTACCGAAGAGCTGATCGGACGAAAACCGGTAGTCATCGGAGGAGACTTCATTGCTTGGCAGTGGAGTGGGGAAACAGATGTACCAACGCAAGAGGGCACGCAGTAAACTAGAAGTGCGTGTTGAAATTCCTGGGAGCCATTATCAATTTTGGCTTCAATAGCCACGTAAATACGCCTACGAGAAGGCAGCGATGGCCATCAACGCGGTAGCAGAATCACACTGAACATCTCGGGACCAAGCAGTAGCAAAAGACGGCTCCTGGCTAGTATATTTACGTTGATACTGAGATATGGAGGATCAGCCTTGGTTGCAGCGCTGAAAACCAAGCGGAATTAAGGGAAACCGAACATCACGTACCAGCTCAGCAAACCGTACGCAAACTTTTCGTACCCTTTGTTGTATGAATAGTAAACAGCTGAGTACTGCGAATTAACTCAAAATGCTCGTCATCTGGGAGCCGAGTCATACTGTCAAACGGGAGCCAAACATTAAAAAGAGCTCAGAAGTCACGTAGGTAGTTACTGTTTGAACCACAAGGAAAGGTGTTGCCACCTACTGAAAACAAATTAAGAATTATGATTATGAAATTATCGAAACATCAACCTTAATAGGCGGATAATGTAAATCATCGAGTGTGATGCTCGAAAAAGTGTTTTTATTTGATATTAATAATGCCAAAACTGGGTTGCTGAAACAAGAATGTAATCAAACTTTATAAGAGTCATGTGAGCTTTGTGGGCAGGTGCACTCCCATCACCATGTATTGACGAGTGCACGGATGGATTTGAGTTCACTCACTCGGCAAAAAAGTGACACAACAGCGGGGCCCTGTTTACTAAAAATGAACACATATGGGCCCCGCTGTTGTGTCACTTTTTGTCGAGTGAGTGAACTCAAATCCATCTGTGCACTCGTCAATACGTTATTTATAGAGCAGGAGGAGGAGTCAAGAATTCATTTGACAGCATGTATATACAATTTCGTGAGCTGTTTCAGCAAAACAATTTGAAATTTCGGAAGATTTTCAAGATGTTTTCTAGCTCACTTGAAAAATAAAATCGGTTGAGTTCGCAGTACTCAGGTAAACAGATATTAGTAATTCCAGTAATAATGGTTAAATTTAGTTTCAAAATCAATTTGATGGTTAAAATATTAAAAAAGAAAATTTCCCGATTTTGTCAGCTTCCCGTTTTTGCCAGCCTAACATTTCAGATGGGGCTGACAAAAACGGAAAAGTACTTTTTTTCAATTGAAACTTCCTGGGTGTAAAGACCTAGCTTACTTAAGTGACTTTGCATACTTGTTTTCCTTGGAAAAATGTAAACTACCATTTGAAAAGGGCTGAACTTTTTTTTATTTTATTTTTATCTCACTATGAGACTAACACAATTTTGGTCAACAGCGGCGCCGGTGGTGTAGTGGTAAGCGTGATCACCATTCACCCCAGTAGGCCTGGGAGATTTATGGCCAATCGCTTGTTTATCGTGTATTTTGCGAAAATTGCCGTCGTCGTCAGTGCTGGGTTGGTTACAACAATTCGAGTATCGGTATGATGTGATATGAGGGGCTCGGTGGCCTTAGAGCGACCATTTTTGCTTACTGAGCAGAACATTGAGTCTTATCTCAGGTCCATCCACAATAAAGATTCCTCAATCGTTTTATTTGTTAATATGACTACAGCAAGTCGATGATTAAAAAGAGCTCGTTTACCTAGTGGCAAACATTTTTGCTTACTGAGCAGAACACCGTGGGTTCAAACCCAAGCTCCTTCGCGATATTGAATCGTTAGGACATCAATTAAGCAAAACGAATCCTGCTGCAATCCCAACCCTTTTTATCCAACATCCTAGTGATTTCTCGTGGAAGTGTAGAGGTGTTCTCGGGTTCCATCAAAGCGAGTGTCACGTGTGCCCATCAAATCGTTACAACACTTGACTTGGTACTTGGCTTCGTTGTACAGTATTCTCCACTTATCGATGATCTTTATTTCGATATTCCTTCCTATTTGAATCGTTTCAACAACCCTGATCCTGATTCATCAACACTTTTTGAGCACGAAGTGTTTAGAATCGTATTAATGAGCTCCCTTTTGATTGTCGATTTCTCCATATTTAGGTGGTGAAAGTTGAATTTCTCACTAAGATGTGCTCGTTCCCCCGATGATGGCGTGAAAAAGGACCAGCACTAAGTAACTAACGGATTTCCACACTACATGGCCTTATATGGCCTCAAATTTAAGTTTAAATTACTCAAACTCTCTAACGGCGCCGGTGGTGTAGTGGTAAGCGTGATTACCTCTCACCCCAGCAGGCCTGGGTTCAATAGCAGTCGGCGCCGCCGGGATGTTCTGAGGCATAACATCTCTGATCACGCCTTCCTTCGGATGGGAAGTAAAGCCGTTGGTCCCCGGTTCATGAGTTGATGGGTCGATAGGTAGGGTCCAGGTGTGGGAGCTGTCTTCTTGGCACGTCGGTAGCACGGAAAACAAGATCGACGGAAAAAACAAACCAAAAGGAAAAAAATACTCAAACTCTAGAAAACGTATTTTCCTTGTAGACTGAGTAAAACTTTCGAATATGACAAAAATCGACGAAAAAATTACTCATTCTAGAAGTATACACTCAAAGAATAAATCACATATCCAATGGAAAATATTCATTAGAATTTCACATAAATTTCATGTGATATCATAATTGCACCACAAAATCACATGAATGTTATGTGAAATTCAAATAGATATCATTGGTTTTGTTAATGGAAAAACATTATGTGCATTCCGAATGGAAACTACATGAAAACGTGTTTCCGTGTACTAATTTCATATGTACATCGAGATGTTGCTCATATTAGAAAACAAATTCCTGTAAAAGCTCGGAAAGTTTTACGCACTCTATGAATTAACTACGTTTTCAAAAATATGAGTGAACTAATCGCAACTTTATTAATTGATTTTAACGTATATGGCGTAAATGGATGCATTCCCAACTCCACTTAGGTTCAATTCGTTAAAAGCAAGTATTTTTTGCTCTAACATGACTTTTACTGACATTTTAAATTTCGCATCTATTTCATTACCACCCCCTTCCGTCACACGAAAAACTTTTGCTAATTTTATGCCGGTCAATTACAGGCATTTCTGAAATTCACAGACGTTTTTCGCAGACTTCTGAAAACAAAAATTTGGCATTTCTGTTTACTACACACTTTTGTCACTAATTTAGCATCAGTTGCACATTGAAGCAAATTTAAAAAATAACTTTTTTCTTTTAAAAAAACAATTTGAAAATTTGTTTCATTACATTAAAGTCTACCCCAACGGGAGAAGATATTTTATCGTTATTTTTTTAATCTACTTTCCGAAAATTAATCAACAATAGGGACAACAAAAACAATTGAATACTCTACAACAAACGATAATTGCGGTCTAATTACCGTCATCTGCTTGCTACACCTTATATGGTGATACGTGAGAATTATATTTTTCAGCACACAGCAAGACTGTGCGTTTTGTTTTTCTAGAAAAGTTAAATTTATTTGATAATTCATCCTCCTTTCCTTTCGGATTAAATTTTGCTGGTGTGTCTCTTAGGACAACAGATGTCATGCTAGCCTTGCTTCCATTCACCGATGACTGTATTGCTGGCGCCGTTATTGTTTCAGTAAATTCTGAACGTGTGCATTCCGAATGGTAAATTAATTTCATTTTTGGTTGTCTGTGAAAATTCGTTGATCGTGGTTAATCACGAAGTAGCAAGCACGAATTGTACGGTCATCTATGCTCATGCCCATGATAGAAAGTCGTAACATAATGAATATGTATCCACTACTACGTTTATATGGATATTTGTGACATCTCGGCATTTAATTTCTTCTTTCTCATATCGTTTCAGGATGCATTTAGTTTATTAGCGTATTCTAATCCCTGGGCAAGCCCACTAGGTTGGCAACTATGTCCGTCACGTCGTGAATCCGTGTGTGCTGCCCTTAATTCTGCCATATTAGGTAATTACTGATTATGAGTTATGTCTAGTTGATAAGAAATATATTCATCCGTTTCCGTTATTTTCATCCTCAGAATCGATGAGCTATTCGTGGCGGCCGCCGCTGGAAGTGTGTATAGCACACGCATGCGAACTTCTTCGTTTGATGTCCAGTTCATCCCTTGGCGCGTGCGCTTTCGTCAGTGTAGAGGACGTTCTTACGCAGCAACAACACCATTGACTACACCTATTTCTTCAGCTGTCCTCTTATTTCAACGTTTAAACTCGACTGCGCCAAACTTCACCCGCGTATCCATAGGATGTGGTCTATCTACTGTTCCCACTAGCCACTGCTTACCCGAATTTTTCCAATCGTTTGTATTATTTTTTCCGTATACCTACCATCCTACCGTGCAATGTTTCTAATTATGGAAAGCTATGCCTAAAATATTGGTTCGGAACAAATAGGAAATTCTTGTAGAGAGATGTACTTTTGCCGTTTGATTCATTGTTGATTGTAGGTACCTCATAATTTATTTTTATTATGCGTTATTGAAGTCGCTCCACAGTATATAATGAACCCATATGCCTCTTTTCTTTAATCAATGTTCCAACTGCTAGTTCTTCTAGTCTAGCTCCGCTCACTGCTGTGGGACAGTAGCAACAGAGTCGAATCGTGTTTAGCTCTCCGAAGAAAAAATTGTAGAAAGAAATCAATTTTGTTTATATTAATATTGTTTGCCTGATATTTTATTGTAAAACTGCTATTTTTTTTGTTTTATTTTAGTTGAATTTTCAGTTTACATGAATTTGTGGTAGAGTCTATGAACAACACACACTTGCATACTTCAAAAAGAATGAATAAAATGAATACCAACTTGGAAAAGGATAATCGAGTTGATAGCAACAAGCAAGGTTATAATACACATAGACACGTACACATGCATAGAAACGTGAAAGGAAGCAAATAATTAAGGCTAGATTATAAGACGATGACAAAAATAAGTGAAAATCGATCTAATAACTATAAATATTAAAATATTTACAATAAAGATTGAAATAAAGTTAATCAAGTGAACATTGCAAATAATTTCCTTATTTTCAATTTAAATTGGCATTCACTTTAGTAAATTTACCATTAGGAGTTCAGTGCCCTGCTCGACAATTTTCATTATTTGTTAAAACTAAAACTTTATAATTTAAAAATTATTTTTTAATGTGTAATGTTCTATTGCATTGTACACGCTGCTGTCATTGTATGAATCCGCTCAATGATAATTGTAAACTGTCAATACTGCACATTTCAAATATAGTTTTTGATTGGTCTCTCATTTTCGCGAGCGTTAAAGGTGTGTTCTATATCTGCCACTGTCATCTTCCGATCTAGCTTTGATTCACTACATCAACAGAAATAGCTTTCCTTTTCAAACAGGAGAATGATCAATGAGTGTTTTTGGATCAAAATTTAGTTAAATGTTGTTTTGGCGTATCAAAAACGAAAAATCCAACGAGATATGAATTGCGGCTTTGAGTTTGTGTGCATCTGGAAGCGCGATAGTTGAAATCGTTTCACCATTGATATATCTAGATTGTGTCTTCCAGAATGTATATTTCTCCCCGAAGTATAGACAGTGTCTTTACTCCCGTGTGCTTGTTAGTTTTCGAACACTGTTACCATTTTTCGATATAGCCTTTCTCTCTGAACAAAAACATAAAGTTTAGCTATTCATTTGCTATAAGGTATTGTAAAAAAAGGAAAAAAAAAAACAAAATGTTCGCATGATTTCGTTTGCACTTTAATCGTATGCAAATACCTAAAAGCAAAAAAAAAGTTTCGCTTATGTCGTTCAAAACAGAATAAGAACAACATGGCGTTATTTGATAATAATGCTTAGAAGCAACATTTGTTTGACGAACGAAAAGAAACGGATAGTGTGCTGCAAGGGATGTATGGAAATCCTCTTATGTAATAGCGTTACTGGATGTAGCGGTTAGCAAGTAATAAACAGCAGAGTAGAGAGAATTCACTCACGTATGATGAAGTAAAACAAAACAAAAAAATAAATAACGATTATTAATTTTAATAATAAGTTCGCAAATATATATATATTTAAGAGGTAAGTTTTGTGAAATCATTGTGAATATCGCCGATAAAGAAGAAAAGAAGAAAAGAAGAAGAGAAAACGGAGATCAGATGAATAAAAGTTTTAATTTCAAAAAAAAATGTCCTTGAGTGCAAATAAATGGATGACATTCCCTATTCATATAATCGACTGCAACCGGAAATCTAATTTATACAACCATGTTGGGTTGATGCTCGGTTGTATCTTGTGCAGGCATGGCAAATGATTTGCCTCTAAATTTTTAACAGAACTCCGTTAAATGATGTATCAAGCTTTTGTAGATTTTGATATTAGCTAAAATTTTTGTCAATAAGTTAGTCATAGCAGAAGTTGTTTTTATATAATATTTTGGACTTTTGGAGCATCGAAATTTGGTTTCTTAAGCAAAGTTCCATCAAATAAACAGTTCCATAGTGCGAATACATTATTGCTGGACTCCTTTAGTACTGATGCCACTGGATTCCTATAGTACGGGCATTAACGAATACACGTACCTTATGGGATTTGAGCTAATTGGGACCAACCACTGATTGTACGGCAATTTGAAGAGATAAATGCCTGATGTATTTAGAGAAGTTGTTAAACAGATAGTTGGCCATCTTTTGGGAAGAGTCAGTTTCCGGTAGGACACAAGTCAGGTCCTGTGGAAGATCCGGAACATCCATAAAAGTGGTCAATTCATGCAATTGATCCTAGAGCCGTAGTTTTTTTAGAAACCACTCATAGACATCATATCAGAATGAATTCGGAGTTGTGTTCAGAATATGGAACACTCTGGAGATTACGGGATGGTCCACCGGAAGATCCAGAACATTCGTAAAAGAGGTCAATTCATGAAACTGATCCTAGAGCGCCGTGGTTTTTTTTTCGAAACTACTCATAGACGTCTTATCGGAATGATTTCGGAGTTGTGTTCGGAATATGGACTCTGGAGACTACGGGACGGTCAACCAGAAGATCCGGAACATCCGTAAAAGTGGTCAATTCATGAAACTGATCCTAGAGCTGCGTTTTTTTTTTTCAAAACCACTCATAGACGTCTTATCGCAATAAATAAAGAGGATTTTTTTTTTATCTTTATTTGAGAGATTTTTAGAAATAGGCTAGTTCATCTCTATAAATAAAGAGGACTGACCTGCAAATGGACCCTGGGGACCAAGGGTTTTTCAACTAAAGGATCCGGAATATCTGTAAAAATGGTCAGTTCATGAAACTGATCATAGAGCTACGTGGTTTTTTTCGAAACCACTCATAGACATCTCATTACATTACTAAGTTAATATATCCAGGCCTCTATTATAGAAAATCGTTAATAACAGAAATTGGAGGAACGATTCAGAAAAGTAATAAATATATTTAGACAAATGTGACGTACGCCTGAATCGGTTCGGAAGACATTGTTTACTACTTTGGATGATTTCATTGTATTGTAATAGCTTCTTGTAACCGATAATGAACGATCGTCGGTCGTAGCTTGTTGTGATGTAAAAGGCACGGTGGCCTTAGAGCAACCGTTTTTGCTTACTGAGCAGATGATCGTGAATTAAAACCCAAGCCTCTTTACTGAATTGATAGGGTCGCGTCATTTGCTTAGCAGGTTTTAAAAGATCGCATCACTTTCCAATGTGAATCCAGATCTAATTTACCCCCTAATGTCCTTCCCATGACAACCGTGGAGATGCAGAGGTATACTTGGTCTCTAGTAGCAACGATTGTTGAAATAATAATCCTTTCCCTCCCCGATGCCCATAGGGACGTGGCTGGCGGCGTTATTGAACTCAAAAATATGGATTCTCCGGATTTTGTACACTGAGAATGGATTGCTAGTCCATATGGTTCTTTGGGCAAATTTCGTTAAATCTGGTCAATCACGGAGTAGCAACTACGGAAATGTATGGTCGTCAATGCTCATGCTCATGCTCATGCTGAGATAGAGGGTCGGAATCAGCCCGGGTTCGTGATAAAATAGGAAATGTTGCTTTATATTAACATAGTTATACATCTTACCTCAGGCATATTGTTGGAAATTGATAGTACTAAGTATATATGGTGTAATGACACCATATACGCCCTCAGGGAACCTTTACTGGCCCAACGGAAGAACCGTAACGAGCATTAAAGTGGCCACATTATAAATATTGCCCTAGAACCTTGTGATTTTCATTCTCTATATCGTTCAGAATCAAGAGATCAAAGCGTATTTAATATGGAATATTTTGGGGTAAAGTGGCCATATTCTGGATCTCCGGATAATCCGGGTAATCTAGTTAAAATTCAAATAATTCAAAGTATTTTTATTTATATATAAAATGCTTATTTCCTCACTTGTTAAATCTGATTTGAACTTGGAAATGTAAAAACAGAGAAGTATTGTACCGGAGAATTGACCTCATGATTTTTTAACTCTTCAAAAGCATTATCGGCCCTGGAGTTAACTTTCCGGTGTCCATGGGAAAATGGCCGACAGTATTTCAAGCTGAAATATATGCCGTCTTAGAATGTGCAATGATTTGCATAAAAAGGAACTTAACAAATGCAAATATTTGCATTTGTTCAGATAGTCAAGTGGCATTGCAAGCTTTGAAATCAAAAATGTACACGTCAAAACTGGTGTGGAAATGTACCTACTAAACTATTACAGCAACTGTCCTGTCGAAACACGGTTAACCTTTATTGGGTTCCTGGTCATTGTGGAATCAAAGGAAACGAAAATAGGGTCATCTTTATTTTTGTGCTTTAAAAATGGATCTAAAAACTGAGAAAAAAACAAAGGTACAGTAACTGGACCATCTAAACGTTTTATAAAGCCGAACGCTTTTCAAACACAACAATTACTTAACCTTTCTATAAAAGATTTGGGTACATACACTGGTTTGATAACAGGACACTGTCCTTGTAAATATTACTGGAAAATTATTGGTAAACTTCATGAAGATAAATGTCGCTTTTGTAGCTTAAAGAGTGAAAGCTCTGAACATTTGGCTGTGCGACTGTGTTAGACTATTTCATAAACGATACAGATATCTTGATAATGTATGCGTGTTCGTGGCTAGGATACACAATTTTCGCGAACACGGCGGCAGATGTCAGTTTTGTGCTTTGATCATAAATTTGATGATTCTTTGTATGATCATTCATGTCGGTTTGTCGGTGGTGAACCGCCGCTGCCGAGTTAAATTTAACTCGTAGTTAAAACTGACATTACGAAAGTTATTCTCTCTGTTCGAAAATCCCCGTGCTGTCCATTGACCGGTTTTCAAGCAGAACTCAGTCACGGTTGTCAAAATTTCACTTCTTGTCTATCAGAAATAAGCATGCTCAGATAGCAGGGTTCATCGATAACTTTCCATCTGTCAAATTTTAGCCAAAAGTTAAAAAATTCGCCAAATGGTTCAGAGCCTTATCACAATAAATACGGAGTTGTGACCAGAAAATGTATACTGGAGTCCACGGGATGGTCCACTATAAGATCTGGAACATCCGTAAAAGTGGTCAATTCATGAAACTGATCCTAGAGCTCCGTGGTTTTTTTTTTCAAAACCACACATAAAGTATACGAATAATAACTCAAGATGATATTTTGTATTGCCTTATTGATTCAATTTTGATGTGATGCATTAAAACTATAAACATTAAAGATAGTCCCTCGTCAACTTGTAACCCTAAAGAAAGAAGAAAAAATCAAGAAGTCAAGAGAAATATATCCAATATATCTAAGGAATAATATTCAAAAATTCCGTTAAAAGCCCTTTGAAGTTATTAAATATTTAGATATCACCTGGAAACCATGATCCATGATAATAAATAGAAAAATAATGCCATTGAAAAGTTCTAAAAAAAGCACAGAGTGCTGAGATCAGTTTTTTTTAACTATTCCAAATCCGTTAATGTTCCGGATATTCCGGAGGACCATGCAATGGACCCTGGGGTCCATTTTCCAGTCACAAGTCCGAGTTCCTTCAAGGTCTATTTTCCAATAACTCTGATTTCATAATTATAAGACGTCTATCGCAGTGTTCAGAAAAACTCAAAAACTCAAATCTCATGCATAAGTTTATGCGCCTATAAGTTTTGCTTTGCAAAATTCAATGTCGCAAAAATCACCGATGAGTTTTCAGGTTCAAAAATTCATTGCTTTATATTTTGGCGTTATTCATTGTTATTACTATTGTTTGTACATCAGGAGTTGAAAAGCTTACACAACATGCATAGGCATGATATCAATTGAAGTTTGAGTGGTTGTTATGAGTTTAAAGCTGGAATGATTTTTTGGCGTTGTGAGTGTGAGTGTGTGAATATGCATGAGAATCTCAAGCGTGAATTTTGTTTGCCGCATTCACACGTGAGTTTATTCTCGCAGGGATGCTCAATGAATGAGATTTGAGAATGATTTTCCAAACACTGCGTCTATGAGAGTTTTCGAAATAATACGGAGTTCTTGGATCAGTTACATGAAATGACCACTTTTACGGATGTTTCGGATCATTCGGAGGACCATCCACTGCACAATGATCCCAAGAGCGTATTTAGGAAGACAGAATTTTTTGAGTTAATCATAACTTTTGAACCATAATAGATAGAAATGTGATGTCTTAAGCAAAGTTGCTTCAAATTGATTATTTTACAACTTTGTTAAAAATTTAATTGGTCTATCTCAAATAATAAAAAAGTTTGTGTTTTTAATTCATCAATTTTATGGATCCCCCTAATTTCAATAACAAAAATTTTTTTTCCAAAAATTACGAAGAAGCTTTCCCCCAGACACCATACCTAAAAGTGATGGTTTGAGCGCAAATATTTTTGTCTTCCTAAATACGGCTTTAAGACCATAAGATTTGCTATGAAAATTTGACAGATAAAATGAGGGGTTCGTGGATTTTCCTATGTTTCGAGGGGTGCATCGATTAGCTTGGGAGCGAAGAGAGTACCAGAGCTGAGGGCATGATTGCGTGTTGCTTGAAGATGATTTTAGGACTATTAGACTTTTGATATGACACCAGAAACCTGGAATTGCTTACACACTTAGAAATCATTACCGACTTCGGTAATTTTATACCAAACTTCCAACAGCTGAAGGTTCGGTTAAACTTTGAATCCCATTTCAAAAGTAGTTTCACTTAATTTCATGCCATTGCGGTGAAGTTTCCCTTGTTTTGAAGCTTTAAAATTAATAAATTAAAATATCTGATTTTTACCGAACAGTTCAGCTGTTTAAAGCTCGGTACCGAAGTCGGTAATCATATCTAACCCTAGTAACACAAATTCATGGAATTATGTTGAGTAAACTGCTAT
Source organism: Ochlerotatus camptorhynchus (assembly GCF_037179485.1). Classification (NCBI taxonomy): domain Eukaryota; kingdom Metazoa; phylum Arthropoda; class Insecta; order Diptera; family Culicidae; genus Ochlerotatus; species Ochlerotatus camptorhynchus. The sequence goes on along the minus strand of NW_027040636.1, from coordinate 649,476 downwards.
ATAACCAAAATCAGTTATACAAAGGTTATATAAATTGTTATAAAACATGAGTGTTGCTTGGTAAGTGTGTATAGTGGGGCAAAAGTTCGAGTCGTGTTCCAAACCCATGTATCATTCGCAAATGTCTAAAACGCATTTATTTACTCTAAACTATCATAAACGTGGCAGACTATGACAAAAACTTCGACAAGAATGCGACCTTATTGCATTTATTGAGGAAAAACATTATTTTTGAGTGAATTGCGTTGTTCGTCACTAGCGCCGCATACAAGCAGAGTTCTCAATTAATTTCTTCTGCATGTGGAAAGCTTTGGTCAGTGAAACAACTTTTTCAAAGACTGTATTTTCAGTTGCCCCACAGCTGTCTACAGCAGCAGTCGATTTTTTTATTTCGGTGTAAACCATGCGATAGCCTGTTTTCGAGACTCGCTATTATATAGTTGCTCTTTGTTCATTGCTAGCAGTTCAGTGCCTTTTGTTTCTACGATGCAAGATGGGTGAAATAAAAAACACCATCAAGTTAAGCTTGAGCCATGGTGATGCTAAACCAAACATCGAAGAGATTGTAAATTTCGCCAAAGCACTCGACGCGGATCCGGCTGAAATGGAAACTGTTTATCGCATAGGTGAGGAAAGGGGAGTTTTCATTAAGTTCAAATCAGAGGAAGCGATGCTCCATGCTTTGACATACAATTCGGAGGATTTAATCTTCAATTGTGCGAATGGAACGACGGCAAAGGTACGCATGGCGCATGATGGTGAATTCATCCAATATGTGCGTGTGTATGACTTGCCACCAGAGGTACCCGACAACGAGCTGGATAAAGTGCTGGGGAAATATGGAAAAATTAAACGCATCATCCGGGAGAAATTTCATACTAATCTGTGCTTTGAGGTATATACAGGGATCCGCGGTAAATATATGGATGTGCAGAAGGAAATCTCCACGTCATTACATTTCTTCAATCGCAAAGGAAATATATTTTATGATGGCAACAAAGATGAATGTTTTCTGTGCACCGGATGCTTTCCTGACCCCAACCGGAAGGCTCGGAAGGAACCGGAGAAGCAACTTAAGGAAAAAGGAAAGCAGCAAAGTGAAAGAAAACAAAACAGCAGCAGTACGTATGCTGGTGTAGTGGTGGAAGGTGCGTCGTTAGTCATTAGCGGCCAGGAAACGGACACGGGGTTGGTGATGTTGAATCAAAATAACGAAATGGACGTGACGACCCCGACGACCGACGAGAGTAGCGGAGGGCATGCAACGGGAAACGACGTTTAGAAGCAGCAGCAGCGATCACGATTCGGTTTCAATGAAAATGAGGAACAAATTCCGGAAACAAAGAAGTTGCTTGCACGGGAGAAGATTGCTTTGTCACCGCGTCGATCGCCACCGAGGAAATCTCGATGAACATTTCAAATGGTCTTATCTGCTTTGATCGATTCTCTTCATCGACTTTCTCTTTCGTCAATAACTCAGCTGCAAAACCTTTCCCTGTTGTATTTGACGTTTTGGACGCTAGATAAGAACCTCCTTTATCAAACTATGTGGTAGAATTAACGCGAAATCTGTTTGCATAGCAGTGGTTATGAAAAGAGAAAGTCGATTAAGAGAATCGATCAAAGCAGATAGGACCATTTGAAATGTTCATCGAGAAATACCTATAATAAAATGCATTTTTATCTCTTTTTTTTTGTATTTTGAGTACCAAAATTGGTATTCCATGTTACTCGGCTCCGCTAAGTTATTTTTATAACATTTGAGCCTGCCAAATAAACAAAATGGAAAAAAGGCTGTATTTTCCTAGAAAGTTAGGTTCTTGAGATATATACGCAGAAAAACATATTTTACTCGCTACAAAAGTCTATACAATTTTATCACAAAACAAAAGAAGCGGTATAATGTGCCGACTCCATAATTCATTCTTTTTAAAACAACAAAAAAAAAAATCCTTCAAAACAACAATAAATTCTTTTGAAACAATGCATCAGTAATTTAAAAATATCAATGTCAGTCGCATTGAATGAACAAATCCTATTTTTGAAATAATAATGTTTAATTTGTTAAGACATTGGATTTTTTTTTTAAAACTGCATTTGGTTTTATTGATTATATTTATTATTATTATTTAATAAAGACAGTACAGGATTCATCAGCAATCATCGTGAGTTATTGTAACATTTATTAATTTTTTTTTAGACATCGTCTTGAACTGTGATGGCCGGTGATCAAGGTCTTGTATGATAATTGTAGGAAAAACATATTGGCTCATAGCAATGTAATAATAAAATTAAACTATTTACCTACAATGGAAGTGATTAAATGAATGACAGTTTTACCTGTGTATTTTTAGCGGCGCCGGTGGTGTAGTGGTAAGCGTAATTACCTCTCACCCCAAAAGGCCTGAGTTCAATCTCATTCGCGCCGCCGGGATTTTCTGGGGCATAACATCTCTGATCACGCCTTCCTTCAGAAGGGAAGTAAAGCCGTTGGTCCCGGTTCATGAGATGATGGGTCGATAGGTAGGGTCCAGGTGTGGGAGCTTCCTTCCTGGCGTCGGTAGCATTGGTACTTAGTACGGAAAACAAGATCGACGGAAAACAAACCAAGGAGAAAAAAAACCGGTGCGTTTAAAAAAAATCCAATTTATGGAAGAATTTCATCCGTTCGGTGCAGTTGGGTATATAAAACAATTCCTGGTTGCCCTTCTACGAAACTGATTCAATACTGCAATTACAAGAATGGTAAAGTAGAAATGACGGAATGATAACCAAACACTTACTAGTATTTTGGTTAACCGTTCTGATGTCTTTTTTTCTAAAGACAATAACTAGGGGCATCCCACTCTAAACTTTAGTACTAGTATACATTAAATATGTTTAAATCTCTCATAGGTATTCTTAAGTATTTTTAAGTATTTTTATCTTGCATAATTTCCGTCGTAGCTACCGGTTGCTAGTGTTGTTGGTTGTTGTTGTAAGTCCCGTCAATTTTAGAGTTTTCGTCACTTATGACATGAAATTAATTCCTGTTTTAATCTATTTTAATTGCAATAAAATCATGATAATTGGTATATTTATTTCAATTATGATTATCTTATAGTGTATAAAAATCGTGTTATTCGAATTACTGATGTTTTAAGGCAGAGAGGTTCTAGAACCTCTCTAGTTTTGAGCAGGCTTTCCAGCGCGCTTTTATGAATTTGGACTCCTCTACAGAGCTGGTCCAGATTCCCAAGAAAATAAGGAACCATTGATTGACATGGTAGACCCAAGAATGTAACCAAGAGTGTTAGCACAAGCTGTGCAAGTATGGAGAAGAATAAGTTCTTGGCTATACATGTCTACGACATCAGGGCTACGCTACGCATTTACCTGTCGAACTACGACGATGAAGCGAACCATTTACAGTAGGAAATTGTGCTGATGGCATTACGCTTTTCGGGGAACATACATCGAAAAACGGTGTTACTTTAGACTGGTGAAGTAGTTTAATTGGCATTTTGCTAGTAGTCGATGTTTTCATTTGAACATAAATTTCCCAGTTTTAGTAATTGGAACCACCAACGACAAGGTGCTGGTGATTGAGGATTTCAAAACACTAGCATCGCTATCATTCTGATCCGTAGGGGCAAATAGATTATCCCGGTTGAATCGAAGCGTTTCATTCGAGACTTATACTGCTCGATCGTTGCAGAACGCGACACGTAAAAGAAGTTGATTGGTTGGTTGTTTTTATTCAAAAGTTTAAACAATCGATACTTGTTTATTCACATTGATGTGTTGAAATAAATTAATTAAATTTAAGTTTTACAATCGTTGCTGTTAGCTGATAGCAGTGTTGGCAAAATCAGAAATCAATTGATATTTTTCCGCTCTCATGCGCGGAACGAGGGGAAAGGTTCGACGAACCATCCTAAATGCACATCAAAGTGTGACATAATTAATAGTGCAGGTATAATGCGAAAATGATGCAATTTGTTTCTACATTGGAGAAATAATCAGCGGCTGTTTTTTCCACCGACATTAATTTATAGGTGAATAATTTTTGCAATGTTCTTCTCTGATTCCAAGACCATATCTTGATGCCTACAAAACAAAAAGAAACATTTCAAATAGCTGTTAAAGCTTAAAATATGAATACTGCAGTTTTCAAATATTCACACAAAATCCTTGACGACATCTTATAAATAAACAACTAAAATGTGTTTAGCAACGGTGGTAACAACCCAATGCAAAATATTGGTTAAGTATTTTTAAGTATTTCCAGGTATCTTAGGTATTTGTAAGAACTTTCTGAGTATAACGCGAGAAATAGAAAGTTTAGAGTGGGATGCCACTAGGACAATAACTAACATTAGCTATTGTAATTCAACCGGATGGTGTAAGTTTGCAAACTAAATGACGCAAAAGCAATTCCATTTCGGTCTGTTTACTCCATACATGACAGTTTACTCCAACATCAACAGTAAATAAAAATTGAATCAAATTCAAGCTGCTGTTGAAATGAATCAAATACTCATTAAAATCAACATTAATGGGACAAAAAAAACCTGTATTGTTTTCACAATATCTTAAGTTGTATCTACCATGGAATGTTTTAAAATAAAGAAAGTATCTATATTGTTCATCAAAATACTGCAATGAAAATACTGAAAAAGTCAGCATAAAACCATGTTAACAAATATTTTACTGAAAAATACAGCAATTCTTTTATTGAATAAAACGGTAATTTTGTACTGTTCAGGGATTTGCAATTAACGGAATTTTGAACAGCAACTACTGAGTTGATTACTGAAAATGCTGCTGTATAAAAAACCCAGGAGATGAACCAGTTGCCGGTTGAAAGTCTCTCTAATAAAGACAAAAAATCATATGATCGCATATGGTGATGATGAAGGTTCCACCTCTTACCCCTAAAAAGATTTGAGCTGGTAGATGTATCTTTAAGATAATTAAGTATGACATCTTAACCAGATTAGCAAACAAAAACTAACTGGTTACAGTTACAGTAAAATTGTCAATAATTTTCAATTGCTTGACAGCGATATCAATGTGAATAGCTTAGGCGTTTGTTCAGCCTTTTGTTCACCTCAAATATTCACTAATATTCTAAGCGATCAAGAGCTCATGAATAATCAACAAAGCATCCTGTTACACTAGCAACCACGCCATAATGTTTGCTTTAAAAAAATATACTTTTTTTCTGATGTTGATAAAAAAGCTAAGACAGATAATTTATTTTGAAAAATTTCCCATGGAAGGTAATTATTTAAGCTTACTTGCAAAAAATTCTACGCCCTTGCGAGCGGTCTTACGGTAGTTAACCGGAACATTCACCATGGAGGACGAAAACATGCGTGTAGGCATGTTTTTGAATTTTTTCTTCATTTTATTTATCAATTCCTCCTCAGTTTTCGCGACAAAATTGTTGGAGCAGATCTTACGCTTCAGGTTGGCCCAGAAATTCTCGATGGGATGCAGTTGGGGGACGTTGGGCCGGTTCGCCGACTTGGGTACAACATCGATATTCAGCCGCTCCATCCCCTCCAACGATCGCTTCGAGTAGTGGGCTGACGCCAGATCTGGCCAGAACACCGCGTCTTCGCCCTTATGGTATTTCTTGATGAACGACGCAACTTCCGGCAGGCATTTCGTCCTATAAATTTTCCCGTTCACGGCCAGTCCGGAGCGAGAGAAAAGCGGCTTTGACATCCCCTTCTCGCTGATTGTCAGCCACAGCAGCACCTTCTTGGGGAACTTGGTGTGTGAAATGAACTTCACCTCGGAGCTCACTTCCTTTGAGGGGGAAGTAAAATACGAAGTGCCCTGCCAGTTGTTGCCATCCAGGATGAGATAGGTCTCGTCGTCCATCACCACCGCCACGTCGCGATTTGCCGGGAAAAACGAGTTGACCATCTTATTCAGGCGCTGACGTTGCGTCATTGCCTGCAGCTCCGAAACCAGTGGACGTGACTTCCGCTTCCTGTCATGTATGTTCATGTTTGCCAGGTACTTTTTCACTGTTTGGCCGGTTGCACCGACCTCCCGGCAAAGCGCACGCAGCGATGTTGCCACTTTTCCCTTGGTCTTCCTCTTCAACATCCTTTCGAGCTTCTTGTCGCTCAGGGTCGTCGTCCGTCCGGAATCGGGCTTTCATTCGATGCTCTGATTGTTTATTTAATAGTGCCAAGATGTTGTAGATGCCGGAACGGGTGTATCCGGGTGCCGGAACGGGTGTAGTGCCGCACGATGTCTGTTTTCGACGCGGCGGGGTGCCGTTCTTTGAACGCGCACACTTCTGAACTGAGTTGCTTCACTGTTTTTGCCATCACGGTTAGAGTTCGACTGATAGAGCTGTCAAATTTTGTCTGCTGACTCATGGGTTACTATGATTGATGCTGCATGGGTAGTTTCGTCAGTGCGGGTTAAGGTAAACCCATGAGAAATCGACAATTTTTGTCCATTTTTTTTTAATTGCAAACGTTTTTATGATGCTATCATAATTTCCAGCGATATCATGACTGCTTACGAGCTCTCGACGTTCAGCCAGAAAAATTACTACTAATTCAAGTCATGATCGAAATAAGCTTCCAACGTTCCAGTTTTTATCAAATTAATGTTACATTCAGTCCTCTTTATCTGTTATAAGCGCGCAAGACTCAAACCTTTGTAGACTATACTCAACATAATCAACACGTTATTGTTCCGTAAATAATCATTCCTTTCACTTTTATGTAAAATTTTCGATGCACAGATAGAGTCTACGTGATACCACTTTTGTATCAACGGGAAGTCCCTTTAAAGTCACTAGGTTTTTTAATGAAACGTAAGTGATTTGCACATACACAAATTCTATGTGTATTTCACGTAAACCCTAACTGCTTTTCCGATATGAAAAAATAAATGAGTGTCTCACTCATAATGGTACACAATATGGTGGCATTGCAATGTACACATAATTATTCCATATGCCAGTTAAAATCTAGATAATTCTGGGGCTTATTTTCGTGAGACAATTTCGTGTTGTAAGTATAATGGCTAAACATTTAATAACACAAATTTTATGATAAGAATAATTTGTAACACGTTTCTTTGTTTTTGTCTGACAACAAGGAGTACCATGGATTATAATGCGAGTTAAACGCCTTTGTATCATATGTTTCCTGTATCCGTCCCGAGTCCTGTTCCGCTCAAATTATTTTTTCCTCAGTGTGTATATTTGTCACAATAAAGATACAGATCAAAGAATACTGTAGGATCTTTTTTCATGTAAAATCAAAAATACATTTTATTAAAACCGGAATTAAAATCATTGCAACCACCATCGGAAGAGTCACGTAACTCCCGTGACCATCTCACTCACTTAAATGTGTACATTCATATGAGAATCACGTAACACCTACGTGAAAAGTACGATGGAAAAAATGTACCCACCGAGAAAAACCGGTGGGTAGAACTCAGTGGGCAACTCGTTCTTCGGGGAAAGCTGTATTTTAAACCTTTACTCTGTAATGGGGGTTACACTTATGCTATTTCACTAGCGCTAATGAGCCAGCAGCTAGTAAAAAAGCTCGCCAGCATAATGTAAACAGGGCATCAGCGTCTACCAGCATGAGATTTCTGGGGTGTTTACATCTGTGCGGATTTCCTAGCGCTAGTGTACTAGCCCACTAACACGAATTTCAGTTGCTCCTGAAATCTCATGCTGGTAGACGTGGATGCCCTGTTTACGTTATGATGGTGAGCTTTTTTTACTAGCAGCTGGCTCATTAGCGCTAGTGACATAGCATAAGCGTTAACACCCCATTCGGGAGCAATTGAAATTCGTGTTAGTTGGCTAGCAAATCCGCACAGATGTAAACACCCCATAAATAAAATTGCTTTAAACAGCTTTTTGACGAATTGGCGCAAACTTCTGCACCATCTATATAACGCGAAGAAGTCATAGAATAACATTTGAAAAGGGCGGAATTCCAAAATCACCATATCGAGAAAATCGTTTCCGAATTTTAAAGACCTAAAAATTAATCCTATTTCACGACTTTCCATTGTCTGGATGATTGGAAATACGCTATGTAAAAGAAACCGATTTTGATGATTTGAAATGATATTTTCTTCTACTTTTTTTTTAGTGATGATTAGTGGGCAAATAACGAATCCAATCATTCCCGTGTGCTTGATAAAGAAAGACGATTAAACGTCAACAAGCTCTATAGCAAAACTTCGTCAGCCCAGCGTCCCCATCGAAAATCGGGTTAAAAAATCTAAGACGCGAGTACATGGTGCTTAGTTTATTATAACGCTATACAAAGTGCAATCAGGTTTTGTGAACCATGTTGGATTGAAAATGTCCAACATTTTAACTGCTGGTTTGAAAGTACATACATCTATGCATGCATTTAGGCAGATATGGTACGCAACCATAACTGCACTTGCACTAGCACAGCATAAAACAACCGATAGTAAACCGTGCTGTTGTTCTGAGTATGAGTCCAGTGATCCACTTGGCATACTGTGTGAAACATGATGCAAAACAAACGTCAACCCTCGAGCTGCGAATGTGTGCGTGCGATGTAGGTTTATGCATGCCTGCCAGAGAGGGTGTCAAACTCGCATATAGATTTGGGCGAGAAGGAAGAAAAGTCAAAAGAATAAGAGTGGCGAGTTTTCCAGCAGCAGGACGGGCGCGATTTGGGCAAACTAATTTGTGCAAAATCACCACCGAAAAGCAAAGAATTTATCAATGAAATCCGCTCCGTCGCGGCTGTAATCGGTGAAGTGTGTTGATTTGATTGAATAGTTTCCGTAAAAACGCGACCAACTGTTCCTGGAACTGCCTCAGCGGAAAAGTGTTCTGGTGAAAAGTGAAGTGAGACTCCCATCTTTTTTTTCTCCCTGCTGGTTAGTGTCTTTGGGTGGATGGAAAATTGTTTGTATAAGTATCAGTGAGAAAAATGGGAAATATGAAAATAGCTTACGAAGAACAGCCGATTGGAAAATTTTCGTGAAAATTTTGATTTTTGTGGACATTTATTAAGAAAATTGACTATTGTTTGGAAAAACTGTGAAGGAAAAACACGATTATAGGGCATTCGAAATTTAATGGAACATCTCCCAGTGGGTTGTCACCGTCTGAAGACATCTCATTCAATCACTGCAGCATCCGGTTTGACAGAAACGTTCAAACAGCACAACTTTCAGTTATGAATTACTTCGGGTTGATAATAGAGCAACTTGCTGTGTGTACAGGACGGCTATCTGATAGGTGTTGAGCTTGCAATTTATTCGATTCGTGAGAATAATTCAATCAATTGTGTCTGTTTTATTTAATTGCCGTGAGAAGAGTACATACAGCAAATCTGTTGTATTCAAGCAATTTATAAAGGCCTGATTTGGATTGCGCAAGTACAGCAGATTCAATGAACATTCTAGCCATGAGTGTGAAATCGTTTTTGAATAAATATGTTAAAGTGTAACTTACTGCTGTCTTCCAGATGATTTTACAATATAATATGCCTGTGTATGAACAATAAAAGAATGTTCCATTTAATTTTGAATACATAAATATGTAAAACCTTGTATTCCATTCTGCAGATTGGTTTTGATGCAATTTCATTAATCCGTGACCGCCAAGTGCCGAAAAGGAAGTATAAAGAGAAACATCTGTTTATTTAGTGAAGTCTCTAACATAAATATAGAGAGGTTAAATGTACGCAACGTACTCGGGAGCACAAGAGTAAGGCGTGTAGCCAAAGGCTGATAAATAAATAAGATCACCTAATATAAACAAGTGAAACCGTGCGGCGAGCAGCATCAGAAACAGATACATCCATTGCATTGTGCAAAGAGATAAGGACAGTGGAAAAGAAGAAAACTATCTCGTACCTCTCCAAGGAGCTGTAATTTTCTTCAGCTTTAAGTAAACCCACAGAGCATAATATCCTTGGTAAAACGTTGCGTGACGTTAAATAAAAAGGTGCTAGTCTTTTCAATACGAGACGGGAGTAAGTGAAAAAGAAAACCAAAACACCATGGGATGTGCATCGTCAGCTGAAGAACGTGAGGCAATTGCCCGCTCGAAACAAATTGAACGAAATCTGAAGGAGGATGGAATCCAGGCAGCTAAGGATATCAAGCTGCTGCTGCTGGGTAAGTGAAAGATTCATTATAGTTATAGTACAATTCAATTTTGTTGCATTTATTTCATAACAAAGCTTAGAGGAAGCCTTAAAAGAATACTGGTTTTGAACAAACCATGATCGTTTGTTCTTGATAATTCTCAGGGTTATATAATTCCATGAATTTTTCAACTAGATTTTTTAGATCATCTGTACTTAATCATCAATTAAATTTCCAGCATATGTACCAACATTAAATTCTATGACCTATAATTTATAACTTTCAAAATTTCTGGTTATTAAATATGGCAATATGCACATAGAATAAACACATTTAGGAAATAGGAAAATGTCCAAAATATACGGCAATAAACAATTCTTAAAATTTGGAAAGTGAAAATAAAAAAAAGTTTTGAGATCCCAAACCCATGTTTTCCAGATTTTGTAACTAAAAAAAAGATATCTCTGATACTGGTTGTAAGTATGAATTCTTCGAAGTAATCCCTCACCTTCCTTGCTTTCACGGGGTCGGACGTCTTCGCTTTTCATCCGCTGCCAGCTCGCTGCTGAGTTTTCTGGGTCTCCTTGAACGATTTTACCACACGGGACACGGTTAAATTAACCACTTCATTCGAGCAGATAAAATGACGTTTACTACCACTCGAACTTTGAAATGAAACATTATTTTGAGATTTTTTCTTCTAGAACTCCGAGAAAAGTAGCCAACATTTGTGCGTTTCATAAAAAAATAGAAATTAGTTGGTCCAGTTTTGTGAAATCGCTGGTAGAAAGTCACGCCAAAACTGCTTGACAAAGTGGTCAATTGTCGATTCCTAACTGTTTCGCGATCCACCTGTGGGACTGGCCTGGATTTTCCACGACCGCTCCCATAATTTTTTGTCGAAGTTACTTCTTGCTTGGAAACCATCTCGATAACCACTTGACAGATTGTGACGAGATTTACACTCTAAACTAGTTTTACTCAAAATTTCATCAATTTTTACTCATGCAATAAAAAGTTATACACAAAAGAAAGTGTTGCATTTTTTTTCGAGTACAATCTTTAATATATTATTATTCCATAATTTCATAAAACATTATTTTGGTCAAAATGAATAGAAGGCACCCTGAATACCGGTGTACACCCAACATTCCGGAGGGGGGGGGGGGCAATATAATTTTGGAGGGGCCTGACCCTCTTGGCAACCTCTTTAGCAATGCCAATGCAATAGGCTGATGTATTGAAAATTTTGCCCTCTAACGGTTCTAAATGGGGTCCTCATCATCATCGCTCCAAAGTTAGAACTCATTTGGTTGAAAATGGATTTAGCACAAACCTTATGCAGTTTGTATGGAAATTATTATAGGAAAACCCTAATGAAAACCACACTTCATGTTCATAACTTCCTAGCGTTTTCTCACTTTGCACAGTGGACCAGATATGTAAAACTAACTGGTCACATTAATAACTCCTCGGGCGAAATCATAGCAATTTAATGCCTTGGGCAAAGTTGCTCAGCTATACATACAAGGTCTACTTTGTGAATGAAAAAAAAGACCAGTTGAATGGGATTCATGTTTTAGCAGTTCTGTTTTGTTTCTTTTGAACGCAGCATTTTATAGAGTTTTGGTTTCTTTTTTTTTTTCTTGATTTGTTATCCGTCAATCTTGTTTTCCGTGCTGAGCACCAATGCTACCGCTACCAGGGAGGCAGCTCCCACACCTGGACCCTACCTATCGACCTATCAACTCAAGAACCGGGGACTAACGGCTTTACTTCCCGGAAGGCGTGATCAGAGATGTTATGCCTCAGAACATCCCGGCGGCACCGACTGGGATTGAACCCAGGCCTGCTGGGGTGAGAGGTTATCACGCTTACCACTACACCACAGGCACTGCTTTTTGGTTTCTTCGACAAAGCTGGGTTTGAGATTAAGTTGAATAAAGTTGCTGAAGACGTCAAAACCGTCAGAGCAAATGAATGTCGAGTTTTAGATAATTTTGTGAAACTACAGCAAAGATCTAGTTTAAACCGTTTATTTTTATTTATTTTTTCTCGATAACATATTTTTTAAATTTTTTTTTCGGAAAAAATATCCGCACTTATGATTTTGTTACACATTGTAAATATTTTAAGCAAGGTTTTCTACTTTATAGAGGAAAAATGGTCATAAATTGGAGAAAAATATCTGAAAAGCTTAGAATGTAATGGTGGTTAAAAGTAACTAATTGCTATGTATTACTATTTATCACACAAATTTATATTTTATATCATGTAAAGTTATGAGACATTTCATGCAATATTTCATTTTTTATAAGCAACATTTCTTACAAGTTTATAGTTTACGAGAAAACGTTTGCATAAATGTTTGCAAAATTGCTGTGGCTTTTTATGAAAATAGATGGTTAAGATCTAATCACTAAGCACAACCGGAAATTTACCTCTCTTTTTCGAACAGGTTTGGAAAAAATGGAATACTTCTATCAAAGATTACTTCTTAATTTATTTACCTTTCCATACGAACCGTTAGATTTGATAAAGAGTCACAAATGTTGAGATATTCTTAAAAATCTAACACTGTTTCTTGATTCCAATTTCGTCATACGAGTTTCAATTCCATCCAAACACATTGAAACGTCATTTGAATCACATACGGATAAAGGCCGAAGAAATGAATTCGCTAGTAGCGCTTCTTTTGTTTTTGAGAGGAATGGATGTAAATATTCATATTACACGAAAACCAAAAAAAAAATATTACATTCAATGTTAGTTGCACTTCATATCATCCTCCATGATATTGGTTGGCCATGCAGACGATGCAATGATTTTTTATCTCTTTTATTTCGTGTTATGTCTACGCTTTCGACTATACCAGCAAACTTTTTATGTATAACGATGCACACACTTGCTTCGATTCTCTTCAATTTCTATGAGCGCTTCTTATTCACTTTTAGCCTACAGACTTAGATTGTTTTACAGGAACTGGGTTTTTGAATTACTGAAAAACTCGGTTAAAATTCAAATGACCGTTATTCGTAAAGATTCGATAAAATCATCAAATTTTATTTTTCATAATTAAACGGAGTTAACAGAAGTAAGGCTGTAAATTTTTTCAACATTGAATTTTTCACAGATTTTTTAAATTTTACCGAACAGTTCTGCAATTCGAAAATTTGACAGAAAATGGACTGGATAGGTGTGTATCCATGTTTCGAAGCATGGAGAAAGCACAGGTCTGATAATCGTAGTTCGAGTTCAGTCGGTGCCCTTTTTTCGTCATGGTTAATTTCTCAAACTAATCCACATTTTATGGTCTCCAATTTTCTAGCATTAAACCTCAGCTCAGTATATCTGATGCCCCGTTCATGCGGTCTCAACTAACAACCTGCGATGATGAATCCCACATAATTGTAAGCAAATCTTACATCCCCGGTTGGGTATAGGCTTTGTTTTGTACCGTTTGAACTAAACTAAACCAAACCAAACCAAACCAAACGTATGATTGATTCGTTCACATAAAAATCATTGAAGGGCGCTTCTGCCGAAGTAGTTGTATTTGGTTGTTGTTTTTTTTTTTACATTTTCTTAAGTTTATTCCTTGGGAAAAGTTTTATGTTTTAAGCATTTACATCAGGCAAAAATATAAACTGTCATGGTTGTTGATAAAAATATCGAAACGAACTTTTCGGGTCGCAAAATTTCTCGACTTCCCTGGGCATAGAGTATGATTGTACTTGCCTCACAATTATACTAATGCCAAAATTGTACAGGCTTCGAAAGCTCTCAATTATTAACTGTGGAAGTGCATCTTGAACACTAAGTTGAGAGCACGCAATAATCTTGAAGTAAAGATGGGGTAAACGGGGTTATCAGAAGTAAGACTGTAAATTTTCGTAAAACATTTTCTCAACATTGAATTTTTCACAGATTTTTTAAATTTTACCGAACAGTTCCGCAATTCAAAAAATCGGTAAAAAATTGACTGGATAAGTGTGTATTCATGTTCCGCATCATGGAGAGAGCAGTGGAGAAAGCACAGGTCTGATAATCGTAACGGTCGTAGTTCGAGTCCAGTCGGCGCCCTTTTTTCGTCATGGTTAATTTCTCTCACTAATCCACATTTTTCGGTCTACAATTTTTTTTGCATTGAACCTCAGCTCGGTATATCCGTTCATGCGGTCTCAACTAACTACATGCGATGATGAATCCCACATAATTGTAAGCAAATCTTACATCCCCGGTTGGGCTTCTGCCGAAGTAGTTGTATTTGGTTGTTCTTTTTTTACATTTTATTCAGTTTATTCCTTGGGAAAAGTTTTATGTTTTATGCATTTACATCAGGCAAAAATATAAACTGTCATGGTTGTTGATAAAAATATCGAAATGAATTTTTTGGGTCGAAACATTTCCTGGGCAAAGATTATGATTGTACTTGCCACACAATTATTCAAATGCAAAAATTGTACAGGCATCGAAAGTTCTTAATTCCCAAGTAGCACAATTCTGTCCCAAAAAGTTGCAGCAACTTGTTTATAACTGAAATAAGTCGTATATAAGTTTCCAAGACCAATTTATAACAAGGGTGCTACTAGGGTTAATAATTTTGGAAGTGCATCTTGAACACTAAGTAGAGAGCACGCAATAAGCTAATATCCGATGTGCAATAATCTTGAAATAAAGATGGATGGTTGCATACAATTACTATTTGAATGTTTCATGAAATGTCTCATAACTTTACATGATCTAAAATGATATTTGACGCTGCATTAATGTGTATCATAGTAATCGAAATTTACACAACTTTTTCAAGCTGTGTGGTTTGGAAAACTTCTTCAAAAATGGTTTACATTTATTACTATATATTGTATATTTTCACATGTTTCATACATTTTTACATACAGAAGAAGTATAGCCTATTAATTAAGGGAAACGATACCAACACACGTCAGAAACCATCATTGTTTCAACGAAAATTCTAAAATGTATTGCTTTCAAAATTAGATCCTGAAAACCCCAGCGAACGAGAAGTTTCTTTTGATTTATTGTTATAACGTTTAGTAACTTTGAAAACTACGAAGTATTTCAGAATGATAAAAACATGTTGCTTATCTTTTCTGAGTTGAATATTTGAAGGAATGCTGAGAATTTCATATGGAACTGGCTGTAGTCCGTCTTACCCCCCCCCCCCCCCCCCGGGCATTCATAACCCGTCTTCCCCTAACCGTATTAATTTATAAGAAAATATTAGTGACTATGTTGTGCTTAAAATTCAACATTGATTTATTTTTCGTTTTCATCTATAGAAGCTTATGAAAAAAATAGAATTATGTATCCCTAAGTTTACAATTAAAAGGTACATTCAAACGTATGTTCGAAGTAGACTCTAATAAGCCGCAAACGTAAATCAAGCGGTCACAAGGAAGGTCATCGGCGAGCATACAATTGATGTAATGATATACAACTTTCAATAGTCCAATTTTATTCACAACAATCAACAATTACTAATTGAGAATTTCTTAGAAATTCGTATATTAAGTTGAGGAGAATTTCGTTAACTCCAACTAGATACATATTGTTGGCTTTTCAGGGTGGAAACGAGACTACCCTCGTTTTTCTACGTAGATAAAACTGTTTTCTGAATGGGCAAAACATACCGTTGACACACTGGTGGCGGCTGTCGGATCGGAGAGCGTAATAATGATCGAATCACCTAGATAAGACCAATCTAATTATAATTTTCCTCCCTTATGCACGCATGTTATCTACGTGTTCCATTCTACTGATTGCTGAAATGCCACTGTTGTTGGAATGGTATTGATTGCATGTTTCACATATTTTACCGCTTATAAGGGTACTATGCGAACTCTACTCTATAAGTTCAAATGCAGTAAAGAATAATTTTCATGGAAATTTAAAGGTCCGAGGCGTAGTTTGCTTTGCCAAAAGCAACAGGGAATGGCAAACATACACGACATAAATTCCCGTTCCGCCTCTGATTGAAAATCCCCACCGCCTCAGGAGCTAAACGCAGTGAAGTTTGTCTTTATTTTTTTACAAGAGAGAGGGTGGAACGTTGAATACTCTTTATCGTTCACAACTGGTGTGTTTGTGGTATCCGATACGGGGACTGTGACAAACATCGAAGGAGAAGCAGGTGCCGAAATTCGTTATGGAAGATTGCCAGCATAAAAAACTGCAAAATAGTAGTATCAATATACCATAGAATAGATTAGGTAGTATGCAAGAAGTATGGATAAAATAGAAATGGCTTCGCTTGGATTAATAGCGTCAAGCGTGGTAGATATGTGTACATTTTCTGTTATCAACAGGTAGATATTATGTTGATGGTCACATTCGATGGAAAGTTATCCTTTTTTCCTTGGTTTTGTTTTTCCGTCGATCTTGTTTTCCGTGCTGAGCACCAATGCTACCGACGCCTGGGAGGCAGCTCCCACACCTGGACCCTACCTATCGACCCATCAACTCATGATCCGGGGACCAACGACTTTACTTCCCTTCCGAAGGAAGGCGTGATCAGAGATGTTATGCTTCAGAACATCCCGGCGGCGCCTGCTGGGGTGAGAGGTAATCACGCTTACCACTACAAAAACATATCGATCACTCCACAAAGCCTCGGTGATCATAACTACGATACATATTAAATTTCCCATGAAAAATACTCCCGATATTCCTTACTACTAAATTGATTTGATTCGGTAAAGGTTCGTGAGCTTGTAGTGGAGGAACTAAGCCAATTTATTTATCAAAATATAAATAAACGATATGCAAATACTTGTATACGTCAATTTATAGCTTTCAATCTCTATTTTGCTAGGATAAGATTACATTGTTTGTTTTTCCTTGATTTGTTTTCCGCCGATTTTGTTTACCGTGCTGAGCACCAATGCTACCGACGCCAGGGAGGCAGCTCCCACACCTGAACCCTACCTATCAACCCATCAACTCATGAACCGGAGACCAACGGCTTTACTTCCATTCCGAAGGCGTGATGTTATGCCTCAGAATATCTCGGCGGTGCCGACTGGGATTGAACCCAGGCCTGCTGAGGTGAGATGTTATCACACTTACCACTACACCACCGGTGCCGCTTCGACATTACATTGTGATTAAATTGCATACGTTTTTTTAAAACTTGTCCTCCATTAATAAGAACACTGGATCAGTAGTTGTGCTAGTTGCAAATGAGAAAAATGTTAAGGAAAATGAATTGTTTTCCGTAATTTTGAGGCTGATTTCATGTTTCAAGTATGCAAATCTACTTTATTTTAGGAGAGTTACCTATGAAAAATAAATTTATTTTGTTTTTCACCATAGTTCTGACATAACCCCCATACCGCAACTATAGGTACACCACTATTCTGGAACATCTACCTTAATCAACTTTTAAGGCTCAAATGTCAATCATTCAAGCGTTAGTTGTATTTGTTTTCCACTTTGATAGTATTGGTGTTATCGAGAACTCAATTCAACCAACTTTGCCTAAAACACCGATTCTGAATATGAAATTTTGGAATAACAAATTTTGGATCTTACTTCTAGGAGATTAATCATTGATCTGTCGAAAAAAGGAACCAGAAAAGCAGAAAATCTCACAAGACACCACTAGTCAATTATGCAAGATTCACGAGATAATGACTTTGACCGTCTTTCACAGTTCTGGGAAATGGAAAGAAAATATTAATTTATCCGTCAATTTCAAAAATTGACAAACTATGCAGAACAACTATGTCGAAGATCGCAAATCGCTTAAGTGTGATAATATTTCCAATCAGATTTGGTAAGAATTCTTCACTAAATTTATATTTATATATATGGCATTATTTGGTTTTAAAAATCGGGATATTTCAGCAGAGTTAACGGTCCTAACGGTGGCGCTTAAGCCGTTGGCAGAGCAGATTCAACTTGAACAATTTTACTGCAGAGGACAGTCTAGATAATAAACAGTTGCATTCACTCGACTCTTTCGGATTTATTCGGCCATTTATTGTTGTTTTATAATTGACGATAAGATTAAGGTTAGTCTGAGTTATGTATTTCGGATCATTATTTTTTCATCGGCTACTACAGTTTTTAATTTTTTTTTACTTAATGTATATTAAAACATCATTCAAAATAATTAACTATCACGTGCTCTGCAGTTGTCTTTATAAGTTCATTAATTGGAATAGCATCCATCAAACAAATATCGAACACTGCGTTCACCAATCCGCATCTATCGGCAAATTTAGCTTTTTCCAATAATTTCTCCACACAAGTGATTTTTCCAAACTGCACAAGAGTTTCGTTTCCAAACTGACTGTACAAACTGTACAGTAGTACACCTCCGATATCATTGTAGAACCCGGCACGAAGTGAAAATATGTATAACAAACAGTGTGCTTCCGGAACGCTAAACACATTATCTACAGTTAATCTTCGTAGTGCAGACTGAGGAACGTTCGCAATAGCTAAACTTGTACTCATCACGCCTATCAACTGTGGTTGCTTAAATATCACGAAATGCACATTTTTTGCCAGATATCCGTATTCACGATAAAAGCAATCGAACGTAACGTAGGCCCGAGTAGTAACATCACATTTGTTGACAAATGCCAAATCTGTGGTTAAACAAATGTCGGTTCGTGCTTCGAACAAGCCCTCGTAAGCAGTTGGTTCGAAAAACTGGGTAATCGCGGATCTCCACAGTCCTGTACCGTCATCCCATGTATGTAGCTGAACCAACACACAATGAACTAAGCGCTTCGTTTGCTGATCACATCGGAACTTGTTTTGAATTGTTTGATCTACTGTTGTTTCCGGAATACGAAGAACTTTAGCGCACTCCGTCAGTCCCCGATCGAACCGCTTGAAGACGAACTGATGTTCCGAAGTACTGGTATGACCGATTGAAATTATTGCCGCTATTAACAAGAGATGGACTGAGTTCATGATTCTTAACTGTAGTAAGTTTAGACTAGGAATCGCCTGAGCTGAACTAGACTTCCAGAATGCGTGCAACTTGGTCTGATTTATTACGTGACCTGTGGCAGGAAGTACGAAGTATTTTAATCATCATAGGGTGGTACCAACTTAACTTGTAGTTGTTAACAATTCATCAGTAATTTTATTTTTGTTATGAAAAAAATGTAGTTAAACATCATTTAGGTCTTCCGATAGCCACCCCGCACTAAGAACTTTTCGTGATGCGTGTATATGTGTGTCTTCAATAAACTCCCATTGCACAATGGTCCCAAAGCCGTATTTGGGATGACACAAATGTGTGTGTGTGTGTGTGTGTTTTAGGTAAATGGTGTATTTTGGAAACTTTTCAAATGGTTTTTGGACAATCTTTTCATGTTATGTTCATGAAATCAGGGTGGCTTAATGGTAATTGAGGTGAAAATATCATCATTTTAGTTATTTGTGATAGACCAGCATAATATTCATCAAAATTATAGAACAATTTATTTGATGCAATTTTTTTGAATACACATTTTTTCAATTTCTATTGGTTCTTTAAAAAGGTAACTTAATTTTATTGAATCCTGATTAATGAGGACGACTTAGTGGAATACCTGTGTTAAGAGAGAGAGAGAGAGAGAGAGAGAGAGAGAGAGAAGTATTAGTAATTTCCATTTTATTCGGTTACGCTATTTGCTTATGTGAAGTCTGTACACTGTAGACGAAATACGCGTATCTTTCAAGGATAAGCAGATAAGGTAGTGGAATTAAATGGAAATTACTAATCCTTCTCTCTATCTATTTATACAATTTTATTGCATTAACTTTTCATACATAGATTTCTCGCAAATTACTTGTTGTAGAGACTTCTACAACTTTTCATGGAGTTATAAATAAATGGTTTTAAATATTAATACCTCAAGAAAAGTAAAAATAATCGTTTTGGACAAGCATCGTACATTATATCACCATGATTTAAAAAAAAAGCCCACTTAAATTCAAAATGAATTGATTTCGAAAACCTATCAAGATTGTTTGAGTATTATAAAAATGCCGATTGAGTATTATAAAAATGCCGATTGAGTATTGTAAAAATGGCGAATAAGTGAATAATATGAATAGTGAAATCTACACACAACTCTTAGTGTAATATGCTCATGTAGCCATATTTATTCATTTTTTTTATATGGGCTAGTAGTATTGTGAGGTAAGTAATTTAATGTAGAATAAAAATCTAACCCATTCGAGCAGTTTTGCGGTAGGTATTTAGTAAGTAACAGTCCATTAAAATGATCATGGCATTATTTGGAGTTCTAGTTTGATTTTATTGATCAGATGTTTGATAGTTTTTGGTCGGAAATTGTTGGTATATACTTGTTTGGTGTAATCCTCAATTGCGTACAGTTGGGGTACACTTGAAGTCTGTTGAATGTGACCAATCTACAGTACCTCTAGCCAACCACGGTTTCTTGGTGTAAATAACTATATGATGAAAAAAGTGTAAATGGCTATATTTATAATGCATCAAGATTAGTGAGCTGTATCTTTTCAGGATATGGTACTGGTTGATCAGCTAATGGAAATTCATCTGTATGGTTTTGGGCTTCATTGGCTGAGCATGAGTATGAACATGATTGACCGCCCACGGTTGATGCTCTGTTATTGCTAGATTAGCTGCATTTACTCGGAGAAAAAAAATATGATGTTAGCGACTTACATTCATCCTCAATATTTAAAAACTAGAGATCTAATATTTAGCAATACCAGCGCCGGCCGTGTCCGAATGCAAGTCAAATATGGAATGGGAAGGAATGTGTTAATGTGATACTTGTTGTGAAGGAAACTGAGAAGTCCTCTGCGCTTCCATTAAAAATCACTGGGATGTTGGTTGTAGGGAAAAGTTTGCAGCAGGGATCGTTTTGGTAAACTAATGGGTTTTGGACTTCATTGGTTGAGTCAGTTTAAAGTTTGAGCTATTTTTGTAAAACATTTCTTATGTAAGTAGAATTTTTAAAACTGTTAATTCTTTAAAAAAAACTCAGATTGTCGTGAAGATTTCACTATCCATACGTTATTCAGCAGCCAAATGAAGTATACCAATTAGAGCACGAAACAAAACCGTGAAAACGAAAATAAGAATCAACATCTCTTAAGCAGAGCCTTCTATGACAAAGAACTTTTCGGGTTGGGTATATGTAGGAAAGGTATAGCCAATTGATATTTTAAGTTGAATGTTGTGAGTTTCCCAGTCATTTCGGTCACACATTCGTAATGCAAAAATAAATTCATACTGAGGTTGTTGCATCATAGATATCCAAGTACTACGTGGACACCCGCGGTCCGCACTTTGGCTATTTCAGGGGGAAAATCCAATGCAACTGACAACCGCAGCATGCCATTTAAGCTGATATTCCGACGCCAAATGGTAATTTTTCTCTGAATTGGCATATCGATCAAGAGCTGTCAAATTATGGATAGCCTCAAAGTTTCTAATGAATATTTTTGAACTGAGAACTACCAATTAAAATAATGTTCAAAAAATAAATCATGCTGAAAATGGCTGGATCTATGTAGCCAAGGTAGCCAACAGATCCACTGTCTATATATATAAATAGAACGCAAAGCAATCCAAACCATGAAATTAATATGTGCTATCGGAAATGCAACATGCAACATCCCCAATCGTGCTATCTTGATGCATATGACGCTGACCTGCATACCGGAGCAACTTGAAAGAACGTTGACGCCTATTAGTAAAAACGACAGATGGTAAGAATAAACAGGGCCATTGTTGTTCGCATGCGGTACAAATCAGAAGTGAGTTGGTATCCACCTATCTTTAGCATTCGCATGCTTGTCATAGTCATGTATGTAGTGCACTGATTCAACATTG
Organism: Ochlerotatus camptorhynchus; assembly: GCF_037179485.1. NCBI lineage: Eukaryota > Metazoa > Arthropoda > Insecta > Diptera > Culicidae > Ochlerotatus > Ochlerotatus camptorhynchus. The sequence continues at coordinate 627,500 of NW_027040636.1, read as the reverse complement.
TGCGAGGCAACAGCGGTTACCGTTTGTTTTTTTTAACGCTTTAAACATTTATGTCTGGTGTGTGTTGACCACGCATTACCCATCCCGTTTTGATCGACCACCCTCTGAAACTATGGATGATTTGATTTGCAAACCGGAAGCTAGAGGGGAACTATACACAGTGCACCGCGAAAACATAATTAACTGTGTAGTGACGAGTATTCGTCGTGTTCGTTATGAGTTCGATGTAGTGATTCTAGTTGAAGTAAAAGCTGGAAACCTATCTACTCCGTCCGAGGGACGTTCAAACAGACTTGTTTCAGCACGGTGGTTGTTGGTTTTGCTGCTTCAATAGTATTTTAGGGTTCATGCCAAATGAATATTTTAGTTGTATTGGAGCTATCGTACGATTTATGTGAGCATGCGCTGCAGATAGGATTCATTTTCTACTGAAGATAGGCAAGGTTCAATAAATATTAAATTCATGCTTCCTGGGGCCTTCAAATTCTGTATGCATAAGAGATGCGGTCAAAAAGCATATCATGATGATGGTGGTGGGTTCGATTCCCAATTCGGTAGAGTGTATTTTCGGAATGAAAGATTTTCGAATTCCCGACTTAGAAAGGAGGTGCTCAGAATAACAGAAAGCTAAGAGTGAACGTGAAGGTCCACGTGACACCTTTGGGATGCTGTAGCCAATGAAAGAAAGAAGAAGCAAACCACACTGAATTTTATGGCAGAACAGTGGGTGATCACACATACCAATTTTAAATTAACATTGACACGGTATAATGTTGGAACGAATTAGTGCCAGTACCGTAGTGAGGTGATGCGAAAACGGACCCCGCAATGGATGACAAGCCAAAAAGTTAGCAACTTTACCTCAAAATTCATTCCATTGCATTTTATTGAGGGGAAAAGGAGGAGGAGCTCAAATACCGCCCTCTCATCGCTGAAGCAGTAATGTATTTTATAAGAATCTTGTAAAAATGATCTGTAAGTTCAAAAATCTTGAAATAAAATTGTTATTTTATGAGCTTCAGAATGTAGATTATGTTTCGAGATCTCGAAAGTTTTCTTAGGTCCCAGAACTTAACGGGTTAGTATACTTTTGTTCTATGTTCACATGGGCGAGCAGTGGAACTCACGCCGCTAAGGCGGCAGTGCCCGGTGGCACCTGGTGCAGCGGTCACGGCAGTGGTCCAGTAGTTTCGAAACAAATCACCGTCAAACTACATTCATGAATAAATAAACCTACGCATTTCTTTTGTTAACAGAAATTTAGCCCCGAAAAAAAAGATCCTATAGAAAGTCTATTTTTCAGGCCGCCAGAGTTTACTACTCCCTTAAGAAATTTTCTTTTTAATAGGGTTGGGTTTGCAGCAGGGTTCGTTTTGGTAAACGATAAGCTGAATTAATGTCCTAATAGTCATATAACGTGAAGGAGCTTGGGATTGAACCCACGGTCTTCTGCTCAGTAAGCAAAAAGACGAGCTCCTTTTTAATCATCGAGTTGCTCTTACTACCATGTAGTCATGTTAACAAATAAAACGATTGACGAATCTTGAATGTGGATGGGCTTGAGATTAGACTCATGATGTTCTGCTCAATAAGCAAAACCGGTTGCTCTAAGGCCACCGAGCCCCTCATATCACATTATAGCGTTACTCAAGTTTTTATTACTATTCAAACCCGGCACCGACGACAACTAAAAGTTTTACAAAATACACGATAAACAAGCGATCTTACCATACATTTTTAATATGAAATGACCGCGTTTTTCTGCTCAGTTAGCAAGCCACTGCAGCAAACGATCTTTGAAATCCTAAAACTAAAAGCTACGAAAGAGTACTTAGGTCTTCATTAAGATCCGCTTTCACACGACGTTCAATGTTTCGATTTTCTCTTTACGCATGGTTCAGACCATCATAACAAGCTATGACCGACGTGACGATTGTTTAAGACCTGGTTAAACAAACTATTCAAATGAAATTACGTTCTCGAATTTCACTTGGCATGTAATGAACAACAGAAATACACGATAATTCATATTTTCAGCGGTTGATGGTAAATTTTAAATATACTTACGGTACTGCCTACGACTACGACGGCGATTACGACAGCGACTACGACAACGACAACAGCGAATTTGTAACTTACCATTTGTCTAGGATACACACTAGACTGATGCAAAATTTGACTTTTTCGCTCCACAGTGCTTAAATGGTGTCAAGTCGGGTCCTGATTAGTCTCCCAAAGCTACAACTCATTTGGTTAGAAACAAACTTCGCACAAGCCATTTGAAGTTTACATGTAAATTACTATTGGAAATCTCAACTTTTTGTTCATTGCCTTCTAGTCTTTTTCCATATTGAGCTGCGAAGCAGTTTGATAGCCATTCTTATAGTAAATTTTCTCAGCTACAACTTTGTTGAAAATCTTTTCTATGTAAAACGAGGCAGGACAAAGTTATTAATTATTTAAGAGATTGGTAAACTTATGACCTGATCAAGCAGCTGCTCTGTAGGCAACACTGTATTTTGCAGTGTGACATAGTAGCCATGATTTTTGTGTCCTATTCAACACCCCAGAAACACCAATGTTGCCTGCTGAGCAGTTGATTGAGCATGATCATAAGACATCAGCGCATTGAACCATTTATAACTTTCGATCCTTGCATTTAATCAAAATGTGGTCTTCAGCAAAGTTGTAGGTGGGAAAATTTCCTACAAGTACAGTGAAAGTTTTTGAAGCAGACCGAGGTGGTGAATTTTAGATAGACATGAACAAAAATCTTGGTTTTACCATAGTAATTCCCATACAAACTTCAAATGGTTTGTGCCATCTCAGTTTCTCACCAAATGGTTTCAAATTTTGAGAGGCTATTCAGGATCCGATTTGGAATCGTTTAAGTATTGTGGAGCGAAAATTTCAAATTTTGCATCACTCTAATACACACCTTTGCCCGGCACCTCCACTGGTTCTTCATGTCTGCTATCTGTTACTGTTTGCAAAATATGTAATAGCAGAACATATTACCGAGTTCCTAGAATGATTAACACTCTGAACACAATACCTCCGATAAAATGTGTAACGGCAAATGTTTGAAAAAACATTGCTTAATAGATTTTAAATCTATTGATACCGAAAAAGGTTTTGTTTGAAATGGTGCCAACAGGTTTGAAATATGTCAATAAATGGCTGAGCTATAATTTTTCAAACATTGCAAGTTTGCCGTTACACATTTTACCAGAGGCATCGTGTTCGGAGTGTTAAGCATAGAAAAAGAATAGCCCACATCTATTTCAAAACCTGGCGCTTATATCAGTTAGAAAAGCGGCGTAATTTGTATCGTTTGCGAAGGACGTTGCTAACTGTCACTACGACACGGAGTGGAATTTATTGGAAATTAACAATGCATCTGTGGACGAATCAAGAAATCTTACGATAGTTCTCATGAATTGTTTTTTTTTTTATTCTAAATGCAACCCCGTCGAGGAGTATAAGATGATCTAGCATAATGTCATGACGATTTTATGCAAGAAATTTGATTCTGGAAATAGTTGATTGTTCCGTACAACTAACAATACTTTTGAAGCAAGCCACATCTACAGAGGATGTATGTAATTCAGAATCGAGCAAAAAATTGGAAAATCTGAAAAGTAATTTCAATAAAAAAAGAAAGTTTTTAATTTCACCGGATTTACTTGCCGAAGGAAGGCGTGATCATAGATGTTATGCCTCAGAACATCTCGGTGGCGCTGACTGGGATTAAAACCAGGCCTGCTGGGGTGAGACGCAATCACGCTTACCACTACACCACCGGCACCGCTTCTACTCAGTGTTGAACAGAGAATTCTCGCGTCACTTTTCAAATAGACCAATGTAACATATCCACCAGTTCAATCCCAGCCGAGGTCGGTGGGATTTTTCTGAGGCATAAAAATCTCTGGTCACGTCTTCCTTCGGAAGGGAAGTAAAGCCGTTGGTCCCGGCCCATGTGTTGTTGAATGGGTGCGATATCCTACGCAGGTGTGGAAGCTGCCTTCCTGCACATTCGATTGCCGTCAATGGATGGCAATCGATGTCCGTCGGTGATTGGCACTAGATTGCGGAACAGAGACCGACGTTAAATAAAGGACAGAACATATCCACTATTTTGAGAAATTCGAAGTTGAAGTTCGACAGATTATTATTTCAACTGTTTAAAAACAATACATTTTGCAATACTATTTTTAATGTAGTCAGTGTATAATAACGTTGAAAATTCAGAAGAAACGGTAAAATCACAATTTTACTTTGAATTTCATGCTACAACATAGAAAAAACCACATAGGACGTTTTGACAAGTCGAGTTGTACATCGGACATGTTACATTGGACGATTTTTCTCAATGACATAATCAATGAGTGTTACATTGGACGTTTTGTCTACATGATACTAGATTCCCTTTCACAGATTTCAAAGTATAGTACCTAACTTTAGATTGGCCCCGCCTTTGGAAAATGAGCACCAATCATGTTAGGCGGTCCGAATGACCGAAGTAACAATCATGTATCCATCATTTCAAACTGTACATTGCACAATTTTTGATCAATGATTATCTTAAATAAATGAAAGTAAATTTGGATGGATGTTTTTGTATCACATACAATGACAGAAGAGCAATAGTTTGTATCGCTTAACTCGATTTGTTTACATTTGTTACATTGGTCTATTTGAAAAGTGACGCGAGAATTTACTTCCAAATTATAACCATTCTGGACCTATAGGATGTCTAAACTTTTAGATATGTGTGTGTATTCAATCTAACCCCCACTGGCCGGCAGTGGTATTATGGAAGAAATTTGCTTACAACAATCCTTGATGTAGGTAATAATTTAAAGCAAGTTTAGTCCGGGAGTTAGAAAGCGATAACTCTACTGCATATTCAGCAACCATTTAAGAATGCCTGGTAATTCACGTTCATTCCGAGGTTACTTTCGCATACAATAAGCCCCGCATGTAAACACTACCGTTATCATATGAATAATGGTACTGCAAACACACTTCCAGATTTAGAAATGAGATGTTTCGAAATCTGGTGCGTATATAGAGATATATTTGGAAATATGCATTTATGATTGATTTATTATCAGATGGATCTCACCAAATTCTGCCTTCGAAAAATCACCAGTTTGCTCACTCGCGGTAATTGAACAAATCTTCTGCGTTGTTTTTACAACCGAACCCAACATTTTGAATCACAAGCGAAGTTTTTCATTTGCACCGAATTTTTGCCTAACACCTCATTCGCGTGAAGGCAGAACGCCAGCACCAGGTAAAACTCTTCTTGGGAGGCAAAGCAGCAAAAACAAGCGTAAAGAAAAACCGACCAACGCAACACCACAGCAACACAGCTACTCGAAAGAAATTCTTGTCCCACAGTTTTCACGTTAATTACAATATCACTAAAATGGTTCTTAAAACGTGATAGATCTTAATGTACACTTATCCACACGCGAAGACTAATATTTTTTTTAGACTTGGTACAATTAAAAAAAATATGTGGAAAACAGAGGCAAGCGAAAACAAAACCAACCGTTCGCGGGAAGAGCCTACTGCGTTTTTTCGATGTCAAAAATGTTAAACCACACATTTTGTTTTTCGGTTAAAATGCCGAAAGTGTACTGCGTCCTTATGGATAGGAAAATAAACATTTGACAGCTTGCTCTACTGTGTGAGCTCAAATACGTTAACTAGTGCTCATGACATGTTTTGGCCAAGGGTTTCCTCATCCCCTCACCTTAAGCCTTAAATTAGTTGTAGCTATATCTCGAGCAACATTTGAAAAGGGCCTTTACTCGCGAACCACAGAACGCCCACGATAGAACTTCGTCTATGAGATGTTGCTGTTAGTTTGCTTGAGTAAAGGGCCACCCACATTAGATCCATTTGCGTTCTTTGACAGAAATGTGACAGTTAGACAATATATTTAGCTGTCTTTTTGCCACAACGCGTCAGATCCGGATCTCATGTGGGTGGCCTCTACGTATTCAAGCTCACACAGCTACAGAGCAATCTGTAAAAATGTTGGCTTAGTTTGCATTTGAAATTAACTTACCTAAAGTCTGCCCCGTAACGTGGGTAGATCACCTTTTCGTGGTACGTTACGGGATGTAAGATCTACCACCGATTCCTAGTCCTGACTACTTCAAACTAGGGGAACAGGATTTTTCAGTAATCCAAGGAACACATCTTAGTCCTTGTTACTTTTTATGACTTGTTGATAGTGACAAGACTCGGCTTTGCCCACCGAGGATGATCTTGAAACAAGGGAAAAAAAATGAGTTAGTTGTCTTCATTTATGTGATTCCTAATCTTCTAATCGTTGTTCCCTAGTTTGAAGTGGTTAAGACTAGGGTTCTGATGCATGGTCATTATCGGTGTCATACCTTAATTTTGTTGCTAAGGAATCCAATTTTGACTCTGACAAAGGGGCGCGCCTTTGGAGGGTGTTTCAACACTCCGAAGGGTATAAATAGCGGGACCTTTCAATTAGAGTCGGATCCTTGCGCTAAATGCAAGAGTGGCAACTGTAAAAAAATCGAATACTTCATCATTTCTCAATAGTGATGGAGTAATACGACATGCACTAAACTAATGACACGGGATATACTACAATAGATCAATTTACTGGTCGCAGTAGTGTTAGGTCCCGAACAGAGGAAAAAAAATACCTAAAGTCTGCAATTACATCATTGTGAAGAACTTTATGAATGGCTTCACAAATCAAGATTGTCTTTATAAAAACTCATGATTTAAGAAAAACAGGGATCATTTCTTTCCTTTATTTAACGTCGGTCTCTGTTCCGCAATCTAGTGCCAATCACCGACGGACATCGATTGCCATCCATTGATGGCAATCGAATGTGCAGGAAGGCAGCTTCCACACCTGCGTAGGATATCGCACCCATTCAACACACATGGGCCGGGACCAACGGGTTTACTTCACTTCCGAAGGAAGACGTGACCAGAGATTTTTATGCCTCAGAAGGGATCATTTCGTATCCGTGGTTATTGTTTCTTCTCACATCATCAAGAACGCAGCACATTTCGTGTGATTCTAATACTTTTTTATTTTATTTCGCAGTATAGTGCGATAAAGTGGTTCGTTTCCGCATTTCAACCGAAAAACAAAACAATATCTTTATTAAGAAGACTTTCAGCCGTGGGCTGGTTCGTCTCCGGCTTCATGATCATAACACAAATTTGTCGAGAAAATAAAATTGACCGGTTTCGTGACCTATTTCACCTCAATGATCTTCCTCCCGTTTTTCGGTATCATAGGGTTAATATCTCAAATGTCAGCCTAAATGTCCCTAATATTGGGCCCATACATAAATTTTGAAGGAAGGAATTTTTTGACAGTGTTTTACTAGCAACTACAAATATTCATTTGTATTGTTCAAATGACGCATTGTACTACGAAAAAATTAAGAACAGGATTTTTTTTATCGATTGTGATATGAATGTTTGCACCCAATATTCTCAAAAACAAATGAAGCGCTCCGGCCGAATCAATCTTTATCTTCATCCGGTAGGCTGAAGTGAATTCATTGGCGTTTCAATGGTGTTTCAATGCGTTAGGTAGAGTTTGGAATCTGTAGGCCGAGTTTGGCGTCAAAAAGCAGTGTTAGACTTTTAACAATATCTCAACAATTTGTTTCTTTTCGTACGGAAAGGTACATAAATTTGGAAGCCATCAGTAATAATAACATTCCGTTTGATGCTAAACTGCGCTAGAGTAAGAAAGACTAAGTGCGGGTTGAGCTTAATATGCCGGAAATGGGGTAGTTAACACTATAGAAAAAAATTATGAACTAAATGTCAAAGTCTCATCTGTTCACCGCTAACGCTCTCTTCACCGTTCACTGTATATTTATTTTGTCATTAATTCTGTGTGTATGTATTAGTGTCAACCAGATTTTTCTTGATATGAGCTAAAGCGTAATGAAATTCGGTTGGAGGAACGAGGCCTAGTGGCCTAGTAACGACCGATTTTGCTTACTGAGAGAAGACCGTGCTATTGAATCGTTAGGACATCAATTCAGCTTATCGTTTACCAAAACGATTCCTGCTGTAATCCCAAACCTTTTATCCAATATCACAGTGGTTTATCATGGCAGTTCAGAGGTGTTCTCGATTAAAGCGAGAATTACGCCAAAATATTCCTACCCATTCCTTTCCTGACCAGCATTCTGGCGTGCCTGGCGCTGGTATTGCCTAGTTTGAGATCACCTGTTATTACACATTGAGGATGACTGCTAGTCCCAAGAAACCGTCTATTGGTTCTCTGTGTAATTACAGCTGATCTGGCAATAACGAAGTTCTCGGGTGGACAATTATGCTCATGCTCATGTTAGTACAACAAAAACCAATATCTTTTTTTTTTATCCATTTCGTTTATTTGAAAGGCTCAATCGCGTTAGCTTTACGGAGCCAATAATTCATTGTTCACTGTTTGTAACAAAATTCACTTAATTCTATGTCTAGTAGGAGTTGGGCCGATTACTCGCGGCTTACTCGAGGTTAGAGGGGTACATTGTTGAAGGATAGGATCAGGGGAGGAGCTTGGGGTAGGGTTTCGTTGTCTCATCAGAGCGTTGTCGCCAGTATGAATGGTAGTGCTGTTCTAGCTTCGTCTTGAGTTCGACCGGCTATGGTGACCAGTGGGCGACGATGAGAATCCAATATCTTTAAACACCATCATATACATAAATTTCCGTTTATTAAACGCGCCGCCTTGAGGATAGTTTTGTTTTGTTGCTGCCCTTTTTCTAACTAAACTAAGGCAGGCTCAATAAATTAATTAGTTTACCGCATCATAAGTTAATTGTGAATACAAGACATTTGTATGGAAAAGAACCTAATGTACGAAAAAATGGTTTTAAGATAGCCTTGTCAGTAAAGGCACGGTATTACCCAAGCCGGTGGTGGCGGATTCGATTCCCAGTCCGGTTTAGAAAAACTGTCAGGTTTTAAATTTTCTCGACTTCCCTGAGCATAGAGTATCATTGTGTTTGCCACACAATATGCAAATCCATGCATTGGTTGGCATTAGAAAGCTCTCAAAAACTGTGGAAGTGCTTCCAGAAAGATGAAAGCTCGTGTAAGAGCGTCAAAACCAAAATGAAGAAGGAAGCGGAAAATGTTTAATCCACTTTTGTATGGAACAAGCACTGAACAACCAGCAAGTAACGGTAGAAAATTTCGGCATCGTTTGACAAAATAACTAAATAAAAGTGTATTGAAACTATTACAGTGCAATGTAATGAATCATAACCATTGATTGCACTAATGCTGCCCATTGTGCAGCAATATTGGCAAGGAACTGTCAGTTTACAAGGTGAACAACGCACACCATTAATCGTTTGCTGACTAACTGGCTGCTAGAAGGTGGCTGGGTGGAAAATCTCTCGCAGATCCGCGCGTGCTCTACAGCAGCACGGTGTGTTCATGAGAAAATCTCCCAGCCATTGATAGATAGATTTTCCTCTCACGTTTTGCTCTCAGTAAACAAGTGTGCTCTCTTGTTACTCACACTTGTTTTCCCTAGTCAATACTCACCACAATCAAACCCAATGCCATCCGAATGTCGGCAACCGCCTCAACCGCTAAGAGTGTGAATGATACAAAACGCTCGCTGCCTTTTGTAGATAACTTGTAAATTACGGTTTTGTGCAGCAAATGTGCAATTTTTCGTTAAATTTACTATCATGACTTTCGGTTAAATAATTTTGCAAATATGTTAGTAATACGTTTAACTGAAATTATTGCATTTGCACTATTGTATTAGTCTTGCGACCGAACATCAGTATTTTGATTTTGGATTACTTTGATAATGCTCGATGAATGTAGAAAATCATTTGTGAAACTTAAACAATTTTGTTTAAGAAATATGAATGATTATATAATCAGAAACTTCATAAACAATAAGAATACAAGATTGAATTTGTAATGGCTGTATCAAAAATAAATTTAACAATCACTTGTTGAGTGCCTTTTCAAACAGGCGAAAAACAAGAAATTTTATTTTTTAATATGCTTGGACAATATGTAACACATTCTATATAAAAACTCTATACGATATCAAGGGCAATACACTTTAGCTCAGTCAGTAAAGGTGCAGCTACAAAGCAAGACCATGCTGGAGGTGGCTGGGTTCGATTTTTGGGGTTGGAAAATTTCTCGACTTCCCTGGGCATATTGTGAGTGTGATTATACTTACCAAACAATTATACTTATGCAAAACTGGTACAGGCATCGAAAGCTCTCAATTAATAACTATGAAAGTGTATGTAGAACACTATGTTGAGAGCACGCAATAAGCTTATATGCGATAAGAAGAAGAAGACCCTAAGCTACAATACGTAGCCAATGCTTCCAATTCGGAAAAATACAAAGAGTTTATTTAATCATTATATTCTATTATCACAGCTACGCGCATTATCAAAGATATTTCGTTTTACCTTATTTAAAGTTCAGTTTTTAAGCTTGCTTAAAAAAGTGTCCATTCAAATTTGTATCGATTACTAGTTGCACCTAGTTCATCTAGGTATGTAGAATATTTCACAGTACTCAACATTCACTTTCAAATGTTTTCTAGATACTTAATTAGAATTTCTCCATAATAAACGGGTTACTGTTAATGCTTCGTTTGATACATTCATGAAAATAAGTTTAATAACAAATAGCGCGTGAGTAGTATAGTTGGTGTTTACTTCTTGTGTATTCATAGATATCAAGCTTTGCCAAATACACTTAAAGAACTTAACATTATCTAAATGCACGTATTATTTTCGCCAGCAATTTTTAGGTGTGTGGACTTCGGTCCCACACGCTAGTTGAGCTAAGCGAGGCCCCGTGGCGCGTATTACACCCAGTTCCCCTACCCCTACTAGTGAATATTGTTAATGTTTGTTCTCCAGATCGCACAGTGAATTTCTCTCACATGTTCTCATTTTCTCCGACAGCAATCGCAGGTGGACGCTTCTATCAGTATGCGTATGCTGCCTCTCGTCTTTTCCTATTAACAAGTTCTCATTCACTACGTTGAGCTTTTTAGGGCGGCTCCAGTTTTGTTTTAGTTTTCTCTCGTGTCTTATGGTCTAGGGAAAATTCCTGCATGACAAAGGAAAATTTCTAAATTTTGTGCAAAAATCAGCATCAAAGTTGTAAAATTGTGCACCATTGGATAGCAGAAGTTATCAGGAAATAGCTGTAAGTGATAATCGACCTGTGGAGCAGTGAAAAGCGGTGAAATAGAAGAAAAGTTGCACGAAATCGATCTCATCCCGGATACGAGCAAGTGTTTGTGCAAAAAAAAATAAAAGTGAGAATGTAAAGTGTCCAAAGGTGCAAAGGTGGTGAAAAAATTGTGACTGGAAAAGCTTGCCAGGTTGAATGTGCAACCACGTTATGGCAGAAGATTTGTGCTTCAAGGATATCTCGTACATTTGATAGTGTGCAAAGGGATGCTAATTGTTCTCACCGTGAATGTGGAATACCGTGAGATCTGCTATTCCCAGGATATTCATGCCCATATTGTGTTGCCATCCCCCTGAAGCACATTGTGGGTGGCAGACGGTTGACGAACACCACTTCAGCTTCCTTGGCTAGCAGCCCTGTATTGCCCATACTTCGTCTCCTGTGTGGTAGGAGTTTCCTTGATGCTTGACTTTCACCGCTACAGCTAGCTGATCCTGCCTGCTTTTCTGCTACTTATTCGGTCGGCTCATACACGTTGGTATCGATTTTTCCTTTCCACGCTTCATCGTCGTCGTCGTCGTCATCTTCTCAAAGTAGCCTTAACGTTAGCACAGTGCGCAAAAATGACGTGTTTTTATGGTTTTGAAATCGAAGTTGCTACCCGAGATCTGTTGGGTGTTTGAACGGTAAAACAGATTATCGATTAACTCGTACGTTCTGTGCAGCGGTTGTTTGTGTTTCGTGCTATGGTTAATAGTGATTCCAATGAGATTTGAACTATTGCTCAAACTTTAGGTTAGCTACCTTGGAATAAAACAACGAAGAAATTTTTGTTTGCTTACACCCTTTTACGATTTCATGATTATTGAAATTGTTTCATCCTGTGAAATGTGATAGTCTTTTTATAATTCAATCACCTCAACATAGGTAATGGAATTACTATAAAAATTAATTGTCATAATTCTCCATTCAATGTGGCATAATAGACTTTGAACGCATTGATAAATACATTTTGATTAATCTGTTACTTACTGGTCCGACGTCCTTCAGGATTTCACCTGCGTTACAATGTTGCGTCAACAAACTCGGTTCATGTCGCCAATTTCTCGAGCGTCCCACTTCTTACTGCTATGCGCTCTAATGCGTCTTGTACCAGCCGGATTCGAGGCAACAATAATTTTGGCGGGATTGTTGTCCGGCATTCTTACAACGTGTCCCGCCCATTTTATCCTTCCAGCTTTAGCGACTTTCTGGATACTGAGTTCGGCATAGAGTTGCGTCAGCTCGTGGTTCATTCTTCTCATCTTTACCCTTTTTCATATAAACCAAAGATGATGCTAAGCACACGTCATTCGAAAACTCCCAGTGCCTGCAGTTCTTCCTCGAGCATTGTTAACGGTTCGTGTCCGTGTTTTGATTCTTCTATTATGAGCGTAACATTGGAGAAATCAAACAGGATATAGAGTAAGATGGGGCAAGATGGATTTGTCATGCAGCATTGCTAGTTCATACAATTATTTATTTGTCGTCAATCAAATGTAGACCACATTAAGTTACAAAAAACACTTATCATCTATTTTAATTTTCAATTTCTGACTAACCTCGAAAACAAACGTTTTTTAAGAGCATTTTTTGCATTTAACTTGAACGTAAACGATCCTCGAAAAAGAAGTGAAAAAAGTATTTTAACGCCAAACATTCATTTAACCCCGGGAGTGCATCTTACCCCATTTTGCACTACACAGTTTCGAAGCTACCGATAAGGTTATTGCTCACCTTTATCTGAAAACCGTAATATTGTTTTATCTTCCTTAGATGAAGGCTTAATTTATGGTTCATATAAAAAGGTCAATGTCAGCTATTGTTTTTTTTTTTTGCAATATAAAGAAGTCACTTTATGTGCATTCACTGTTGATTATTTTATGGACAGAACCAGGTACATTTCCATTAAAATGAGTTCTCTTGTACAATTTATCGACAGATTTATAATAAACTTTGAATTGCTCTGGGAGCAGCTTGTAGCGATCAATGTGACTAAACTATACTTAAATGTCGTGGTTTGAACGGCGGTGGTTAAGTGACATCTACTTCATACCTGTTCTGGGAACAGTCATTAGATTTTTTTTTAAGGCGATCAAGTTCTGGTCGCCTCATCCTTTGGAAGGGATAAACAGGATCGTGAATTTTATCAATTCATAAAATAAATCGAAATAATTTTTCAAGTACGTATTTTATTAACAACAATTTTAAAAATTCTATACATGCATTGATTAATTTTTGTTTTCTTTTTCTTGAAAAACTCCATTAAATTATTATTTTATTTTACAGTGAATTTTAATAATAAATTCATATCGCTCGATGCAACAGAATGATGCTTCATTGAAGCGCAGATGATGCTGATGATGATGATTGAATGATTGATGCTTCATTGAAGCGCAGATGATGCGGCATTTTTCTAAAACCATAATTGATCACTATTATATGTGATAATCAATGATTTCCGCTGAAAATGGTAAATTTCACCGACATTCCATTAGGCAAAAAAAGAAAAATTTTACGTTTTGAATTTACATAAGTATCCTGGGCTCTTCAGTGATTTAAAAGGCTTACGTCAAAGACTTTCACCCTGGGTCACTGCTAACGGTTTGAAGAAAAAGTTAAATTGTATACTCCACATTGACATTTGGAAATATCAACAATCTCACAATCAATTTTTTATACATTAATTACCGATAATGGTTACAGCATTTTTGTGAGAACCACAGCACATCAAAGTGATCTAGGATGAGCCCCAGATTCAGAGTGAGCGAAGAAGGTTATAATCCCAACTCCCGAGTTCCGACACGTTTCAAGTGCTTCCACAAATTTAGGATGTTTAATTATATTCACCTTATCTTTAAATCGAAGGTTCTCGATGGTAGAAAGTGATCGATATTCAGAACAGTATGAAATAAACCTATTGAAATGACGAGGCAGATATTTAATGAATGTCAATACACTCAGGTCTATTTTTACACGGGGGATACGGTCCGTGTAAAAAAAAACCGTGTAAAAAAAAACCTACCAGATTTTGATTTTTCGCATGCTTAAATGTTTTAAAAAAATCGGACTTTGATGCCATTTATAATTAAAGCATGATATGGTCCATATAGACATATTTTAAAAATTTCTGTATTTACACCAAAAATTGTGATTTTTTTTTTAAGTATGCCATTCGATTACAAATAGCTTGAAACGGATAATGTGATTGGAATCAAGTCGATAGGTTGTATCGTTGTCGAGAAATCGATAAAAACGTACCGTGTAAATCGTGGAAAACCGTGTAAAAAAAAAACCGCGTAAAAAAAACCGTGTAAAAAAAGACTTCAGTGTATTAGACTTAAGGTGAACATTTATATGATAGATCGAGGGAGGTGACACATCTAAATTTAAATTCAAGATGCTCAACAAATCTCACACTAGCGAATCAATCTTCGAAAAATCTTCTTTCATTTCTCGCATCTACTTGCATCGTGCATCATATTTTTGCAGGAGATCTACAGAATCATCGTCAATCTTATTTCTGTCGACTCAGCGTGCACGCAGCTAACCACAGCAAAATACATTTTTCCCGCATCGTAGTTTGAGTCGCCCCCTCGTGATGGATAAGATAAAGTATAGAATTTTTAGTTCTGTTAGAGTACAGTATTGTGAAAATAGTAAGTTGACAATGAGCAAAAGGGCGGGTAAATATGATGCGATTTACAAAATCTCATTTATATTAAAATTTTAAGATGTGATCAGGGCTCTACATTTTCGAAGCTCTAAAATCAACGCATCATTTCTATAACGCCGAGCTAGACTATCAGCAAGAAACTTAAATGAAAAAGAAGCACGCTTAGAACGAAAGGCAAACTGTGGATGTTCTCGTCTTTGCTTTGCTTATCGTTTCCAATGAAAGTAACGTTGATTTTCAAGTTAAACGAAACCTCATTATGGCTTTCAATCCCTTCGCCGACACTCTATCACCGCTCTTTCAATTGGTTTAATATGCGTTATGTCCCGTTTTCGTTATTTTTTTTTAGATAAATATGTTATACTGAATTTGATTGTGTGCTTTCAAATTGGAACCAAATTTAATGCAATTTCTTTCAAAAAAATACAAAAAGATCATAGAAAAATATGGTGGTAGTAAAAATGCTGTACCCTTTTTGTATGAGGGCAAAATCTATTAAAATAAAATCGCGTAAAAACAGATTTGTCTGTAGACTTATAAAATGTATGGCCTTCTTACTTCATAGAAAGTGTTAAACTTCAAACCAAATTAGACCTTTCACGTTCAAAACACAGTAAACTCCTCACAACTCGATATCCACTAGCTCGATACCGTGTTATAGAACGATAGTGAAAATGAATTTCATGGCTAATGCGATGGTGATTTCCTATGGGATTGATGCTCTATAATTCGATGGTCCCTTCAATATCGAGTTGTAGAGAGTTCACAGTTTAAATGTCATCAGAAGGGGATATGTTCTGATATTTCTGCTGGCAGTCTTCATGCCAAGAATAGCAATTCAATAGACAACGAGACCCTTGACCGGACCGGAAATTGAACCCACGAGCGTTGGGCTGATGGACCTTGGTATAGATAGACAACAGTTGCCTCATTTCCTTTAACAAGCTTTTGCACTTGAACATTGACTCAGCTTTTTCTGGTGTATATGGACATGCTTGTTTCGTCAGATGATATTACGCGATGTAGGGTTAATATTACGTACATATTTCGTTTCGATAAATATGCAATATAAATCTGAGTCCCATTTCACTCTGATATAACTTTTAAGAAATTCATCAAAGATTTTCCCCTACACTATGGAACACAAATGAAAATGATCAGAATTTATTCAGAATATTGAATAAATAAGATCGTCAACAATACCACGAGGATTATGAAGTTTTTTTTTAAAGTCATTTTTGTTGAAATAAGTAAACTTGTTTTACATTTCTTGTATCCTAAATTCTCTTAATGAGTCATACTCAAGACGGGTATCTTGCGCATGTATTGGAATTATTTCATAATTTATCCTTTGGACCTTTATCCATGCGTAATGGATACTCACATAAGTGATTTTTTGGGTGTCCTTTTAATTACCAGGTCACCTATGAGTATAGCGGGACGCCTTCGATAATGTTGGACGTACGACTATTGCCGCACTTGACCTATGATATAAGAAGCAGCCCCTTTTTTGTAGATACCCAATTTTCCCGGATGATTATTTTTATTTGGAATAACATTGTCCAAACAGGCATATAACACCAAATGGTGTGCTGTGGATATTCTCCATAAACGAAATCTTAATTGCTAATCACGAGACCACCGACGGTAAAGCCCACAATACGACCCTTAATATATATGCAATGTACATTCAGTACACGTTTTCCAACTTCGCCGGAGGACTATTAACATTACTCTTGCGTTCTTCCATTTCAGTTCGCCACGTCTAACTTTCTTTTTATGCTCGCATACACAAACAGACTATGAAGATCAACTCCCATAAGGAGGAGCAATCCAAAAACACAAACTGTTCCCCAACGCTGAAGTTGGCGTTTGACCTTATGCATTCAACACGGCGGGTGTCTTAGAACACTCAAGCTGAATAGACTGAGACAGCCCAAAAAAAAATCATTTACTCGAAGCATTTGGAAGCGTTAATGGTGGAACATGATTTTTTTTTCTAAATTAAATCCATACATTTCCATCATCTATTCTATCCACAATACAAAAATCGCTGTATTCATTTTTAAACATGTTTGAATATCATCCTTCACCACACCATTTCGAGAATGTTGTCTTCAAAATTAAGCCAACACATTTGCCATTTTGAGGGTGTCGCATCGCAATGCCCTTCATAGAATTGAATTTATCATGTATTTATTTATTTGTTGTCAATCAAGAGGAGACCGTTTTGTTACAATGATAATTACATTTTACTGCTGCTAAATCATATTATATACATAAAGACTTAACTATTTGGTTTACATTGTTCGTAATTAACGACCTCCATTAGCTCAGTCGATAAAGGTGCAGCTACAAAGCGGTGGCTGGGTTCAATTCCCGGTCCGGTCTA
The DNA here is from genome assembly GCF_037179485.1 of Ochlerotatus camptorhynchus. Taxonomy (NCBI): domain Eukaryota; kingdom Metazoa; phylum Arthropoda; class Insecta; order Diptera; family Culicidae; genus Ochlerotatus; species Ochlerotatus camptorhynchus. The sequence continues at coordinate 610,164 of NW_027040636.1, read as the reverse complement.
GGAATGTTTCGGGTTCAACGCAATAAGCTAATTTGCTATTAGCAATATGCTTGAAATACGAAGAAGAAGAAGAAGTTTAATTTGGTGTTCGTCATTGTAAAGTCAATAGCTTTGCAATGCTTATTATAATCTGCTTATCTGATTGAAAGGTCAAAATGTCGTATAATTTGTACGATGATGTAAATGAAAATATTTCGATGTCGCAGTTTCCGGGCGGGTATGTAAAAATTAGGTTTTGATAAAAGATCCATTGAATCTATGCGATCAGCGGCGCCGGTGGTGTAGTGGTAAGCGTGATTGCCTCTCACCCCAGCAGGCCTGGGTTCAATCCCAGTCGGCGCCGCCAGGATGTTCTGAGGCATAACATCTCTGATCACGCCTTCCTTCGGAAGGGAAGTAAAGCCGTTGGTCCCCGGTTCATGAGTTGATGGGTCGATAGGTAGGGTCCAGGTGTGGGTGCTGCCTTCCTGGCGTCGGTAGCATTGGTGCTCAGCACGGAAAACAAGATCAACGGAAAACAAGCCAGAGGAAAAAAAAAATCTATGCGATGCGAAACGACATCGTTTACAAATTAAAGCCATTGCAAATTCACGACGTTCTTTTAATGTTTGGATCCTGATGAGCATGCAGCGGGCTTCATATTACGAAGTGCAAATAATAAACATTGTTTTTGTACTGATTCTATTCGTTCTTCGTACGTGACTGGAAACGGTGACCTAACTACACTACAGTATTCCAGTATTGACCTTACATAGGCAATGAAAAATGTTTGTTTTGTTTACGGGTTATGAAATGTGTGACTAAAACGTTTTATAAATTCAAGCATGTTATTTGCTCTTTTGGTGATTATATTATAATGGTCAATGAATGTTAGTTTGGAATCTAAGATAACTCCTGAATCCCTTAAGTTTTTACACTTGTCTACTTGCTGACTTCCTAAATAGAGCAATTGTTATGTCTGGTGTATTTCGTTTCCTACTAAAAGCAATTGAATTACATTTTTGTACGTTCAGTTGTAAAATACTTTTGTAACAACAAGTATAAAAAATGTGTATTTCCTTCTGGAATATCTCGATGTCTTCTTTGTTACTTATTTCTAAAAAGATCTTCATGTCTTTGGCATTAATAAGAAATTTTATGTTTTTTAAGAATGAAGTATAGGTCGTTGACAAATAATATAAACAGAAAAGTACTTACATGACAGCCTTGGGAACTCCTGAGGTGCCTTGAATAGGATTTGATCTTTGCTTTTAATCGAACTATTTGTTGACAATTAGTCAGATAAGATTCCAGCCATTTGAGAAGTCCTTGCTCAATGCCCAGTTTTTGCAATTTGAATAGTAGTGTGGGTATGTCAATGCGATCAAATGTCTTGCTGAAGCCTGTATAGAGAGCATCTACATGGTTTCCATTGTTCATTTCAATCAGTGAATAGAAAGTTATAATAACCCATGCGTACCCAAGCTTTCTAGCCGAAAAAAAAAATAGATATTGCTTCCATTTCTTCATTTCTTGACCGATTCAGATGAATGACTTCCAATCGATCCGAAATGAGTAGTTTTTGATTTTATTACGGTTGAACATAATTGTTTAAATGTTCTAAGAGTAGTTTTAAAAATATTTTTGAAAACAATCATTTGTTTTTAAATCTTTTTGAACTTAACTTTTAGTTTTTTTAAATCAAGTAAAAATTACGACAACTTTTAAGTAATCTTAAGCTAGAAGCCATTCTCGATTGATTGGAAATTGTAAATCGGTCAAGAAATAATTAATTGTTTTGTTCGAATAAATATCAGGCAAATCTTTTAGAACATCGAATTATCAATACGTTTTTCGGCTCAAAATCTACAATATGAGAACGAATAGTATATTTAACTCAATTTTATTTCTAAAATTAAGTATTTATCGAATCCATTATTCCGGCATTCCGGCGTATCACGAAGTAAATTAAATCGCGTTTCAATTAGTTTGTACGAAATTGAAACTCGAAAGACTAATTTGAAATCAAGCAGCTGTGAAATTTTTTAACAAATATATAAACAATTTATGATTTTTTTTTATCAAACCAAACGGGAAAGGTAAACGAATTAAAAGTCATCTTTAGTAGAAACATTATACTTAGTATTGTACAAATCTGTTCAAATAAGAGAGTTAAAGGACGGTAATTAGATTCCTACTTTGGTGCAATACAGTCAGAAAAATGGCATTGAACAAGAGTACACAAGGTTTTTAAAGTTCTCTTGAAACATTTGAAAATGACCTATAAACTTTGCAAACAAAACTTGAAAGACCATTTTCACGTAAATCGAGGTAAGCCCACGCAAACCAAGACCACTATCGGAAAGGGAATAATTTTCCCTACCCGATAGTGTTGTTGGTTTGCGTTCTTCGGTTCACATGAAAAAGGCCTTACAGTTTATGTTTACAAATGGATATATGACATTTTCAAATGTACCGCGAGAATAAATGTTAACAAAATTCGCTGCACTGGAGAAAATCAAAATTCGATTCCTCAGCTCTCCGGCTATTTTTTCATCACTTTGAAGAGTTAAAAGTCTTAAAATAAATATTTTGGTTTGGAAAGTAAGGAAAAAATACTTTTTACACCAAATACGCGAGCTTTTAAACTGGGACTGGTTTTTAAATATTGTCGATGAAACCGGGAAAACCAAATAGTTCATATAGAGCAAGTTTGGACAAAATAGAAAAAAAAAATGAATGTTACGCTGAACCTTTTCCGATGTGTATGAAACTTTGTATAATTGTTTGTTACGGGCCATTTTGATTCTTGAAAAAAAAATCAAAATGTAATCGACATTTTTCAATAAATCGGTGCACGAGCACGTCACGAAAATGATTTCTCAGGCAAAGTTGTAGGGCAAAAATATTTTTTTCTTGGAAAAATAAACTATAAAATGCAAATTTTGATAATTCAGGTATACCTCGATATAACGTAACTGTCACTTTTGACTTCCAACGTCAATATCTCGCTAATACCAATTTAATCATACAAATTAATATAACCAATAAATGGGGGATTATCTCATCTGTCCGATGGTGATATTTCTTTTCTTGTTTCAATAATAATTTGCTGGAAATTGCCGGTGGAAGTCAAAAATGACAGTTACGTTACATCGAGGTATACCTGTATTGAAAACCTTGGGCAATAAAAAACGTAGAACAACAACTTTTGGTAAACATTTTGAAATTTTTGTTAGTACAATTTTGTTTGTAATATGTACACAGCAAACAATATTTGAGAACTTTCAAATTGAACTCTAAGCAAAAATATAAAAAATATTGCACAAACAAAAATTTAAAAAAAAATTACCAAAAGTTGTTTTATGATTTATGTAATTTTTTTTAGTTTTAAAGGTTTGAACAACATTTGAAATTTTTATTCGCTTTAAAAAATATTGAACTTTTGTAATTTAAATTAAGGGGTTAAACCCTTTTGTGGGCATTTTCAATATTTCACAAAGGTTTGTATGTTTCAAAAGCTTGAAAAACAACAAAAATATCGAACAAGAACATGATTCGTAATTAAATTTTTTAGCACTTTTTTGGATTTTATTCGCATTTTTTTTTTTTCATCTAGAAAGACTTTATTTTTCTCTACAACTTTGTTTCATACGTCATTTCGAATTGTGCAAATTATGCAAATCGAAGAAGGTCGAGTCTAACCGTTTCGTCATTTGGCGTGGGACTGCTCTGTAGGCATCTTCTTTATGACCTTAAATTAATAAAGTGGGCGATGTTGGAGTTGTATTGTATTCTATTCACTTTTTAAATGTTTGGAGGGTTTTGTTTGACGAGATGGGTGCAAGTCACCTGAAAGGTTAAAGACTGCCGTTATTCACTTAAACGATTATTTATTGGGTCATTTAATCATCGATTTAAGCAAACTTAAAATTGACATCAAATCTATGAATAAGTATCTGTAAATTATTCCTGTCAGAGTTCAAAATCCTTCAGAAACCTTGCACCAACTTGCAAAGTTGTCTCGGTTTACAGGAGGTATTACATTTCCGTTTGTCCCAGCAGTCAGTCGGTGGCGTTCTAATTTCCATTGATAAGCATCGCTCCATGGTGCTTACTGGAAAGCGTGCTGGAAAAATCAATTATCACGGATTGCTACTGTTGATGCCAGCAACCAAGATAGCTACCAACTTCTACTGACTGCTATTGCTGACGATTAATGAAGCTGGTTTTGCTGTTGTTCATGGCCATTACTTTCTGTGTACCCCAACTGACTGGAGCATTCGAAAGGGGTTATTTTTAGCCCTTTGTAATATCATTCGCTAGTGGTAGTATGTGTACAGACGCTTACTCTGTACAGCTTTATTCCGGTACTGATGTCAATTACTATACCGCGTCTGTTAGTCGTGTTATTTTTTGCCCGAATCTTGTTTTAGTAAAACAAAAACAAATTTGAAATGAATCATGAGTCATCAGTTCATATTTTAATGAGGAGCTGGAACTACAATAAAAATGGTAATTGAAAACGGAAATTCCTGTCCATAGCGTGCAATAGTAACAATCATTGCTACCAACTAAACATAAAGTGGCAGAGGTGCTGTGCGAATCCTTTGACAATCTCTAACCTACTCGTTCCAACATCGGCTGGATCATTTACTAGTCGCTAATCCATTATAATGAGAAAACACGACCGCTCATAAATACTTTCACACGTTCGCACATTTCAGCCTGGACGCACTGGCCCAAAATGAAACGAACGTGCGAAGAGTTGAATGAATCGCTTCCCTTCATTTCAAGCCGTATCCGTCTGCAGGAAATTTAAGGTGTAAATAATGAGCTATGTTTATAGCCTTTATCGATGGTTAAGTGCTATGTCAGCAGAACTATTCTCCCGTTGAAACAAATTTCGGTAGAGGTGTTCCAAATTAGTAGCAAATCTGCGCTAAAGGAACGACAAGTGATAATGTTCATTTGTTCATTATGAGAGGATTTAACACTGTTGAATGACTTTGGGGTGCCAGCCTCCAGCAGCACGATCGTAGCTCTGCCCTGCCACAAATACTACTTCACACCATGTGGCTCCACCGTTTTATATCTACTCGTACAATTTGCAGGGGGTGGTGTTCGCTGTGTGGGTGTTCTGAGAATTTCCGCCCGCTCCCGCATGTGTCTATGTGTAGCGGAGTCTGTGCGATGCAGGCTGTAAACTTTTCCGTAACGAGATGAGAGGAAAGATAAAGTGGGAAAGCGATTATATTACACTTCGCTTCTGATTCTATAACAAGATACAATGTCTTGCTCACCGTCAGCTTTCCGAGCCGGTGTGATACGCTACCTTATACGATGGCTCAACGTTTGGTTGTGCTCTCGTTTAATCATTGTGAGGGGGATAACCCTGCATGGCTCATTCACAAGTACACATACAAATACAACCGTTCGCGTCGTCTTCCTCAAGGTCATAACGATGCTGCTTTTGATTATTCGAGGGTATATCGGTTGGTAATCTGGGGTAGCAAAGATTGTGTGCCGTTATGCACTGTTCTTATCAGTCTGGGAAATAATTAGGTTAGGATCTCGAGATGTTCTGGACTGTGGAATCTAGGAATCATAACATTTTGGTTGTACATCTGGAACAATGTGTGAGGAGTGAGGCTATCATTCAAAATAGTTTATATAAAAGTTTTTAATTTAGTAGTCCCATGAAGTGCATGCTCAAGATCCATTTTGAATGCAAACAAAAGGACTAAGGTTTAAAAAACCGAAATATTTAGTTTAATAATTCAAATAAAATGGATGTTAATTGGATCATCTAATCTAATCGCTTAAAACACAAATTTTATACTTAACATCATGCACTGAGCAAATTTGTAAGCAGCATTATAATTATAAATTATTATTATTATGCGTACATGAAATTTAAATCTATTGACATGAATGAATTCTTTTGTAAGTTCTAAAAAGAATGGCAGTACAAAGAATTTTAAGAAATTTTGAAGCATACGAAGATGTTTTAATAACAGAAAAGTTGTTGTTCTTCGCACATTCTCCCTAATAAATCCTGATTAATAGTTAATCCAACAACTTTTTTTACCGTTGGATCCAATGCACCACCGTGGTCGGAAAAATCTGTGAAATTTTTGACAGCATTATGTTTCGTAAAGATTGATTAACGAGTTTCAATGTTATAGACCATGAAACTCGTAAAAAGAAAATTGATTCTGTACAAACATCAAGTGAATCCTTCTTGATCTGGTTACAAGTTAGTCAATGTGCTAAAGTTATTCCTGTATGGCAGCGTTTCTCAACCAATGGGTCGTGACCTACAGGTGGGTCAGTGAAATACAAAAAACTTGGCAATACATTTAAAAAATATCTAGCAAAATTTCAAATTTTGAAATTATGTTGGGATAAACCAAATTTAGCCACTTGTTTTCATTATTTTTTTTGCTTGTTAAAACGGCTAAAATGTTATTGTAAATTTACAAAAGTATTAACATATGTCTATGTCATCATTTAATTGCAGGACTATTTGTAAATTTTCAGACCATTGTTGCCGATTTTATGGCCATTTTGGCAGTTTAGAAAGCTTTGGTAATTTTTTGTTTTTTTTTGTTTTGTTTTTTAGGACCATTTTGTCGATTCAATATTGTTGAAAGAGTTCTCTGGCTATTATTGTTTTTAAGCCATTCTGGTAATTAAAAGCTAGTTTAGCGATTTTGTTGCCATTTTCAGAAAGCTTTAAATATGTTTTGGGGTTATTTTTGCATTTCTAATGTCATTCTGGCGTTGTAGGTTGGCCCGAGGATTTTTTTTTAACTTAGTGAAAGTGATTTTCAACCGTGGGGTGGTTCATTGTTTTAATGTGCCTTTTAATTTAATACTCTTTCTGCGAATTCTGATAATTTTTCCCTCTTTATGACGATTTTGGACTAATTTTTGCACAATTGTGTCGTTCTTATCTTGTTCGGCGGTTTTTTGGAAAATCATAACCTATATTTTGCTCTTACACCCAACCGGAGGATGTAAGATTTGCTTACAATGATGTGGGATTCATCATTGCAAGATGTTAGTGGAGGATGAGATATACCGAGCTGCGGTCCAATACAAGAAAATTGGAGACCGAAAAATGTGGAGGGTATAGGGGAAATGGATGTAATGTCGGCCTAAATGCCCCTAATTTGGGCCCATACATAAATTCAGCTATCGACTAAATTTTCAATAATGCTGAACGTTCGGTAAACAGTTCGGTGATTTTTTTCAGATATCCTGTAATTTTTCACAGATATTCGGTGAAAAATTACAGGAAATCTGTGAAAAATCACCGAACTGTTTACCGAACGTTCAGCAGTTGAGAATTCGGTAAAATTTCACAGATTTCGGTGAAATAATCTTAGTGTGTATACCCTTAAAATTAATCCTAGAATTGTGTTGAGAATTGCATTAGAATTCGGTTCAGCATAATCTTAGATAAATGCAATTTACCAGAGAATTCCTTTAGAACTGTACGCAGAGTTCGATTCCTTGGAAAACTTTTCAGAATGGATCACATCATTCGAGCAGTTCAAAATGACGTTTCTCACTACTTGAACTTTGGAACAATTTTATTATCATCTAGATCCTCGAGAAAATGAACTCCTTTTCATGCTAAGCTAGATAAATCTGGAATTTATTGCATCATTTTCGTAAAATCGCTGATAGAAGGTCGTTCCAAAACTGCTGAGCAATATGATTAATTTAGTTGGAACTCTCTTCTATATTTTCATGGAATTATCCCCAGAATTATTTTTCTTTACTTTCTACTCTTAAATATTCTTTAAACTGTTAGAATCATGAACATGTTGTTCCAAAAATAAAAATTTTGTAGCATTCCTGACATAAATGCTATTAACTGTACTTTAAACAGTAATCTGCAGTTAAATTACTAAACTTTACTCAAAATTGAGTCGAATTTCACTCATTTTGGCAAAACTCGGTGTTAGTCATGCACTGTGTACACGGCACTCAAGAACGGGGAAAACGGTACTCAAAATTGAGTACACATTTTTACTAATTTTACGTTTACTTAATGTTTGAGTATGATCAGAGCATGAGTTAAGTTTGAATTTGTTACAGCCATATAATCAGTCAACAGAGATTTTTAGGTTTAGTAAAATTCTAACTTTGACCGCATTTCGGCATCCTTATTCATGTTTGATTGAGCACAAATCTAGCATAAGGTCTTTTTTCGAGGCTATAACAATTTTGCATAAGGCCCTTTAGGGAAATTCAAGATTGGCACCCTAGTGAATAATCATCTATGCAAATTTTAAACCGGACACGCACACTTGCAGTCATTCCATTTCGCCTAATAGCCTTAGGTATAATTGATAATCAATATTCGGGATTCGTATGGTCATCCCAGGAAAAAGAACATTAAAGCCACTATATTTAAAATCTTGAAAATCATTCAATTTAGAAACAATCAAAACTGTCTAACCAATTTCATGTCCTGAATTTTCGAGATTTTTTAAGACAAACCTTTTTTTCACTCCCTCACTCACTCATGTACTTGAACAACCCTAGTGGTATGCATAGGGCCAACGTGAATGATTTTCATCTTGGGCGGCTGCTTGCTTCCGCATTGACCTGTGCCCAGGTCAAATTTTTGTCGTCTTGCTTGATTTCCTTGTTGAGGCTCTTTCACCTGTGTCTATCGCTGATACGATGTCCTACCGGATTCCAATCCAGCGCTTACTTGCAGATTAATAACTTGATTACTTACTTAATTAATTAATTACTGACAGAGCTAAGGGAGGCCCAGTGCTAATCTGTTTGTTACAATTACTTTGAATGTCTTTAATGAATATGTTATGATTGTTCAATTGACTGCTCATAAAAAAACACAAAAACACGAAGAACCATGTTAGTTCTGTTACTGTCTATGCATTGATATACTTGAGTATGTATATCCACTTCACATTGAGCCGTGTCATTTACCTGTAACAATATTCATTATCGGCAGTATAGCTTCATGTTAGAGCGCCTACATGTGTCTTTTCAACTGTCTGGATTCGGCAATTCCCAGTAGGCGGCGTGTCCTTATCCTATATTCCATGACAAACACACCATGTCGAAAGGCAATAGACTATGGCTATGACTATATACTTTAAAGATAAAACAAATGACCTAGGGTTCAGGTTGTGTCCTTGTAATGCTTGCTTCACATGTGTATTTCAGTATCGAATAACTGATGAATCGTACGCATTAATGGACGTATCGATAGCAGTTCAGAGCAAATAGACCACGGGTGACGATGATGCTGAAGTGATAGTACGAGGCCATAAAAGAAACCTTGTCGCAAAAGTTTGAGCTGCTCGTTGTGCGTCGAATGATACAATTGAACGTTCTTTGGCATGGTATAGCATTGTGACCTGCTACTAAATCTATCCTATTTTCGGTTGAAAATCCTATATGTGTACCTACTTCACTCTCTGTAGAAAGTGAACAAGAAAACAGTTTCTGAAGATGGAAGCTGAAGTGGTTGTTTCGTAATTTTGTCTTTCATAAAATGATCGGTTTTCGGAGATGATATGTGTTTTGATGAGCGTCATAAAAATCCAATACATTATGTTGTTTGCAGATCGATTTGTGTTCTCCACCGTGAATACATATTTCTAGTTGTTGAAGTGAGAAAAACAAAACAAAAAACAGTGAAAATGTTCCGCTAACGCGAGAAGATGGTGATTATGCTCAAGGAGACTATTGACTGTGTTGTTCAAATGTTTGGAAAGTTGCTCAGTGGAGTTGAATATTGATGCAAAGAGTCACCTTTGGCACAAAATAGAGCGGAGGTAGTAGAAGGCGGCACTGTTGCTAGGGTTAGTAATCCAGCAAGCGAAAGTACCCAGGCGCAAAACGGTAGCGTGTTCTCTGTCATTTTCCACTTGATCTGTGATTTCGGCCAAGTTACTTGGCCGAACCAACCAAATCATCCAAAACGTTTTGCACGGAGGCGATCCGCATAATGGGGTGCGCACAGTCGGCTGAGGAACGTGCAGCGGCAGCACGAAGCCGCCTGATTGAGCGAAACCTCAAGGAAGACGGCATCCAGGCGGCTAAGGACATAAAGCTGCTTTTGCTTGGTAAGATTATAGTCTATACTTTATCATGTTTGGATTAAACTCAACTGCATTAACTATTTGAAAAGGGACAATCTGTAATACACAAATCCAAACAGCCCAGTGGGTGCTTCAGTTGACCCTCCGCTATATGTGGTAAACGAAATCTGAGGGATTATTTTTAGCGCAGGAGTCTATTTTGGTGCAAAATGCACGATAAATGCATTGAAGTTTATTAATTATTTTGTTGAAGGTGTCAATCAACCCGTTGAATTCATTAAAATTTTAGTCGATGAAGCTGACGAAATAATACATCAGCAATTATAGATTTGAAGGTTTTTACCTGATTACATGAGACGCACTTAGAAATATTAGCTTTTCATTAGGAAAATTGGCTGGAGTATACTAATATGTATCATGTTAATGGTGTATTGATAATTGTTTATTTAGTGTTCTGATATAAAGTTTAGAAAGAGGTGCTAGATGACAATTTTGCTGGACGTTATCAATAAACTATTGTGGGGCACGTGTCACAGGTTTGGAAAGAATCCTTAGCTGTTCGTATACTAAAAGTAGCTGGAAAGATTAAAGCCGCACGTCTTCTTCTTTCTGGTTTTGATGCTCTTACACGCTCCCACATGTTTCACATATCAGAGAAAATTTAGAACTTGTTGTAAAAGACCAGTTGATAAGGCTTGCTTGTTGATACCGGAAAAATCGTGCTATCGGGAAGGTTATTCTTATGAAACGAGCAACACAAAATTAGATAAATAATATCAAGATGAATTACAGAATGAACTTCTGCAGTTTAAATTCCTTATATTAACTTAGGGTTATTTAAATATCTTTTAACAATTTTGTTAGAATTTCAGGAAATAATTGATTCACAAGACTTTGTTGAGCTAACACAACTTCGAGATTTATGTTTCATGCTAATTTCAACAACTCGAAATACTTTGTAATGTAGCTTAGCATAATATCATAGAGCTCTACAAAGCTTTACGGGTTTTCAAGATTAGTTGGGACTTTGTAGAATTACCTATTAAGTCTATAGAACATTCAGGCGTTTTGGAGATCCTAAGATAATTTTCCAATTCAACTTAGGTTCTATATGATGTGGTGAGGTACCACAAAGCACTACGAATTGATATAATAAATCAGGCCACCACACAAGACTTTGTTCGCAATGTAGAACATCAATATCTATGCTGCAGGATCATTTGGATAACTCAATATACTTTGCAATTTCTACTATTTATCACACATGGTCCACGATGGTTTACCCGTCCTAAAATATAGTTGGGTAATCGTAGAATACCTTGTTGAGTCTGCAAATCCGCAAGATCAGATCACTGGCATGATATATTTTACACAATTATATCTCAAATGATGTTATGAAGCTCCACGAAGTGCAAAAGGCTTAATACGTCATCTATCCTGAATTGTTCAAACAAGATTTCGATGAACCTGTAAAATGTCAAGATCTTACCTCCTGGACATTTGAGAGAATCATAGATCATTCATCACACATCATTATGTCCCAAAATGTTATTGGGCTCGATGGCTTAGTGATTACCGCCTACTGAACAATCCCAGGCCCATCCACTTCTTCACAGTATTCACTATGCCTCATTATATTCCATTAGACGAACCAGCTAATACCTGAAAGTCTCTTCAATAAGTAACCTAACCTAACCTAACCTTCTATCCCTACAGCGTTCAATGAAAACAAATTCTGCTTTAACCGATCGCATCACACACACATACTCAGTGAATCCTAATTTAAAAATAAGCTGCCGCGCTAACAAAACTGTCCTTCCTGTGAAAGCCGTGCATATACAGAGGTGTATTCGGTCTCTAATAATAATCGAACGTCGAACTAATCATCCTTCCCTATTCAAAAAGAAAAAAAAGTCTTAAAATTGACATGCGACATGCGTCAATCTCAGATGTCAATGGAAGAAATCTTATAAATTATTTAAATGTTTTTTTTTTTTTAATACTGTCACTTGCTATACATTTGCGGAATGCCATGAAAAGTACTAAGTCAGTGAGGACTAAAAAATCATTATGGAATTGAACCTTGGACTTAACCCGAGCCATAAGGTTCAGCACGACATCAAAATCTACAGTTTTTTGCATATTAACCCATGCTTTCTTCATTTCTTCTACATTCTTCACCACTTTAGGTCGTTTTAGAAGGTGCTCCTTCATAATGGCCCAGTATTTTTCTCCTATACTCCTTTTTTCAGGGCGCAGTTCCGGAGTGTTTGGGGGTTCAGATCTTTCGGCACGAAATCGACATCATTCGCCTTATATCACTCTAGCACGTCCTTCGTGTAGTGGCATGATGCCACATCCGGCCAGAAGACCGTTGGACCTTCAGGAGAGAGAAGCCGCTTTTGGAGACAATCTTCCAAGTACACCTGTCCATTCATGGTGCTTGTGGTAACGAAAGTGTACTCCACTTTCCGCAAGTACAAATTGCTTGCCAAATTAAGAACTTCTTGGCAAACTTAGACATCTTCTGTGTCCGGAGGTTCTCGGGAACATCATACTTATCCTTGGCAGTCACATGCAGTTTTCCTGGATTCTGGTTGAAGTCCACCTTCACATATGTCTCGTCATCCATTACGCAGCAGTGTGGTTTCGTTAACTTCTGGTCGTACAACTTCCGGGCACGACTCGTCACGGTTTGAAGACTTCTTACCTTAAACGTACGTAGTCCAGCTTGAGTTTTGGCATTCTGCAAGAAAGTATGCAACTTTTTTGCCACATCTTGAATTGAGCCGTTCGGTTTCCGTTTAAAGGTCCCAACCACGCGTTTGTGATCGTTCTCGTTGACCTGATGGATTTTTTTCCGGATCTTCGCTTCCGATCAACTGTCAGACGTTCTTCGAACCGTTTTATGATACCAGACACCGTGGAATTCAGGACTCCCAACTTTTTTTCCTATGGCACGATGCGACAGATCCTTATTCTCAAAGTAATCGTGCGAAACTTTTTCGCGCACGCACTGTTCTTTCGTCGCTATTTTGAAAACTTCTGCGCACCTGATGAAATCAACTCACAGAGTGTAAACAATACACATTAAACTATGTCTACGCCAAAATTTCAATTAATTTTACTTTGCGGATCAAAAGTTAGAGCAATTTGAGTGTGCGGATCTCAAACGATACAACCTTTATAAAAACAAAACAAATAATTTAATAACGGTGTGATAAGAATCTGTCCCTGCGTAAACAGTCGTTTATACAAAAGTTAAAAATTAAATGTGGACAGTAGACACTAGTCAACCACTCAAATTGAATCAAACATGCTCATTTGTAATTGTGAAACCTTTGAAATCGAGACTAACAGTGATAATACTCCAAAATGTTGTACCGACTCTAAAATATTACAGAGAATTATGCTCTGGGTTTCGCTGTGCATAAGATATCTTATAATCATTATTAAATATCATACATATGTAGAAGTATTTAGGCCTAGCTATTATTTATGCAAATGCAATGACACATTTCAAGGGGCCTATATTTCATGAACGCTGAATCCATTTAGCATCATTCGTAAAAAGATAAAAATAAGAAACCGTTTCTGCAGTCAATACTATTCCAGCATCGCTGTAGGTATCGATTGCCGTTCTATGTTTTTCTCTATATCTATGTACACAAACACAAAAGTGGAATTATAAACAGTTTCGAGCTAAATTTATCCAATATGCTTATAATACACTTTTTGTGCATTTGTTTAGCTCTCGTCCGAAAATCTCCATATCGTCATGGTAGGATAAGAACTAATTGTGTAGCCACCCACTAATCATATTAGGGCAAAAGATTAGAAAGCTTATTTCGATGAAAATGGGAATCGCGACCGTCGAGAGAGTTGTCGTTAAAGTGTGTAGCTTGAGAGATGAGCTTTTTGTGTATTTTTAGAGCTCAAACCATGTGGTTGACCAGACAGCATGGTGTTCGTTGGTTGCCGTCTGTTAATGTGATTCATGTAGGGTAAACGATCCTATAGTTGCTTATGAAGTCTCCACTTAACGCTTCTAATGTACCGCAACTATAGGAGCGATTACCCTACCTATGTTCCATGCAATGAAGTAATCTTATTTGCAGAATAAGGGTATTTAAAAATGCATGAGGTCCTTCTCCATCCGAACGGATTTATTATGCTATACTCGTATGACGTCAACGTAAGAAATGTTTCCCTAAGTGGCCAGTGAATTCTCCTCTGTTTCACAAAGGTTTGGTTTATACGATATATTTTAGCCAACGCTTACTGCAAGGGAACTCGACGTTTGTTAAGGTACGTGTCCGGTTTTTTTAATTTAATAGTTCATTCGATCACATTGTTGCGACGAATTGAAATATTCTTAATCCTTGGTTATTTTGGTGAACTCAAATATCTACTTCATCAATTTACAAGTTCTTGCCTTGACACTTTGTATTCCAATGATAAGTGGTGTTATAGAAACTAAGGGTATGCGATATATCGAGCTATTCTGTTTATTTCGCATCGAAACGGAATTTCAAGGAATTCTCTCGTTGTTTTTTGTTTCGTTTCGTTTAGAGCAGAAGTTGAGTTTGATTTAACAATGTTAACGAAATGTAAAGAAATTCCCTGGAATGTAATTTATTTACAATGTTCCTAATTAAAAAAAAAACAGAAGTTCATAGAAAGCGTTGTTATCATTAATCATTAATCCTGATAGAGATATGGCCAACCAAGTAAAAATTGATTTTCTCCTAATGAATACAGTGTGAATTTTCTATTTACACCCAGCCCGTTTTTATGCAGGTAGATTTTTTCCAATTTTATATTTTTCTGAGGTGAATCAAGGTAATTTCTGCATGTACAATATTTTTCATTGATTTTTAATTTGAACATTGAGAAAAAAGAAAATAATACCACGTAAAAAATGGGTTGGGTGTATTTCTTAGACATATATGTTTTACAATCGCCATCAAGATGGATGTTTTAGACATGCTTTAATGCAAGTCGAGGAATTTTAAATATAAATGTGAAATGTTATTAAATAGGACTGTCAAAATTGGGAAAGCCGTCTTTATAAATTTTGTGTTTGATTACTCCGTTTTTACTTACATTATTTCAATAATTTTTACCTTCTTTTGAAAGAACTATGAAAATTTCAAACTCCCTCTCGTACCCTTAATGTCAACGAAATTTTTGCTTGAACTCTTAACATTGAAAATCGCTATATTTAAGTGAAAAGCGCATAATCATTAGTAGTTTTTCACGATTACCATCAAAAGCGGTATAATCCTTTTTTCCATGGGAATCGACTGATGCCAAAGTTTTGCTTATATATCTAAATATCTAACAAATATGGGGTTTTAGGGCACGATTTCAAAAATGTTTTAATGTGTTAACATGTATTTAGTTGATAATTTCAAATTGCTCAGCGGATGGCGCATATTCTCGCATAATTTTTGAATATCGTTCCCGATCGCTAAGTGGTTTTGTATTGGCGTTATGGTGGTTCAAAAGTAGGTTGGTCAGAAACATCAAAACCTTTATAAGCAAGAATTGAGGTAAAGGGTAAACGCTCCTATAGTTGCGGTACGTTAGAAGCGTAAGGTTCCAACAGTTGCTTATGGCGTCTCCATAAGTAAGTAACGTACTGCAACTATAGGAGCATTTACCTCAGTGTATAACATTTTTTTGCATGGCTTGAGGTTCTCTATCACCCTATTATTAATCAGTGGCATAATTTCTGCTGAGAGAAGATGTTTCTTAAACTTTTTGGATGAAGAAGTTCATTGGAAAACACTTCCTCTGAACGGGATTTGATTTGCACTACACCAGGGTAGTCACTGGTGCCCTACATAACAGCAATTCCGGCATGATTGATTTCTGAAATTGATGGCACTGGAAAATTATTTATTTATTTCAATGCAGAAAACAGGCTAAACCTCCCCTGTATTGAAAAGCAAAGTAAATTTCCAGAATTTTGAAAATTTCTTATATTTTGTAATTACCATAAATGGTTTCTTTAGTATTGAGGTATTTGAATACCCGTTATCTTTATTGAAAAGGGAATCGAAATCCAAAATTTAAAAAGTCTGGGTAGACTGGAAATATTTTAAACAAGTGCGATTAGATTGGCAAAAAAACCCCGTTTTAGCGCCCCTCAGCGTTACCTTATGGGGTGAGCTGTCCATTTTTTAATTATGTGTCGTGATATGATTACTAGGTGAAGTTAAAAGTAACCTCCTTGACCGCCAGAATGCGCTGCTACTGCAAAAAAGGTTATGCTGCCTTGTAGTCCGTTCGTATTTAGGCAGACATGCCAAATTTCAGTGCGATACTGTCTTTAGTTTTGTTTTGACAGCTGATTGTTGTTGACGTGTTTGGCATCATGTTTGGATTTTCGTTCTCCCATAAAACATTAATTTTTGAGAGGCAAAACGGAAGGAAACAAAAGAAAATTTGAATAAATATTATGGGGCTAATGCTCCGCCAGATTACACCGTCAAATATTGGTTTCGAGAGTTTCGTGGTGGCCGCAACTCCACTACCGATCAAGTCCGCAGCGGCAGGCCCTCCGATGCGGTTACAGAGGACAATGCCAAAAAATACATGAAATGATGTTGGCTGACCGGAAAGTGAAGGTGCGCGAGCTAGCAGATACCGCAAAGAATAGTTCTGAGCGCACACGCCATATTTTGGGCGAGATTCTGCATATGAAAAAGTTATCCTGCCGCTGGGTGCCGATCAAGCTCACTCCTGACCAAAAACACGAACGCGAGAGCACTTCGAAAGAGTGTTTGGAATTGCTGATGCGGAATCGGGCGGACTTTTGGCGTCGATTGGTATCTATTGATGAAATCTGGATCCACTATTACACCCCAGAGAACAGAATGAGTGCCCAGCAATGGACTGAAGCCGGCACGAGTGCTCCGAAGCGGCCGAAGGAGGCTCGATGGGTCGGAAAAGTTATGGCGTCGGTTTTCTGGGATTGTCATGGCATACTCTTCGTGGACTACCTTTAAAAGGAAAAACGATCAACAGCGAGTATTACTGTGCATTATTGGAGCAATTGAAGGCCGAATTCGCTGCAAAACGGCCTCACATGAAGCGAAATTTTGTTTTTGTTTTTGCAAGACAATGCACCGGAGCACAAGAGCATCGCGACCACGGCTAAAATCAATGACTTACGGTTCCAATTGCTTCCACATCCACCGTATTCGCCCGATTTGGCTCCCTCAGACTATTATCTTTTCCCAAACCTCAAAAGATGGCTCATCGATAAGAAATTCAGCTCGACGCCGCGGAGGAGTATTTTGCAGACCTTCCGGAAAATTACTTTTAGGACGGGATCATGAAGTTGGAAAATCGCTGAAATAAGTGTATTGAGCTAAAAGGGGACTATATTGAATAAAAAAAAACATAAAAAAAAATCATTCCCAAGGATGTTACTTTTCATCCCACTTTGTTTATATTCTTAATTCAACATCGTGATGACAGGCTATGGGAACGAACAAAATATAATTGTGCTCAGAAAACGGAGCTCTTTCAGACGATGTAAAAACCGAAACATTTTTCAAAATTGATGAACCTAATTAAAAACATATTTTGAAGTCTGAAATATGAAATGTTTGAAATATATCTATGTTCCATGTAAATTATTTGAAGCGTTCTAGACTAAATCGATAGGTTGAGGATAGAAATTGATGTATAAAACAATGAGGTCCACGTAATAACCTTTTAAATTTCAGACTAAGTCATTTTTTTGAAAATTACATTCATTATTTTTGGGATTGGATTTTTTAAATTTTAGGATTCTGCAAAGCATTGGCTTGAGCAACGTTTCTCAATCTGCCCTCACGAAATTTAAAAATTGCATGCAGAATTTATCTGATTTTAAAATTATGCTGGGATAATCCATTTCAAGTCCATTTAAGAATTATACAGCCAGTTTGGAAAGTCTATTCCATTTTAACTTATTTCGAACATTTTTGTCGTTTTTAGGGTCATTTTAACATTTCAAGATTTTAAGTCCTTTTCCGTCGCGATTTCAAGTATTTTCTTTTTGGTTTTTATGGTCATTTTGGGTTTTTAAGTAGTCTCTAGTCGTTTTTACAACGATATGAGGTGGTTTTCAAATTAGTTTCAATACTACATTATTGATTTGATACTACTCATGCGTTTAGATATCTCAGTGTTTTAGATCGTTTTCGAACATGTGAGTTTTTGGATTGATTTTTTGATAATCACAATCTCGTGGTATCCAGCAATTTAGCATTGTTTGGCTGTTTTTGGCGATTCATGCCGTTAAAATGCCATGGCTATTTTTTGGCATTTTTTAAATGATTTTGGCCTTAGAACATCTGCATTTAATATTGGTGGGTTGCGAGCTTATATAAAACTTAAAAGTGGGTCGTAATATAAAAAAAAGTTTAAGAGCCGTTGGGCTAGAGGAGATCCTCCTCGAGAGCATTTTGAAACACATTTCAAGGATATTATTTGGAAAATTTATTTGGAATTCTGTGATTTCTGTGAAATTTCAAAATATTAGTTTTCTAAGTTTACAATGCAATATTAAGAGATTTCCAGGAATATTACAAGTGAACTATAATGATTTTAATGGGTTGAAATTGAGAAAAAGCCTCGCGAGAATATTCAAGAATACAAAGATAAACATAGAGTGAATTTCAAGAATTTTTTGGAGTGGCATCCAAAAGTGTTTTACACAGAATTCCGATGATCATGGAGAAAATTTCTAGGAAATACCGGACAAAATCATACGATTATTGAAGGGAATCCTGAAAGAAAAATTAATTCTCATGAAATTTGGAAATGAGATATTCTGAGATAAGTTTCAAAATAATAATTTAGTCGAGTTTTAGTTTTAGAATTTTAGCACACACAAATTCAAGTTCCAGGATTACAAAAAATTGTCAAGATTTTGAGACTTTAGTTGAAAACATATTTCAAGACCCTGGTCTTAAAAAAACTGTTCAAGATTGTGGGGCTGGGCTCAAAATTCCAAGAGCAATATTCACGATACCAAACTATGAATATTTATTTACAAAAAATATAATAAAGTTCCAATAAAATTCCTGTTTATTTTCTAGTTTTTCCTGGTTGCTTTTGATTTCCAGTTCTCTCAGTTTTCCCGATTTAGTGAGCATACCCTTAATATTAACAATGCTCCCATGCACTGAAACATAATTTGAAAAATTAGTGTGGGTCTAGGATAAGAGAAAATGGCTGGCTGGCAGGGATGTAAAATCATTTACATTCAATTCGTGCATTCATTTACATTCATTTGCCTCTAACTTTTTTCATCAACAGAATACCGTAGAATGATGCATAAAACTTTTGTAGCTTTTGATATTTGCTACAACTTTTTTTAATAACTAAAATCTGAATCTCTTATGCATGACGAACTAGAGCTGGCAGAACATGTTATTGTTTTTCAGTGAATGCAATTTACATTCACTGAAAAACAATGGTGGGTTCGTCTCGTTCTGATTCATCATGCATAAGAGATACTGATTTGAGTTCTTTACAAAAGATATAGCTAATACCAAAGCCTACAAAAGCTTCAAACACTATTTTACGGAATTCTGTTTGAGAAAAAAGTTAGAGGTAAATGAATGTAAATGAATGCACGAAATGAATGTAAATGATTTTCCATCCCCGCTGGCTGGTGTTGAGCCAAAATAACTGTCAAAGCCAGACCCAGTCGAGCAGCGCTTCTCTTGATTGCTTGGCAGTATTGCTAGAAACCGTTGAGACATAGGTTGCCATGGTAGTTTGTTTTGAATCGTTTCTATTAGTGGTACCTATGCGACAGATGGCTAGGTGATTTCTAGCAACACTGCCAATGCTATCTAGATAGCGCTACTCGATTAGCTATGGCTTTGACAGTTCATTTTGCTCAAAACCAGCCAGTCCACTCTTCTCTTATACTAGACCCTCTCTAGTTTTTATCATCCTACATCTTATTTAAAAGCTAGCAAATTTGGGCATAATCAACCCAGATTGGTCAAAAGTAAACTTACCTAAAAATGGGTAAAGTAAACTTGAAGTGACAAGTTGATAAATGTCGTTCAATGTAAACTTCAACTTGACATTGGGGATGATTTCCAATATATCCACAGACCACTACTACGTCATCTCGGATAGTCTAAGTTCAACTGAGGTTCTTCAGTTGTTGAAACCTGGTAGGCACTCATCTTATGTCCTTTCAAAAGTAAGGGAGCAGATGATTGAGCTGGTCGAGAAATAGTATACATATGTCTACCGTTGAATGGGTCGTTCCGTTTCGAGTTGGCATACCGATTGGGACACTGGAAATCTTGGACGGTAGTTACATTCAATTATACTCAACTCTGTTCTTACGCAATTTTAATTTTTTAGATTTTGCAATCATGCAGGATAGATACAACTTTTTTTAAATCACCATATTTTTCTTTGATTTTTTTTAAATCGCGTAAAAACAGATTTTTTTCCTTCAATCTAGTTTTCCATGCTGTGCACAAATGCTACCGACGCCAGGGAGGCAGCTCCCACACCTGGACCTTACCTATCGACCCATCAAATCATGAACCGGGGACCAACGGCTTTACTTCCAACAACTGATCAGAGATGTTATGCCTCAGAACACCCCGGCGGCGCCGACTGGGATTGAAGATAATCACTCTTACCACTACACCACCGGCGCCGCTACGCGTAAAAACAGATTGAGTGTATTTCTAATGTTTCTTCGAGAGCGTGGTTTAAAGGCTTAAGGCCCACGCACATTAGATTCGGATCGGACGCGTTGCAGCAATGTGACAGCTAAATCTATTGTCTAACTGTCAAATTTACGTCAAAGCAACGCAAACGGATCTAATGTGGGTGGCCCTTTAGACGTAAGTCTTGACTTCATTCGCGGGATATGAATAGATTTATGTCCAACCACAACTCGCCAGATGCCATAGAATAAACTTCGTTATAGTGCTGGCGAGAACTCTCTGATGAGAATACGATACCCCATTTCCACGCTCCTCCCCTGATCCTTCCCTCATAAATGTTATCTTTTTATCCTCGAGTAAACCGCGAGTAATCGGTCCACCACTACTATACGCTATATTAAGTTATTCTTGTTAAACTACGAACAATTAAATATTGGCTCCGTAAAGCTATCGTGATTGAGTGGAAGGCAATAAATGAATTGAAAAAGAGTGAACTAGCTAATATGTACACGGGAAAAAATCCGATTCCATTTTCATGAATAAAAAATCATGCAATAAAAAAACTTGCCATCCCATAAAATCATAACAATGATTCATGATTTCGTTATGGAAATTCATGATTTCATAATGCAGCGGAATCATGACCGCTTCAAGCGTTACCTGGAAAACCGTGTTCACCGCACTACATAGACATCTCTTATACGCCTTTTGCCTTCCACCTTATACAAGTACTGATAGTTTAGTGATCAAAATATGGGTTTAGTGATCGTAAGATTCTTGGTTCGAATCCAGGCTGATGCTTTTTTTTACATGTTTTGGTTTAGAAACTAAAAGTTAAACTCATGAATTTCGTTCATGGTTTTAGCTTGGATGATTCATGATTTCGAGAATCTTGGGTGCGTTACGCATACATAGCTCATGACATCATTAATATTATTCATGGTATATTTTTATAACATGAAAATACGCTATGTTCATGAAATCATGAGTAATTTTTCTCATTTCTGATTTTTGATTTGTTCCCGTGTACCTTGTAAATAGCATTTAGTTTAATCATCATACACAGCATCTCAAATTGTTATACATTGCATAACATTATTCAACCTAAATCAATGTCCATCGAAATCCCACCAATCTAAACTACTTTCCATCTCTTCATTTTAGGGGCCGGTGAATCTGGAAAAAGCACAATCGTAAAACAGATGAAGTAAGTATGAGCGATCCTCTTGAGATATCTTTCTAGCATCTTTAATTGTTCCAACATACTTAGTTTTTCTTTGATCATACTGCCGACAAACGTTCGATTTATGTAGAACACATTAAATTATTATTCCTGGTTCGAATATTTTTGTTTTCACTTTACTTTTGTGAGAGGTTATTCTATTTTAAAACACATTACTTTGTTCAGTTATAATACATGTATATGTATTTTGCCAGACACGTAAAAAATACAATGCTATGCTGATTTTAAGCGTAATCCACTTGCATGCTTGGCATGCACAGTTGTACACACCATCTGCTCATTTGTTAATAACTTTTCACTCAGTTGTTGAAATTTGTTTTTCTTTAAAGTAATTGATAGATTAGAATCATAGCTTAGTATAGATATGCAAAGAGTAGGTAAATCTTAACATTTGAATCAACACCAATTAATGTTTACAGCTCAAGTCCGAGATGAGCAGCGAGCATTTCTCAATTAATTTTTAAAACGCAAATACAAATACAGCTTATTACTTTTTTTTACGTATCTATAACAAGCTTAAACTCTATTCTATCTACTGCTTCAAAAAAAAAACTATGTTTCGTTAACTGTGTGTAAAGTTATTAGCAAATGAGCAGTTCGTGGCCAAAACTGTGTATGCCAAGCATGTCCAGATGTTTCATAAAAGCGATGGAAGGACAAATTGGATTGTTGATTCTCATATCCATCTGAAGGGGTACCCTGCTGGGTAACGGAATCATAATATGAGTTGACATTTGCTGTCAACTTAGTTCATTATTCCATTGATCGATTTTCAGTTGGAGTTCCATGAATCTATTGTTCATGGCACATCCTTCCGGAGCATGAAACAAATAAACGAATGCGAGAAAGGGGAAAGTTCGGAAGTCATGACATAAATACAACTATTGAATAATTTTCGTCAAATTTATGATAATATTTCACCGCGCATATAAATAAACTTCTTTTTTTCTCCTACTCTACCACCTCGCTAACCACATAGACGTGTATTCACGAGACCTATGACGACTGGTTTGGAAAGTCGGGCGAAACACGCGATCGCGTCAATTTTCACCAAAGTGGGTTTGGATGGTGCATAAAATTTATTAGCTCCTTTTTGCGTAGGGGAAAGTAGTCAACACTTAGACAGCAGGAACAGTGAGCCAACGGGAATATATTGGTCATAAAAGTGTTAATTTTTTTTGATATTTTCCTAGAAAGTGAAGTTTGTCATGCTATATCACGTGATGTATGTAGCTTTTTAATGTATAATTTTGAAAAAAAAATTGTTCTAGGTGGGGTCACACTTAATTTTGTTGCAATCCATTTCAAGTTAATTTAAACAATAAAACGCTTATTTAATCAAAAGTTAATTTACTTAATACTATTGCATAGTAATAAGGTTGTACAATCATAAGTGATGAAAATGATATTGTTTGATTAATACTACTGTTTTACTACAGTATGACCCATAAAAAAATGCGACATTGATTACAGCTTATTTTTGGGTTTATTTTAAAACTGTTTTTACCACTATTTTATATGCGTGTATTCGTTAGAATCTCTACTGTCAAGTGATGTAAACAAAACAGTGATTTTCGTTTTAAAAGTTTGCAAAAATGTACGCAAAAGAAATTGTTACCAGTTTGCTTCTCGCCCAAAAGTCAGTGAAAGAGATAACAAAGATCGTAGGATGCCACCGGTCCACTGTTCATCGAATTAAACGTTCTCTCCTTGCTGGACCACATCCACGGAAGCCAGGAAGTGGACGTCCGCGATCGGCACGCACTCCAGGGGTCATCAGATCGGTCAAAAGAAAAATAACGGTGAATCCGGTAAGATCGATCCGGAAATTGGCAAAACAAGCCAATATCTCCAACACCTCGATGCAACGGTTGGTCAAAGATGACTTGAAGGCTTCGTCTAGGGCTAGAGTGAAGCGCCACCTGATAACGAACCGGATTAAGGGACTGCGGCTTGAGAGATCTAAGCGGCTTCTCTCCATCTTGAAGAAGAAAAAACCAATAATCGTGTTCTCTGACGAAAAACTTTTCAACATCGATCCGGTGTCCAACACGCGCACTGACCGGTTTATTTCGCCGAAGAAGATCGAGGAGGTTCCTGAGAACATAAAATTTAAGTTTACCACCAAGCATCCTGCAGGAGTTATGGTTTTCGGAGCAGTCGCGTCCAACGGCTTGAAAATGCCTCCGGTATTCATCAAAGAGGGTCTAAAAGTGAATACGGAGGTCTACATCGGCATTTTGAAGGACCATCTGATGCCATGGATTAAGGTCAACTTTGGAGAAGACCAATTAATCGTTTTCCAGCAGGATGGAGCGCCCTGCCATACTTCTAACAGGACCCAAGCTTGGCTCACCGAGAACCTGAATTTTTGGTCGAAGGAGCTTTGGCCCCCCAGCAGCCCGGACTTGAATCCATTGGATTATTCAATATGGGCCTATGTTCAGGCTAAGGCCTGTGAAACCCCCCATCCCAGTGTGGATTCGCTCAAGTCATCCATTCGCAAGGCATGGAACTCGATGCCAGCGTCATATATTACGACCGTGTGTTCCAGATTTCGACCCCGCCTGGAGCAGGTGATCGAGAACCAGGGAGGACACATTGAATAAATGTATTCAAAACATGTCAAATAAACATGGGAAAGCAAAAATATATTTGTTTCAATCAGCAGTTTAGAAGGAATCACATTTAATTGGAAAAAATGTCCCATGTCGCATTTTTTTATGGGTCATACTGTATGTTTTCATAAAACATACCTGTGGAGAACAGTGAGACATGCTAGTGATATGAATACCTTTTTTTGTTAATAGGGAAAACAGTTTTATTGATACAGGGATCGTCAATTTATTACGTCATGCACAAGGCCCATTTTCAAGCCCCTTAATATTTCTTTCATGAATCGTCACGGTTTCCAAACCCTCTTCCCCGTGACGTAGTTTATGTTCGTTCTACTACTCGATAAACTACACGATTAATCAAATATAATTTATTGTATACTCGAACAATAGTTTTATGATTTGAACCATATTAAAACATGTGTCTCAATGTTCAAGACTCTTTGTGCACTGTTCCTGCGAAGACCGGAATAATGAGACAAAATTTCATCTTGTGGTTGTTACTAAATTAGATTACAACCAATCTGCCTGAAACATTTTTAAGCCAACTAGAAACCTATACCATTCGAATGCATTCAAGGACTTGTTCGTTACTTTCATAACAATTTTTTTTTTAATAGTCGAACAAAAATTGACTCACTGTTGACTACTTTCCCCTACATTTCCCTTCATTTTTTGCCAAGCACACTACCAACATGAAGTCTGTCACGGAAGCTTATTGATTTTGGTGTGGACTTTCTTTGCTACCCTCTTTTGTTTTCAAATTATGGTAGCAGACATGAACTATGCATAACGGATAGGAGCGCTGGTGCTGAAGGAATGGATCATGAGTTGGATTTAACGGGAACAATTTAATGCTCGAATATTGCAATGTGCTTAATTACATATAGGATAGGTGTACCAGATATGGCTATACGTGCCTATTACGGTGTGTCTCAATTTACTAACAACATTTCCTTCGTGATTAAAAACAAAATTTCTTATTTGTGCCGACGACATGAAGCTCTTTTTTGAAATAAGGAACAAAGAAGGCAGCGAGATATTCCAGAATAAAATACACTTTTTTTATATTTGGTGTAGCAAAAGCCATTTACAACTGAACGTACAAAAATGTAGTTCAATCAGTGGCGTTTCCTTAACCTCAATCTACCTGTGCACTAACTCTCAAAACATGAACAATTATCCGATTCGAGTATGAATATGGTATTCAATCTGGTTTTGAAAGTTGGTGCACAGGAAAAAAATTACGGTTACGGGACGCCACTGAATTCAATACCTTTTATTAGTAGGAAACGAAATACACAAGTCATAATAATCGCGCTAGGAAGTCAGCAAGTAGACAAATGTCAAAGAGTGAGGGATTTAGGAGTTTTTTTTTCTTGATTTTCGTCGATCTTTTTTTTCAATGGCTTTACTTCCCACTTCCGAAGGCTTGGTCAGAGATTTAATGCCTTAGAAAATCCCGGTCCCGGCCGACTGGGATTGAACCAAGGCCCTTTGGCGTGTGAAGCAATGATGCTTAGCACTACTCCATTGTCGCCGCTTTTCGGAGTTAGGTTAGATTCCAAACTAACATTCATTGACCATTTTAATACAATCACCAACAGAACAAATCATTGGATTTAGGCACACATTACAAACATTAAATATTGCCTATGTAAGGTCAATACTGGAATATTCTAGTGTAGTCTGGTAACCTTTTTCAGTCACGTAAGAAGAACGAAAAAAAAAAATAGTACAGCATCAATTTTTGTTTTTGGAACTTTGTAAATTAGGTTGGACTTCCATCATGTGAATCCCGCCTAATGCTCATCAGCATTTGCAATGGTCTCATTTGTAAATGATATAGTTTGGCATCGCATAGATTCAATAGAACTTCTATTAAAACCTAATTTTTACATACCCTACATACATACAGTCTGCAGAAGTTCAAGATCGGATAGGATGATTTGTATAGTCCAACAATGTTATTTTTAAATACATTCAATAATTTTTAATTATGTTATGAATCTCCGTGAAGTAAAAAATTCTCAAATATTCTGAACGGACATCGAACAAGATTTAAATGAACCTATAAAATATCTCCAAGAAAATTTGGAGAATGGTTGATATTTTGGTAACACATCTTTGTATTCTATAAAGTGTTGTTTGGCTTATAGAACTTAAAGATCTAAACTCCAGGAAGAACTTTTAATACTGCGTTTCTCCTGTTCAGGTCTCCTGTATTGGTATATGCTTTTGTTGACATACCAAAGCAACATTTAGGCTCATTTTTTTCCAGTGAGACTCTTTGATTTTATACAAATTCACGATTCCATGAGATTTTGGAGATCTAGATCATCGACATGTTAATGTAAATCTCATCTCACATCGTATTGTAGAGCTTTTTTTTAACTTTATTTAGGATAGTTTTAGCGACGGGCTAGTTCATCTCCGCATACTGTTGGCCAATTATTTTGAAAAAATATATGTTTATCTCTAACAAGCTATTTTTGAACGCCATTTTTGTTTAAGGCAGGAGTGATGTTTGGGTCGAAGTTTTTTTTAAATAACCGGTAAAAAACTGGGAATTGAACATTTTTATTTGAATGAACACCCTGCATTTTGTTCTGACTGATGTCAGCACACTTTTTATCATATTTTGTCCTAATCAAATGATATGACAAATGTAAAGATAAATGAGAATTCAAAAACCAATTCAATGGTAGTCACTCCCGGTACTCCCGGGGAAGTGGCTTGTTTATTTTTTGTTTCATTTATTTTTTGTAAGGCTCAACTACGTTAGCTTAACGGAGCCTACATTTTTTAAATGATATATAAAAAGAAGGTAATAAATTAGTTCATTTCTTCGTGGGAGACGACTGCTTGCTGCTTGCTTTCTCTCGTGCCCGCAACTTTCTTGATTCTTCAGTTTTCATCTCTTCAGTGGCTAGTTTCTGACTATTTTCAAAATTCATCATGCGATACCTCAAATCACACGAAAATTCAAAAATCATTTTAATTGTAGTCATTTGGAGAGCCCAGAACCATACTGGTCACATCCGGAATTGTTCCCGGAGAAGTGGCCAGTTTCTGACTATTTTAAAATCACATGAGTATTCATCTATCCTTACATATCCTCACCTCACATCATATGAGCACTTTTATCGGAATTTCTTTCAGTAGGAAGGGTCAGATCTCAGATGTATTAATTATGTTTTATAGTTTAGGAGCAGTTATTTCGAAAACATTTAAGTTTTCATATTTCAATAACATACGTTTAACTTCTTATGTGAGTGTGCTGCTATCTTATCTTGCTGGCTGCCCCTAAAGTATCATCTGTCTATCACTACTGCTTGCGCCACCTACCAGCTGACTCTGCAAGTGCCATTTTATGACCACATATCCTAAAGCTGTCTTGACCTTTTTTAACGTTTTGCATTATTGGGATTTGAACCAACGAACTTTGACGTTCATTTCATTATTTTATCTTGCGTCCTCTGCCACTACTTCATCTGTACTTATTGGTAGGGGTGAATAGATGCCTAATGATGATACATACACGCGCACATGCATTTGAGCCTGTAAATCATACAGTAAGTAGTAACAAAAACATTCAAGGCGGCAGTAACCGCCAACAATGCTTATGATCGTACAGCATGCAACCCCACCCTACTGCTTCTCTCTGAGATGACTACGTTGGTTAAATAGTTGGGTAAAGAAGAGTTGCATTATAACACACCATCGCCTGGAAATCCTTTCGGCAACATGGGACTGTAGGTAGTGATTTTCGCTAGAACTATTTCACAGCCGCAGACAGCATATGAGCAAGTTAAACAAGCACTCTTTTGCCTGTAGATTTGAGGACATACCTCAAATCCGCTCAAATATCAAAGTATGAGTAAGGTAAAGCTGTACACTAGCGGAACTATCAATCAGAACTTTCTCTAGCTTATACATCATCGCACTAAAAAGCTTCATGTGGATATTAGTATAGTATTTCCTCCCAACTCGAAAAATCGTAAACTTCTTATTTGAAGTAAAAAAAACCAATTTGATTGAATGTATCATATTGTTTATCCGGGCGTGCTTTACAAAAAAAATAAGTTAAGACCAGATGCAAGCTCGTGTAAGAGTTAAATGCGAGCAAAAAGAAAATGTAAAACTTCGATTGTGGAAGAAGAAATGTCATGAAAATACTAATATTTAACACAAACAACATCTATGTCTTTAGGGTCTCCGTTACCCCTATCCCTTACATTTACTCAAGACAAAAATACCGTGAAAGTTCGCCATTCATTCAAGGAAAAGCCGCTACAAAACATCCTTGCTTCGAAATGTATTGTTGAGCGTGTCTTTCAACCTGCAAAATTATCAAGTTTTCCACTTCACCCGAGTATTTTTTAGAAGTAGCCATTTCCCCCGATCGTAGCATTTTAGTATTCATTTAAAAGTAGGTATCGGCGACTATTTGTGTGCTCCCTATCTTCGTGTGGCTGGGTATGGATTGTGTTTGTGTGACTTTGCGCTTGAGTTTGAAGTAGTTATACTTGACAGGGCAAACCAACCGCTGACACTAGCTCGGAGTCTTGCTTCCTTTCTCCCCTTTATCACAATTATTCTTCCCGGAAGGGCGCTTAGCTTGGTACAAGAATCCCCCGAATATCGCGGTGGGTGGTGCCCACCGAACTTTCTTAGCTCCATCCAATTGAGCTTATGCGTATGTTATTAAGGTCAATCATGAACTTGTTTCATGCAAAAAATCAGCTCAATTGGTTAGAAGTTAACCGAGAAATTTCGGTGGGTGGACGGCACTATCCAGCGCGCTAATCGGAGGATTCATTGTATGTTTACTGCACAGGTGAACAGGCTATTGTTGTATGGACCAGGGCACTGTAGCTAGTGAATACAATTTTTCTTTTGTTTCTACGAAACGATTATTTTCAATATTGTTCAGCGATGTACGTGTTCAAGGATAGCCGTCTTACGTTAAAGATAAGTGGCGATATATTTTCCTCAGCTTGTTCAAATAGTTAATTCCGTTTTTCGATACATCATGTAAGCGAAACCGGTGGCATGCTCATTTTTTCACACAAATTTTGATTTAAAAAAATTAATAGAGCAGGATCGCAGTTCACAGAAGACACGCATAGAGTAGTTATATCACAGCATTTGAATTCATTCAATAAGTTTTTTTTTCATAGAAGGTCTGAAATGAGCAGCGAATACTTCTCTTTTGGTTTTTGTGACGCAAATTTGAGAACAGCTTTTCGTCTAAATACAAATCTACTATGTTTTACGTACCAAACGTACCTGAAACTCTTTTCTATCAGTTGCTTCATGGAAATTCACGAAATATGGATTGGTGAGTTCAGATTTCTTAACAAATCAGCAATTTATGCGAAAAATTGAGCATGCCAACCCTGCAGCCATGCACATATTTTTTTAGCTTTAAAACCCCAACTTGAAAATGCCGTCGGCTACCCCCATATTGTGTCCTGTTTTATTATCCGCACAATTTTGTCAAACCACCACGCGACCAAATACACACGCGACATTCAATGGCTAGAGGAACACGTTAACCTATGCTTTGTCGTTAGTTTATAGGGTTGAAAGCTTCGTGGAGCGCAGACAACAGTGGAACCACGAGGGTAAACGCTCCCATAGTTGTGTGTGCTCCTACATATAGTTGCGATACTGGAATTAATGCTGATTTTCAACATAAACCCAACAAACATTGGAAGCAGAATAAAAGCTTATTCAGGCATAAATATGCTTCTTCAGAAAACAAAAACATATCTTATTAAGCCTTAAATCATCTAAAACTGTGGGAATAGCGTAACATATATTTTTAATTGACTCCAATAACGCAATTTAACATGTTTCAGGCGGTAAGTTTGTTAAAAAGCAGTATTTAAAAAAAATAATTCCTAAAATTGCCTAAACCTATGCACCAATATTTGTGGTAGTGTCCCTATAGTTGCAAGTTCAATAAACATTGTGCGTGTGACCGAAACCAAGAAAGCATTTGGCGCAGTTAATATTTGTACTACTATCTTTCAAAATACAATGTTTAGTATAGAAAAGTGTAGGCTCATTACCTCTGCCTGAAAAGGTGGTAGGTACACGATTCCAAAGATGGAGGAGAATTTATCAACAAAATTCTAGTTTCAACTGTTAAAAACAGAGATAAAAAGCAATAAGTTGGATTTGTGATATGCTGGGAGAAATGATTATTTAATTTTGTAAAAATTAAACAAGTTAGTTTCTCCACTATTGGGTCACTTACCCTACCCTGAATTAATCATCAAGAGGCTTAAGAATTGAATTTCCTTCATTAAGTTCTTAAAGAGACATTGTCGCTGTTTCCGTTTTATTTTCACTCTATATCTATCAGCTCATGCAGTAAAGTTGCTGTCCCCCCTCCCCCGCCAATCCGGTATGGTTAGGCTTTTACTGAGTGGTTGCATTTTTCACAGCCCGTTTAGCCCATTTCCGTTGTTGCTACCCTGTTGTTCTTCCATGGTGTTTTTTTTAGCATTGATCCACTGGTTGCTGGCCGTTCGTTGCTGAGGGTATTTTTGTACCTTGTGACTATTATTTGTTGTTACTGTTGCTTTGGGTCAACATTTAGCCATAAATATACAATCTAGGTGCATCGGCTATTTCTAGTTCGCTGTGCGAGGCTTTGATGCATTTGAATGTCTGATGGAATATTTTGTGATGATGTGATTTGCGTAAATGAGTACACTGAGAAGATGAGTGTATCAAATGCACTAGTACTAGAGCTCTCTTCTTGATTAGCGGCTAAATTTAAATCCGTTCTAAGACCAGTTGAATTGAGAAAACATACGTTTTGAAATTTCTCGGTGAAGAAATTTCAAAACGCAGTTTTTCTCAATTCCGTATTCTCCTTAGAGTTTGAGGACTGTTCAAGTTATAAAACGGACACATACTTTCAGGCCCAAACTTTTTAATTGACTACTTAGCTTAATGCTTTCTTGCTTGGTGTTGACCAGCATGACATAAGAGGTAAAATACCAAAGAATAATACCAAAAAATTACATGCAATATACTTTGTAAATGACAAAAATTGATATTTGGATACCAAAAGAATACCTATGTGGTATTGTTTTGGTATTGCATTATCATAATTTGGTATTGGAATGGTATTGTGGGACATTTTTTTTTTTGGTATTATTTTTTCGGTATCGAAATTTTTGTTCGTGCTTGGGAAGACGTAATGATTTTCGAACCAATTTGAACTGTCAAAAACGAACCAGTTTTTATTGAATCCTGATGAATGTGGGCGTCTTAGTGGAATACCTGTATAATGAGAGAGAGAAGGATTAGTATTTTCCATTTAATTCCACTACTTTATTTGCTTATCCTTGACAGATACGCGTATTTCGTCTACAATGTGCAGACTTTTTCAGTGTCTTGTACTAATACTCGACTAATACTCAGTCGAGTATTAGTACAAGACACTGAAGAAGTCTGCACATTGTAGACGAAATACGCGTATCTGTCAAGGATAAGCAAATAAAGTAGTGGAATTAAATGGAAAATACTAATCCTTCTCTCTCTCAGTTTTTATTGTTATTTTTAAAATGAAACAGATAGGAGATATTGAAATCTGAATGAGAAGTCAACCGTGTATTTTTTTTGTCGGAAATAACTTTGTGATTATGGTACAAATACGTATTTTCTGGTATTATTAAATTATTAAGTTAAATTTAGTTTGAATTCTTATCAATTATCTTATCAAATCAAAAAAAAATATCATAAAAAATCATATGTTTTTCAAACGATATGAATGACTGAATTGATCAGCTTGGATTCAATATCATGGCATTCAAACAAATCGATTGGAAGTTTGAAAAGTATCAGATCCTGAACTTTAACCTTTTCATCATTCACAAGTTGATTATATTAAGTTATAATTTGAAAAAAATTTGCTCAAAGCAAGGAAATATTGATTGATGCGATGTTTCAGGAAGCGAAATAAGCTTCAATTTACCGGTGTAGTGTAGTTGAAAAACTTTGCATAACATCGCATTTCAACTGCTTACGAGAAACAAAAAAAAACGAACAACTAGGTACTGCCGTTACAAGAGATAAATGCACAGCTCATGCACTGATTTGCTTTGTTTATCAACTTGACATAGAGGGATGGCAACCGAGGGGGGACTACGATGTGTCTTCGCCAGACCTAGGTCATTACCAACGTAGTCATCTCAGAAAGAAAGCAGCAGAGTGGTTGTTGCGTGCTGTACCTTAGCATTGTTGACGGTTTCTCCTGCCTTGAGTTGTTACATTCAAAGTAGGAGGTAAGGCATGAATTCATCCGATGCCCCTCCAATTTGTATAAAAAACACAACTTGGTGTTCCCCCATAAATCATTTTCCCCTTCCGATTGAGTATATTAAGCGATAATGGACTCTCCTTTTTCACGTCCATATATACACCGTGTACACCAGTGTGCATTTTGAGGTCCAGCTCCACAGGGAATTGCACGCTTCACTTTTCCGTATTTCCTCAACACCAACGATAAAGTATTATCAATAGTATTGAAACAAATAGATATGACAAAAATATTGATGCAGATATTGACACAAAAAGTTTAATTTCGTGGTTCATATGCATATTTTCCAGGAATGTTGTCATTTGTCTCAGAAAAATACTTCGCTTAGGGTTTTTGATCTAATTCCCGTCCTACTTAGCACAACCCCCACTTGACCTATCTTTTTCGAACGGATATGAACCCAAAAATGATGACTTCCAAATTTATTTAAGTTTTTCATCGTTATACGAATGAAGTCAGATAAAATAGGTTCGTTAGGAGGACTTCTTTTGTTTTGAGAACAATGAGTGTAAATGTTCATACAACGTGCTAGTATAGGTTTTGGTTTGAGGCTTATGAGCTAACGCATCGAAACAAACGCATTATTGATTTGTGAGCGATGGAAGCAATGATATTTTTGATGTTTCTTGCTCGATAGAATGGAAATGGGCGATTTCGACGAAGTAGCGCTCCACCCTAGAACATATTTAGTAAGGAGCACCTGTATTGATGACCTAGCAAAAATATTTTTGAAAACATTAACGTGAACAGATTCATGGACATATTGACAAAATTTTTGTCGTGTCGGCAAGCTAAAGGCAAATTCCGTATAAACTGGCGCGTTTGTTCAAGGCAACAATGAATCGAGTGATGTGCGTTGTCCGAGTTTCGGGGACACTATCGAGTCCCTTTAGTGAACCCCACGCGGCAGAAGTTTTGTCAATATGTCCATTCATGTGTTCACGTCAATGTTTTCAATATTTTTTTTGCTAGGTCATCAATGCAGGGGCTCTTCCATTTTTTTTTTATTCAACCCATAGAATTTCCATTTTTTAAAAATAAGGAAATTTGCTATTGAATTCATTGTTCAGTTCGTTCTTGTTTCATAAATAAGGTTATTATTAACACCTAGAATACTATCACTTTGTTGTCAAAAGTCTCCAGGATCAAACTGACAGAATTCCAAGCAACGAGTTGATCAAAAATTTCAATTCCTACTGAAAAGATAAAAGAAACACGTAGTTTGGTGATGCACCCTTCATCAACCGCTTATGATCGCAAAAAACGAATATGATGTTATTCTGAATAGTGTTTACTTTTTCTATCAGAATGATTATTCTTAATGTTGATCGCTCAGAAAATCCTGGGCTTTATGTGAAGTGATAACCAATTATTATTTAATCATTATGATCTCACTAAGAATCAGATGGCAAGAAATTTTGGGACACAACACCTATTTTAACTTCTATGCAGCGTTTATAACGAAATTTACTCTAATCATATTCTTGTTCTTCCTCTATTTCCAGAATCATTCACGAAAGTGGCTTCACGTCGGAGGACTTCAAACAGTATCGGCCAGTAGTGTATAGCAACACAATCCAGTCTTTAGTGGCAATATTACGGGCGATGCCCAATCTCAGTATCGCATTCGGAAATAATGAACGAGAGGTAAGCTGGTTTTTGCTAATTATAAGACTTAATCCAAGTACATTGATGATTTATTCCGTTCTGGTTCGTAAGTAATCGATACCATCTGTCGCAAAAAGTTATCGCTAATAACGTTTATTTAGCCACAAACTTGAAAGGTTACGCCTGTTGATTTAAACCGTGTTAAAAAGAAAACGGCGGCACTATTGACGTGAACACTGCATTGTGGTTTTTTTTAACCACAAATGTGTTGTTGGTTCAGGCTGCATTCGGTATTCGATTTCGATTGTGCGAATTCGAAACTTTCCATGTGACAGCTTCATCCTCGATTTTAACACGTGGTTAGTCTATGGTTATTTATAAGTCGGCGATGAAGCGCTGCGGTTAGTTGTGTTAAAAAACGAAGGTTAAATAATTTATAAATGCCTACTACTTCTTGACTTTCAAATCACAATTAGAACTATTAGTCTGACTTTACATCTAAATCCATAAGGGGCTTTTGAAAAACTATTGTCCTATAGTTTTACAAATTTCACACATTTTTAATGACAAACATCTGAGATTTGGGTGATTGTGTAATATTGGACATCTTTCACTTAACTAGCTGTTCCTCTTAGTGATGTTAATATACTTACTCCAAGCATTTACTATGTATTTAAACATAACCCCAAAATTTGACAATGCAATTTTTTTCGATACATTTTCCTAAACGTTTGAAATTTTTCAATTTTTGCCTTAAGATTAGATAATATTCGACGAACCCAAAAGTCTGAACGACAGAACTTTGTCTATTGTTTCGATTTTTATGTAAAACAATTTCAAATACTTAAATTATTAAATTGTGTAACCAAATATAAAAATATTGTGAACTAATTCCTGTGAAATGTTGTGGTTCTATCCATCAATGTTTTGATCATTGAAGGGAAACTTTTTGTGTATGTACATCCTGAAGATAAACAACATTTTCAATGAAGGACTTCCAATATTACACATTTGCGAATATCTCAGAAGCTTAATATTAAAACTAAGCAATTCTGAAGAACGACGATATTTTGGTTTTTCCGGAAGTCTTGAAAATTTCAAAACGATTGGATAATAAACAACAGAGATTTAATTATTTTAATGGTAATAAGATTTAAGGGAAGTGGCGCCGGTGGTGTAGTAGTAAGCGTGATTACCTCTCACCCCAGCAGGCCTGGGTTCAATCCCAGTCGGTGCCGCCGGGATGTTCTGAGGCATAACATCTTTGAAAGCCGTTGGTCCCCGGTTCATGAGTTGATGGGTCGATAGGTGTGGTAGCTGCCTCCCTGGCGTCGGTAGCATTGGTGCTCAGCACGAAAACCAAGATCGACAAACAAATAAAAAAAATATTTATGGTGGCTCTATTGTTCTGACACGCACTTGACACGCACTGTATAGTACCGTTCCGATTCAAATTTCGGACGATTCAAATTTCGGACACTTTCATTTTTAATTAAATATTACATCCAGTTAGAAACAAAGTAATAATGTTAGATGATCGTGGAGGGCACTAGTCAAAAAAATTTAAAATTTACAAGACATGTGGATCATATTCGACCGAGATAATCAACTTTTAAAAGTGTCCGAAATTCGAATTTAAGTGTCCGAAATTTGAATCGGCACGGTAAATTAAACAACCTATGAGGGTAAATTTAGTTGAATAGGAACAATAATAACTCAAGTGTCATCAAAACTACCTTTAATATGATTATTTGAGTCATACGCTAATCTAACTAACTATTTCACTTAATTTCAGTGTGACGCGAAAATGGTGTTCGATGTGGTGCAACGGATGCACGATACAGAACCGTTCTCGGAAGATTTACTATTAGCGATGAAAAGACTGTGGTCGGATTCCGGAGTACAGGAATGTTTTTGCCGAAGCAACGAGTACCAGCTTAATGATTCTGCTAAATAGTAAGTAGACTGAATTATACATATTTTGAGAAAAATGGCAAACGAGTTTTCCAAAATGGGGTCAAATGGGATTTCAGATAGTGAAATTAAGAAATGGCTAGACAACAACGTGACTTACACCCTGTTTGTTATCTTCATGTTAACCTTATCTCAATTTATTCCATACGTTTATGTACATAAATATTTTATTACATTCTCCGTACTCTCACTCTGGCGTATGCGCTTTTGTTCATGGACGTGCCGGTATGAACCCTTACATGCTACTGTAGCTATTTTAACTCCTCATTTTCTCTCGTAACGCCACCTGGCACGGCGCCAGAGTACAGTCAGTTATTGCGTTCGGTCAGTTTAAATTTCAGGGGCTTATCGGGTATGTACGTTGGGTTCACCTTGTAGGTTAGCTTTTCATAGTTATACTCTACGTGATACCGCCGGAAAAGCTACAAGTAAACGAAATAAAATAGGTCAGCACACTGTAGATGTTGATCTTTTCCTCGCCGTTGCTAATTACCTTAGACAAAAGAATTTGAAGCTCACACTCGGCAAAGCGTCGTCCAATACAGGTGCGTCGACCGTAACCGAAAGGTAGGCTAACGTACGGGTGAATTTTTTGGCCTGCATGTGGGCATCCGTTGTGTTCCTTCAACTCACCCCGCTTGAGCCACCGTTCGGGTAGGAATCGGTCGGGTTCCGGGAAATACTCCTCCAAATTGGATACAACCAGGTGGGGAAAAATGACATGGGTCTGCAAATATGTTAACACAATGAGAATCCGTACGAAAAGAATATGATTTACCGGTGCCGGTAGAATTTACCGACACCGCATCGTCTAGTGTATTACCCCCTTGGGAATGTGATATCCCCCGATAACGGCATCCGACTGAAGACTTCGCCCATTCCCGATTACAACTGGATACATTCTGTGGGTGGGAGAATGAAAAAAAAGTTGAGTTATGCTGTTTGACATTTGAAACAACCTGTAGTTAAACTTTGAACTCATATTCTCTTCTTTCAAACCCAACAAAAGAAGGGTAGATGCATTAATATACTATCCAACAGTTCTAAGAATATAATAAGGCCATTGCTGTCGTAGGATAAACGCACTTGTAGTGAAGGTATGTTAGTGCAATATGTTCCTATAGTGGCTTATGAATACACCATAAGCCACTATAGGAACACATTGCTCTTACGTACCCCAACTATAGGTGCGTTTACCCTATTCAAATTTGTGCCAGCTAAGATCGCAACGGAGGTGATTGGTGTATTCAAAAAATGCTAAAAAACTTCGACTAATCGCGTCTACCCTTGACTACAGTACTGAGTGAGGGTAGATATTACACCCGATTGCCTGATCAGTAAGCGAAAGAAATACAATGCCGATGGTGACGAGTGCGAATCTCGTTCCGGTCCAGGATATTTTCTTATTGGAAATGTTCGTGACTTCCCCGGGCATAGAGCATTATGTACTTTCCAAATATAATATTTGAATTAGTAGTAGTACCAACGGCTTTATTTAGTTTCCGAAGGAAGACGTGGCCATAGATGTTTCGCTTCAGAAAATTGAAAGAAACTTGAATGTATGTCGTGTGCAAGAAATAAATTTAATTTCAAGTACTTTGAATTTAGCGAAAACTTTGAAATTTTGGATATATTACGACTCATGATTTTCTCCGCCGTTTGTATCTCTCTAGAAACGAAAAATGTTTCACGTATATCACGTTTTACAGATTGTGTACAAAAAATGCATTGTAAACATCGTTAGCGATATTTACAGTGGTAGAAAAATTACATTTACAAACTGTTGCATAATAAAATACATGCATAAGAGATCAAAACCTACTACAGTTGTCATGTCCCGTGTAAATGCGTCATGTTATGTCATGTTGTATTGCCATTTGCACATGTTTGTTTGTTTAGGTTC
Organism: Ochlerotatus camptorhynchus; assembly: GCF_037179485.1. NCBI lineage: Eukaryota > Metazoa > Arthropoda > Insecta > Diptera > Culicidae > Ochlerotatus > Ochlerotatus camptorhynchus. The sequence goes on along the minus strand of NW_027040636.1, from coordinate 571,692 downwards.
ACCAAAACTACGGGATACGAAAAAATGATACAATTGTTAATGAAAATTAATGAAGGCTGTCAAAGGCTCGTATATTTTTTGGTCTGTCTATTGTCTCATTTCTAATTGCACTATTGAATGTTCCCTGCTAAATTTTGCGTGTTGGTATAAAATTCAAAAATATGTGGAAGTCATTTCTGAATCACTTCTAATAAATTTGAATTCCCAAATAATCGAATAGTCTATTAATATCTGTTTAGGAAAATGTGGCTTTTATACGGTTAAAATAATGTATGGTAACCTTATATTGACCGTATGGAATAGGACAATAAGCGAGCTGAATGAAAATTAGCGAGCCACTTGATAAATGATTCAAAATCTGAACAACATATATGTTCAAAAAGGATATATGTGTTCCTTAACAAACGACCAGATTTTTGTTGGTGAATAGCAAAGCTAGTGTCAGCTCATTTGGTTCGAAAACAACCGAAATAGCTAAGGGTAGATAAAATTACTCACTGCATACTACGGGGGATTCATGGGGCTCGGAGTTTATTTTGTCGAAAGTTGGGCAATAGGATTAGAAACAATATGCAGAAGTTTGAAAATATTTCGTCGGTGAAAATTTAAAAATAAGCACTTTTAAGAATATACCCCGTTCCCACCATAAGAATGATATAAAATATATTTAAAGCTGAAGTTCCAGATTAACAAATAGCGTACATCGATTTTTTTTTTGCTGAAAACCTGTAACATTTTGCTGGATTTTTCCGAGCTGGAAAGTCAGCAATCCTTCAAAATAAAATTGCTTTTTTGGTAGAATATTCCCAGCAATATTCCATTACCATTATGATAACCATTATGATGAAAATTTTCTGATAATTCAACAGTTAAATATGTGCGAAACCGAACTTTTTGTCAGTGCGAACCTCAACCTGAGCTGGGTTTTAAAAACAAACGATCAAACTGACGTTTGTCAGAAAACAAGCAGGCCCAATCTTGATACCCGATCCAGGTTGGAACTGAATAATAAACGAATTCGCTATAAATCTATCAAACATCAATAACTCACCTAAGCGTTTCTTTAATGCAGGCCCGCAGATATGGCATCGTTTCTAGCATTGAAATGGTGAATTTCGTATCCGGCGTCGGTAGGCTGCGCTTGATCTCGTTAAATAAAATTTCCTGTTTGTCCGGATTCTGACTCAGCTGATAGATGGTAGAGGTGGCTGCAACGGATGTCTGCAAAAAAAAAAACAAAGTTTACACACCCGTTAACGAAGAGACACAGAAGCACAGCTAGATAGTGACAACTGGGGTATGGATTTGGATCCGATTGGCTGATTTTCATGTTTAAGGTTGTTTTTTGTTTGTTTTTAATGCGTACAAAATTTCAAATTTAGCACGGCTAATGTTCAACAGGGACTGCAGAAACGAATGAAGAACATGTGAAGAAAAATAAAAATAACACAGATTGCCTGTCTTGTAGTGGTGAATCGCAAAGCATTTATTAGCTCGATTATGACAGGCTGTCACTTGTGCTGATTCACTAGCCTATCGCTCACAAATTGTTATCAGCAGGTTATTATTTTTTCGCAGCTGATTAATATTGATGCATCAATTTCTGACACAAACTTGACCGGTTTGCACCAATTTGGTTAATCAGCATTAGTGTAATCCGGCCATAAGCGATATATTTTGTGGTCCATTGTTGCGATAAGCAGTATTAAATGGAATGTAATCCGATGTTTCACTGTTCAATCAAATTCAGTGACAGAATAAAATTGTATTGCTATGACTTTTTGTATCGTACGGAAATATTACTCAATCATCAAAAAATAAACTGAAGATGTACAGAGCTCTGTGTAACTCTAATTTTTACGATAATTGAGCAATATTTCCGGGAGAAAAAAAGATAGCAATACAATTTAACCCAGTAACTGAGCTAGATTGAACGACCGTGTAAGCACGCGATCAGTCGGATCAAGCAAAGACTCGAACCGAAGATCACTACGACATATTTATTTACGTGCTACACGATCGAATAAATTGCCGCATTCAATACAATCAAAACCGAGTAATACATACCGTGTCGACACCAACCATGATCAAGTCCAATGCAAGCACAGCGGCAATTTTAGGGTTGTTTGTCTTTTGCAGAATCCGTTCGACTATGGAAATGTGCTCTTCGCTTTTGACTTCGGAGCTGTTGTTCATTTTCTCCATTGCGATATTGATATGGCGCATACATAGACTGAAACAGAAGATGGTTAGAATAATAATTGAATTCCTCAACATGCAGCAGAGTATATCTATGGGGGTGTTCAATAGATTCCCTATATGCATTGTTTACGCTATACGTACTCCCTGAAAGTGTCCAGGGCTCCGATGTACTTTTTGTAGGCGTTTGTCTGATATATCCTCCAGATAGGCATCCGCAGCTCAACCTCGGCAACGGTCCAGAAAAAGGCGTTGATGGAGTCGATGATACGTTTCGATTCTTCGTTACCCGTTTTCGAAACACAGCCAAGTCGGGTATCCAGAGCAACACGTCCAATGGCTGGCATGGCAAAAAAAGTGGGGGGTATGAGCAAACATGAAATGGGAAGAAAATTGTTTGGTCAAAAATTGGATTTCATTTAATCAGAGCGGTTTGCTTTTTTGGCTATTTACACTCGAGCGCCCACTTGTAGAGCTCATGGAGGAAATCACCCGGCAGTTCATTGTTCTCGTCCCGCATTTCGTGTATTCTGCAGAGTGCATGTTTGGGAGGGAAACATGAACGAAAGGAAAGAAGAACAGCAATCGATTAATAATTAAACCCAACTTTGGGTGGTGTTCAAATTCTCGCACAGTGGTGTGGAGAGTGCATGTGCTATGAATGCAGGCCGTTGAAACTACCTCATATTTGAGTTCCATTTACTCAAATTCGCAAAAACCTAGGTCACTCATAAACTGACTAAATGCCACTCAATATCAATAAACGTTACTCGAATGTGATTGACATTTTCTCATATTTGAGTAAAATTTTAACTCAGTCTATGAGTGACCTATACGTTTTGGAGAATTAAAGTAAACGGAACTCAAATATGCGGTAGTATCAACGGCCGTGCGGAAGGCAGTGAAGCGAATCCCGAAGGAAATGGTTTGCGATATGTAGACTTTTTACTTTAGTGTTTAGCTACCTGCTACCTACGTTTACCATCCTGGCAAACGGTACACATAGCCATGGAGTATGATAGATAGTAGGTATTCTAGCCAGCGTGTTCTGATTTTGGTTTGACTAGAATATGATGTGGACACTTGTTTGACCAACTGACGTTTGAGACTGTCCGTTATGAACGAAATGGGTGCAGATGATGAGATGGTGTAGGCTAAATGCTAACAAACTGGTACATACCTGGCCATAAAGTCAGTGGAAATTTCGTCAAGGGGAGCGATGTACTTTTTGGCCGTCGTTGGTTGCAACATCACTTGCTGTACCTGAGCGCGGAAGGCATCCCACTTTTCGCCATGCCTATTGAAAACAAGAGAGGATATTATTCTCCTGCCTAATTTGTCCAGACACCAAAAAATTAATATCAAGTTTAAGGTCGTTGCAAAATATTTTACATAACTGGTTGGTATTTTCAGTTTCAATTTGGTCCGACGAACTGTGTGAGCAAAAAATGCAACTACCTATCTGAAACCAGAACTGAAACCAGTTTTTTTTTTCTTTGTCTTGCACGACCATAGTCAACATGTTCCACTTACACTCCGATCAGCCCCATGTTGTCGCCGAAAAAGTCTTTTCGTAGCTTTGACTTGTAGTTTCGAAGCGATGGCATAGCCGGACGGTGTGGTTGAACTTCCTCCTTTTTGAATGTGTCTCGAATCAGATCGGCATCGAATACGAACAGCAAGTCTGGGTGTCCGATTAAGCCACCGACTTTGGCTATTTTGCCAAAGTGTCGGTGCAGATCACACATCACTTTGTCTAGGTCCTCGATGCGGTACTGGCCTGAAACGATTGGGAATAAGAGTATCGAGTTAGTTTTGTTGATTTAGAGTTGATTTTAAAATATGGAATTCGTGAATCACAAACTCAAAATAGAAGAAGATTGTAGCATAGTTTTAATTTTTTTTTTTTTTTGAAAAAGCTGCGGAAATCTTTCGGGTACCTCAACTGCTGTGGTACCTCAACTTACCAGCCAACATAATACGTCATATAAAAAAACGTTAAAATCGCGAGAGAATATTGCATGCAAAAATCTATCTTTATTTAGAGGGATTCCATCCAGAATGAGCTGAAAAAACCTGAAATCGTGCTCGACCATCTTCGATTTGGATGATACTTTGCTCATCTTTTCAGTATGATAGACCAAGTATTTTCCGCAGGAGAGGAGACCCTGTTGACTCAAGGGTAATTTTTTAAATGGGCCTATGTGTTTTTGCACACATACTTTTAAAAAAAAATGTAGTTCGAAAACAGTTGGTTGTAGAAAAAAATTTACTAGAAGGAGTTGTAGGAAACTAATAAGGCTTTATAAAAAAAATATACACAGATTTTTTTTTTCGTTTTTTTACAAAAAAAAATAAAAATAAACCTCAAAATTCAAATAAAAAAAAACGTATTTTTGATTTTTTTTTTATAAAAACTTGAATAGAAAGCAGAAGTTTTGAAAACAACTCCAGGATGGACAAACTTTTTATAAAAAAGTTTTTCTAAGAGCAACTTTTAAGGCATTTTTGAAAATTTCATTATTTTTGGCAAAATGTTCAGTTTGATGTTAGTATATTATTATAAAAATCATTTCAAATGATAGTGCTCATATCTATAAACTTCCTTAATATAACCGTTTTCGAGATATATCAAAATTACTGTCATCAAAATTAATTTTTGGTAGAAAATAAGCCATTTTCATAAGTTAATCGTAATTCTCCATCAGCATTGATAAGTTTAGCAAGATACACATATATTTACCTTCGATTTGTCTTTTGACGATATTGTTTACTATAGTGCGTGGCTAAAAAATAGAGAACAAATCCGTTATAGGGTAATCGCTCCTATAGTTGCGGTACGTTAGAAGCGTTGTGTATTGAGTCTCCATGCACATCTATAGGAACCTAACGCTTCTAACGTACCGCAACTATAGGAGCGTTTCCCCTATCAGTGTTGATTGATAACTATTTTTTAGTAAATGTACAAGGCGTCAACAAGTTTAACTTATATTCTAAATTTCAACATAATTTGCCACTTATACGACGTTTTCCAACATCAGTCGAAACTATTCAAAAAAATGGTATTCAAATTATTGTATTGGTGGAATATTACCAATTCTCAAAAAAAAAACAAACAATTTCTATCGTTCAGGTAAAACGCAATAACTAAAACATTGATAAACTTCCGCTGGCTCTAAACTAATATTTAGGGGCAATTATCGCGAAATTTTTATTTTATTTTGATAGATAGGTGTTGGTTCATTGTTCTGTCACGCACTGTATTGTGCTTTTGTTGTATACGTGTCCATAAATATCTTCCGTTTTAAGTAATTCGAAGCAATCAAACTGCATTGATGAGGGGCGCATATTTTGTGATCACTGGAATTCCTCTCATGTGTTCTTCTCTGCACTTGCACACTGAGTGCATGCAAAAGCAAAGCTCACTCGTTCATTTTACTTTTACGGATACGGATGAATTTAGATTTGTTTCTATTGTCACACTACAGGCCATACTGATCCGATCTAATGTATCAAGTAGCAAAATAATATCAAATCACCGCACTTATCAATTACTACCTTCAATTTTAATAATTTAATTATTGGTATATTCCCAAATCTAACACAACCACTATCAAATTAGGTTATTGCACAGCTGCAATGAGAATTCCTATTTTTAAAAGTTTGATTGGTTTGTTAGACATATTGTGGATTGTGGTTATGGCACATTTCGCAAATTTTGTTAGTCAGGCAACCAACAAGAATAACCCGTCAAAAGCGAGACATTCGAAAAATCAATCCATTTTTTGTAGTTTTTCCAATGAATCTGATTTTATTCTTTCGTTTATAATATTGTGCATTCTGCACCAAAGTAGACTCCTCCGCTGAAAACAACCAATTAAAAATTTTATCAGAATATAGCGGTACATTTTATAAAAGAATATCATACCGATATACAACGGTGATATAATTTTAGTAATTAGTCATTTAATTATTTCTGACCTCAGCAAAAAAAATAATGAAATATTTACAGCGTAGAACTCTACTTTCGTGCAGAATGCGCAATATTAACTAATCGAAACCCTTACATTTTTAACAATATTAGCTATTCTTATCCAAGGATTTATGATTTAAAAACAAATTTGGGACTTTGTACAAGCTCATTTCATACCTTAAATTGCTTAACTCAAAACTTTTCGAAATCAGGAACACTTTTGACCTCCTACTTACTTTGAATAAGAACACGTTTCAACTAAGTCCTGAACATTTCAATTGGAAACATCTCAGGATGTTTAAACAATTATTTTAGAACATAAAATGAAGCATATATTATTATATATTTACAGTCTACTCTCCACAGCTCGATATTTTATACAAACTTAGAAATAACTTATTTAACAATGTGAGGGAAATCATTATCTTCATCCATAAAAAATGGAATGTAAACAAACATGGCATGTGAACATAAATGCTATGAGGCTGATATGCACATAACTCAAAATAAAATAAGCTTAATTGAGCTGAATTCTACGTCTTTTATGGTTCAATTCTTAGGAAGTCTTATATATGTCTGTACGTATCCGTTTCGTTACGCACACACATTCAGTGTATCTCAAAATTGAGCGTTTAGCTTTTTAGAAAACATGTACGATCACAATTTAAAAAGAGAGATTTCTGAATTTTTGGCTGCTGGCTCATCAAACATTTATCGGTTATCGGTATAGTATTGGGCTTATTTAAGAAATTAGAGCAATTTAAAAAAAACAGGCCTTTTTCTAAAAAAAAACACATTTTATTGAAATACAATTAACTTTTCGAAATTTTGCTCATTTGTACTCATAATAAGGATTTTTTACATGTCACTAATTTAAAACAAACCTGTAGTACTTTGCGGAGTAATCGCAAAATACACTATACTGACTTTAAAGTACTTATTTTTCATGGAAAATGGAACTAACTATCTGAGTAAAATGTTACCCATTGATGAGTGATTGTTGCTACACAAATGAGTAGCAGGTATTCATTTGGGGTAACAGCTACTCATTAATGGGTAAAAATGTAATCATTTAATGGGTAGTACCACATTCTTTCGAAAATACGTACAATATAGTAATTATTGAATACTTTATAGTCATTATTAAGTATTTTGTGGTTAGCATGTATTTCATAGTGCAAGATGCAGTGTTACCCTCAAAGAAATTGGTTAATCATTTGAGAAAATTATCGGCTTTGAAATCAATCAATAACTAACACGACAAAAACACTTTTCAAGTTACCTATTGAAGGATGTTAGTCTAGTCGAGTACACCATGAAATCAAATTTGAACTTATTAACACCCCAACATTTAAAGTTATTTCTAACTTTAGACTACATTAGGGTGACCAAAACATGACCTTCCTCCCTCGCCATAATACCACTTGTTCTCTATGCAATCCTGAAGCTTAATTCATAACTTTAGCCAAGTCGGTCAACATGTAGCTATTTGAAGCTATGTTTTCTGAGTTGAAATTTAAAATGTATTTTCAAAGTCGTGTCGCTAGGTGGCGTTGCAAACATCCCAAATAGTGATGTTTGGGAGGTATGCAACGCCAAATCAGTCAGAACAGAACAAATAGTTCACTGGAGGTAATACTGAGTATTCTGAATAATTGCTGCAATATCTCGATCATACACGGCGATACTGACAAAACAACTTTCGTCACACACTCGAACTAAAAATGCTCTTCTTGGTATACCAAGTTAATTGTCATTGACAATGTAGTCAGTGACAAACACGTGCAGTTTTTGTTCTTAGCTAAATGCTACTAAATTACATTAATTAAGGAAAATAAATCCATCCAACCATCATTGTCTTCAACGGTCTGGATAACAACAATGTAAAAAAGAATGCACGAAATTACAATAAATGCTACCATCATCGACGAAAAATTTAATGAAATATTGACGATGTTAAAATAGTTTTGTCAATATCGTGTGAAATCTTTCAATGACAATGACAAAGCTTGGCATTTATTCTGGACCCATCCGAACATGTTCTTGGTGTCCTTGGGGAAATTAACCAAACCTTCAATTTATACCGGATTCGATCATTCATTCATCTATCAAAATAATTTTATTAATACTCATGACGATAGTGGTCACAACAAGAAATGTTTTAGATGTCTCCAGGGAAGTGGCCAAAACCAGATTAGAATCATAACCCGTAATGCGATAAATCAAATCACATGAGGTGTAAATAATTCAATTATTTGGAATATATAGAACTGCATACACGAACAGCATTGTTGGAATTATGGATGTGTGTGTACGTTGTTACTGGTGAAAAAAGACATCGGATATAGATTGGCAGCGGGAGATTTCAAAACCTTTGCATTTTTGCTTCTTGTGTTTTTGCTTATCACGTTCCTACTAGATCTTAATTATGCCTGTCCTCAACTTGAGCTCAGTAACTCATTGAGAGTCAACTATTGCATTTAATACAGCAAAAATCTGTTATTCTTATTGAACTGGATGAGTTCAACCTTTGTCAAAATCTCGTTATTTTTTTCGTCAATGACGAAATATTCACTCGAGGATGAAACATAATTATTAAGTTCAGCGGTTTAATGCATGTTTTGCGCTTTATTTGTTCGGATCCATTAGAAATCTAGCTACCGAGCAATCATGCACGTGGCAATTTATATTCCCTTCATTATCATTTTCATCTCGTGATATGTAGGAAATTACTAAAGGTTATTATACATTGGGTAGTAAGAAAAATGACACCCTAAACTGAGAATATATAGTTTCATACAGTCATAATTCAGAAAATAAAGCCACAATTAGATATTTCACTTAACGTTCTTAACATCTAATTTTTTATATATTTTCCCATGGTACATCATGCATAGCCTATAACATTTAATTATACATAAAACCACCATAGATTCGCACAGTGATTTAAAAGCAACAGTCAGTCAAGTGTTTACTAATAGCACGACGACAATTAATGACTTACACACGTAAACGCACAAGCATATGTTAACTCTTGCAGTTTACGCGCAAAACAATGAGCTTCAAGATGAAAAAAAAGTTGCCGCTAATGCCACTTGCAGTCATTTAGCATGCAAAGCACGCAAGTCGTTGATTATCACCTGTAGCTATTATCGACCAGCAACGTATACCGAAATTCGAGATTTTGGACTACATATGCCGCAGCTTTAGACATGCCGGCGTCGAGCGATGGGATCCACTTGGGTGGTTTTTGAGAATTTGTATTTCGCGCATGATATAGTCGACGAGTTTAAGTGAGCACAAATTTGAATTGCCAAGCACTAGCCTCACACACTAAGACGATCATAAGCAGACGTAATAGTCGCTCCGTAAATTATATCTAATGGGATGTTAACATTGCCAAGGGATGGGAATCCACACCTATAACGCTTACGCGACTGTTTACATGGAAGTTTTTGATTTGCTTTCCTTTATGGCGACCATGTACCTAGGTGTACCAGAGGCATTCTTCGAGTGGATGGTAATATGGGTCGACTGGGCCTAATAACAATTTGAATTACAGCAGGCAAATTCGGTGTTCCTGCGTCGGTCCGGCAGTTGAAGGAGTTACTTATAACGTGCAAAGGTATCGTTAATTACTGAGCAATTTATTCATGAGCAAGTTTGCTCTACTTGTCAGTACTCCAGTCTCCACGGATAACCTCGTGCAGTAGTTTACATGCGACACAAATCTTTGCCCAAAGGGTTGAAAAAGGCATGAAAGTATGATTTTCGTCTTTATTGTTTTAACACGAATGAGTCAACCACTTGGAGGTGAAGGTTTTGACGTGCATCATCGGATAAACACTATTTCAAGGTAAACAAATACTAGGAATTATGAATTGCTAGTCATGGTCTGGGAGATTGATGGCACATAAACAAAGACAACTGTCAAAATTATGTTGCCTTTTTTATTCAACGGTGTTCATTAAAATAATTAAAAGTCGCTTTTAGTTAGCGAAAGTTTTGTGTGATGTGAAATGATGTAACTGTACATCACATTGTTAATTGTTATTTAAATGAAATGTAAACCATTTGTCTCCTTAATAAAGACCTAACCTAACTGTAAATCATTAACTAAAGCTATAGGTATATACCAAACCTGGGGTTAACTAAAAGTTAGAAGGCTTAACAATATATTTGATTCGTATACGTATACTTTCCATACAATATATTGTATGGAAAGTGCAATTATGAGGGAAGTCGAGAAGTTCAATCTTAAAATATCCTCGACCAAAGCGGAGTCGTACCCGTTGCCATCAGCATGGTATGCTTTATATACACACCTTTTCTGAATAAGCGGATGAATACTAGTTCCATCAACTGTTGGTTCTCTGTGTTAATGACGATCAATCATACTCATACCTTCTTAGACAAGACTAATGTCAGGGGGAGTTGTAACATCATGTTATAAGCGGTTTCCGTAATTCAAGAACATTGCATCACAATAGTCTGATCATGGCATAAATAAGCTCATAAATATAAGCATATTTATAATTATTCCTCTATCCACTATTAATCCTTCAAAGATTGTCAAAATCAACGAATGATCTACAATTTAATACAAAGACATGGCTAGTTACACCCTATAATACCTACTCACACAAGGTATATATGTTTTTTAATTTGATTTTCAGCCAACCATTACCTCTTTATTTTGAAAGGGTTTGAACAAAACAATGCAATGTTCTGTTCAGGATAGTTACCATTCCATGTGTAGCGTTTGATTTGATGTAGAGTAGGGTAAACGATCCTATAGTTGCGGTACGTTAGTAGCGTTATGTTCCTATAGTTGCATATGGAGTCTCCATAAGCAACTTTAGGAACCTAACGTTTCTAACGTAACGCAACTATAGGAGCGTTTACACTAACACATTTTTATTTTCGTCTTAACGCATATAAATGCTATTGGATTTCCTTCGTCGAACGGATGAAGAAAGTATCACTTCGCAAAGAGTGCACACTTAGTTTTTTCTACCGAGATCGGCTGTGCAAATCTCGGCAAAAAAAGTTTTGCTGAGATCTCAGCAAACATTTCATTTGTTTGCTGAGATTCAGCTAAGCATTATCCGAGACTCAGCAATCAAATGTCACTTTTGCTGAGATCTCGTGAAACTTTTTTTTGCCGAGATTTGCACAGCCGAGTTCGGTAGAAAAAACTAAGTGTGTGCATCATGCTTTTTACATATGAATTGAGTTTAAATATTCGTACCATGCGTTTGAAAGTATCGGATTAGATTATTTATTAATTCGTTTTCATAAGAATCATTGTTATTTTTATATATTTTACTATGGAAATTAGCGCAGCAGACAAAGCTGTGAGTTGCCTTACTAGGTAAAGGGTGATACGGTCAAAATTTGGTCAATATCAACTTGACGTATTTCTTTCAATTTTGCATTTAAAAAACCTGAACACCCCTCATTTTGAAGGTGTGTGTGTGTAGAATGTTGCTCCTATTTTGATTTTGGAATTCACTCTTCAGTTGTCAAAATGCCGTCCAAGCAAGAAGAGCAGCGTATCAAAATTTTGCTCGCGCATCGCGAAAATCCGAGCTACTCGCACGCAAAGTTGACAAAATCGCTAAAAGTTGCCAAATCAACCGTTACAAATGTAATTAAAGTGTTTGGGGAACGTTTGTCGACAGCCAGGAAGTCTGGATCGGGGGGAAATCGAAAACCGGAAGCCGCTGAGACGACAAAGAGAGTTGCCGGTAGTTTCAAGCGAAACCCTAACCTCTCTCTCCGAGATGCCGCAAATAAGCTGGGTGTATCGTCTACAACCGTGCATCGAGCCAAAAAACGAGCCGGACTATCGACTTACAAGAAGGTAGTGACTCCAAATCGCGATGATAAACAAAATACGACGGCCAAAGCGCGATCCCGGAGGCTGTACACGACGATGCTGACGAAGTTTGACTGCGGGGTAATGGACGACGAAACCTACGTCAAAGCCGACTACAAGCAGCTTCCGGGACAGGAGTTTTATACGGCAAAAGGAAGGGGAAAGGTAGCAGATGTTTTCAAGCACATGAAACTGTCAAAGTTCGCAAAGAAATATCTGGTTTGGCAAGCCATCTGTACCTGTGGCTTGAAAAGCAGCATTTTCATAGCTTCCGGGACTGTCAACCAAGAAATTTACGTGAAAGAGTGTTTGAATAAACGTCTGCTGCCTTTCCTGAAGAAACACGGTTGTTCCGTACTGTTTTGGCCGGATTTGGCATCTTGCCATTACGGTAAAAAGGCCATGGAGTGGTACGCCGCCAACAACGTGCAGGTGGTTCCCAAGGACAAGAACCCTCCCAACACGCCAGAGCTTCGCCCAATTGAGAAATACTGGGCTATTGTCAAGCGGAACCTAAAGAAGACCAAAAAAACTGCTAAGGGCGAGCAGCAGTTCAAGGCAAACTGGCTTTCTGCGGCGAAGAAGATGGACAAGGTGGCTGTACAAAATCTGATGGCAGGTGTCAAGCGTAAGGCCCGGCAATTCGGATTTGGAAAAGCGGAAGCCTAACTGAATATTTTTCCTGAATTTTATACTAATTGAAAGAAATTTAATTTGATTTTTTAAATAAACGATTTCACCGATTTACACGCGTTTTCCCTTGACCAAATTTTGACCGTATCACCCTTTAGTCAGAGTATTCGATTTTGTCAGGAATTTCAGTCGATAACAGAATCAGGAAGTAGATCCCTTCTTGGAATGTGTTAGCTTTTGTGTTTATGAGCATATTTATGAAAATGAAATATACAGCAGCTATATGATTATCCTATTTCTGTTTGTTTGTTTGTTTCATTTTGAACTTGTTTTTCTCGCTCTGCTGAGCTGTAAAGAAGAATTCACATTTCTTTATTGCGTAGTATTAAAGCGTATTTAACAAGAATACATGTTGGTGAAACATAAACATCACAACAAGAATATTGCGGATTTCACACCAAACTGGACAAATAAGCGCGTTTTCACTTATTAAAAAGTTAATAAATGTGCGTATCTATCTTTGGTACACTTATTCCTTTATGAAGCAAGCAATAAGTGGTTCGAAGACACCAAAACGATTTGACGGAAACGTGCACTTTTATCACACTTTTAGCATTTTTTTTTTTTTAATATTCAAATCAGGTTTAACAGCAAAATGTAGGTTCGTCTTTCACAAGTTCACTTCGTACAATTGACCATATTAGGCTTCAAACGATGAAGCAGAGTGCAACCTTACAGTATCAACATTTTATTATGTATCACTTTTATAGTTGATCACCCTCTCCGAAACTGAAAGTACATCTTCATTGTTTGGCCAACAATAGGCAGTTTGGTAATTTACATTTTCCCGCCTTAAAAAAAACCACACCACAAACAGCCCAAGCCTGAGCTGCTAATTTTGGGGACACGACTAACCAACCAGCAAGACGAGCGCCATGTGAAGATGTGAATGGATTTAAATATTGGGAAAGCAGATAAACATATTCAAGACTTTCTATACGCATGCGGTTTGCTGTTATACAACATTTGACAAAAATGCTTTCCGCAATGGCCTTGAGCGTAGATTTGATGTCTAGCTTCTAACACATTTTGGTGAAGTGTTTTTAACCTGTTGGCCTACTTTAGATTAGCAGCCGAAGCGATTGTTGCTGTCATTTTGATTTTGGCTGGAGTTTGGGCAATCGGCGTTGTAGCTTTTCTCATTCTCTCAAAGCTTGATTTCATCTATTTCAACCACCTCTTCTTAGTGGTATAGGCGGAGCACAGTCGGTGGTACAGAGCGAGAACGAATGAAACATGATTGAATGTATGTTAATAGGGTTCATGTTTTTTCCTTCAATTAGCGGATATTTGTTCTGTTTTGATTTCATTTTCAAGGCCACGAGGTGCTTTGGTATCATGGCATTTGATTTTTCTTATTAACAGCTTACTGGTTGTATTTTGCATACATGTCGAAAATTTTCAGTTCAGTTAACGCCTGCAAAACATTAGCATGCAACTAATTTTATTGGAGATGGGTTAACCTTGAGGTGGAATCGAAGTCGAAAATTGGTTTTCAAGCATTTAAATTTAGCTCACAAAAAATAATCAAATGGAATGATCGCCATGAGACAATTTAGTCGTTATAGATCAAAATTGATCGTCATTCTTCTTCTTCTTATTCGCATTTCAAGCTTATTGCTTAGCGCATATTAGCTTATTGCGTGCTCTCAACTTAGTGTTCTAAATGCACTTCCACAGTTATTAATTGAGAGTTTTCAATGCCAATACCAATGCATGAATTTGTATATTGTGTGGTAAGCACATTGATACTCTATGCCCAGGGAAGTCGAGAAAATTTCCAATTGATCGTTATAGATGTTTTAAAATTATAACTGGGTCACCGTTTCTCAATCTATGCGTTGATGGCTGCATTTTGCTTATTAAAAAAATCGATTTTATATAGTTTAGATTTTGTTTTTACAAGTAGGTATTGACCGGGTTCGAAAATCGGTGGTTCAGTGCACCGAGGTCTATAGCTCAACAAGCAGATGGTCGTGACATCAATTCACTTGAAAAAATCGTAACTTTGATAAATTGATAATAACCGTATGCTAGGGCTACCCTCCCTACTAACAAAATCCCACCCTTGCAGGGATACTAATGAGGGGTCGTAGAGTTCTTTGTATCTCTCTTAAGTAAGTGTCAAAACTAACAATCCTTCTTATCCCCTCCAGTTGCAAGTGCATAGCCCGTACAGTTTTCAATCGTTGGAGCTTGTAGCCCTTCCATCAGGGATGCCGGATTTAAAGATGTGTCTTCATTTTGAAGCCTTTTTAAATTCTGAGAATACATTTTTTCCTGCATTCATTTTGAAGACATTCATGTTTTGTTTAGATGTTTGAAGGCATGTTGAAAATGAAGAAGACTTCCGAAGCCTTTTTGAATTTCAAACAGACAAGTGAAGAATTCTGCTATACACATAAATATTTTGACTTCAAAAATGAAGCTCCTTTTTCATGGTAGGTATGAATAATGCAAATAATTTCTCGAAAACAAATCTACAGGACTTCTCTTAAATCGTCGATAAGCTAGAGATCCCTTGAGGACTTCTTGTGGGAGAGATATCTGAGAAATGGCATTAGAATGTATGGTTCAAGACTTTCAAAATAATTAACTTGATCAACCTGAAGGCTTTAAAAATATTCAGAGGATTTTATTTAAATCGTCGATCAGCTGAAGATCTTTTGAATACTTTCTGACCAGTCTGCTTTCTTGGAAGAATTTCAGAGAGACGTGATTTGTATTTTTTGAACAGTAGAAGATTAGGGTGCTTCATTTAAAAAAAAAGTTATCTAAGCGCTTTAAAAATTGAATATGTGGCTGCTATAACAATAACCAACAACTGACAGTATGTTAGCAATTCAAGAAAGATAAACATGTGCCTGACAACAACACTAATTTAACCACAACAACGTCAGGTTGGTCATGGCAACCACATATTTAGCTCTGACAGTATTCTAATAACTTGAACCAACAGCGATAGTAGTGAAATATAAAAATTTCCCATAGTAATTTTCCAAAATCTCCACATAAAACCATTTGGGTGACCTCTACACCTTTATCAATCTTTACCATTTTGTGCACTGGTGCATATTTTGGGAATATAAATCAAACTGGCGGGTGGCCCAATAGATTGCAAGTACTTCTTTCAAAAAAAGGCACCCTATTGGAGATCTTCAGAATATAATGAAGTCTTGAGAAAATATTCAGAGGACTTAACTGAAATCTTCATCTATCTGGAAATCATTTCAATACTTCCTGAACAACCTGTCGCCTAGGAAGAATATCTGAGAGAATATTCTGTAGCTTCTATAACATTTTGTGAACATCTGCGAAATTCCCTTAAGTTGTGGAAAATTTCCTCATTTCCTTCCCTGTACATATTCGAAGTTTAATGTTTTTTTCCAAGCTCTCTTCATTCTACCAACATCCGGAAAACCCTCATCATTTTTTACGAATATGATTCAGCATCTGATACAGCCTTTCCGTTTAGGTAACACGACCTTATCACCGATTTATTTCTTGAAATTTATTCAATTTTCGTGCTTTGTATACAATTCTCAATAAAATACCAAGAATCTCTTATTCATAAGGAATGATCTAGTAAAATTACGAATATAATAATGCGTTCGATGAATTTTATAATTGAAAAAAAAAGATTAAAGTCATGTGTTGCCTAAAGGAAAGGCACTGTAAACGGAGTAAAAAAAATCAGGAAGTTCATTGAACTTGTTTGAAGTTAGATCTCTGACAAACAGCTACGAAGTTCCCTATACTGAAACAAAGATCGCTAAAGTTCTTAGAAGCGTACTGAACTTTTTTTCGAAACTGATTGATCTTCTATGAAGTATTACGCAGTTTCTCGAATTACTACGTAAATTTCTCCTGAAAAGTTTGCTGCACTTCAACGATTCTCGTTGATTTTCCGCGAAGTTTCACGAGGTTTCTTGAGCTTGTACAGAATTCCGTGAAGTATTAAAATTCCATCAAATTTCAATGAAGTGCCCTAAAATTGAAGTAGGTCCCTGAAACTAAACAATGTTCCAATTTCTTCTACGGAGTGCCCCAAACATGTACAACGTTCCCATTTATACGAAGTTTTCTGATTATTTACAAAAGTTACCTGAATTTCTACGAAGTTCTTTCCTGAAGTTTGCCGAAGTTTCCTGAAGTTCGACAAAAAGTTACCTGAATTGTTTGAAGTTGTGCATCAATCTCTGAAATTTTACGAAGATCTCAGAACTACTACGAGATTTCCTGAAATCAAATGATGTTCGCATAACTTGAATCTTCTGTAAAGATTCAATTTTTTATATCTGAACACAACCACACCCCGGTCACAAATATTGAAAGTAGCGGTATAGACATGTGCAGATATTTCGTCCGTCTCGATGAAGATTTTTTCTTAATACACCTGGCAAGGAAAATTAAATCGAATATAATCACCCGTCGTTGACATCATTTGGTAAGAAACTGACTCGGCACAATCCATTTGAAGTTTATTCGGAAATTACTATGGAAAAACTAAACTTTATTAGTATCACCTAGCCTTTTACCATATTTGTGCATACTTTGTGCAAGCTCGGTTGTCAGCCAAACGTCAAATTAAGTTATTAATTGTTTCAGAAGTTGATAATTTATGACATGATCAATCAGCTGTTTTATGGGCAACACTGTATTGTGCATCTACTCCACATGCCTGAAACACAAAACAAACAAAGCCCTAGATAACTCAAATTTGGCCAACATGCTCCGAAACACAATGCATCCACATGCCAAAATAGAGCTCTCAATACAATACAATACAATCGATAATAGAATAAGGTATTGCCGAAGCCGTCTTTTAACCTATTAGTTACGTTCCATTATGAACATTATTAAGAAAATTTGCAATGAAATAAGCTATGGTTTTGAAAAATAGCACATTTTTTTTTGGATAATTGGTAATTTATGCACACTAAGTTCAATAAATTGGTAGATTTGATCAAATTTTCATATCCATTGACTATTACAAAATAATGTTAAATCATGATTGCTAATTTGTATGAAATTCACAGCAAAAAGCAGTACTAAATATGGGAAAAAACAGTATGATGAGTTTATTGTTCTAATACTGACATTGTTACACTTTTATAAAATCATGACATAATAAAACCTGTGAGTTAATAAGAATACATTAAAATATCGTGAATTGATTTGGAAGCTATATAATTAAATCACCATAATGATAACGCCGTGTAATTCTATACGTATTTTACTGCCTTGCACCACCGAATCTCTACAACAATATACCGTGAATAATTGCACGCAATAATGTCCCCATAATTGAAATTTATCATGACTTGCGAGTATACGGTAAGGACGGGTCGTTTGGTGTAAAAACTGGTTGCTATCAATTGATTGATTATGTTCATCCCCGTTTTCCTCCTTATGTTCGCACCCTACATGAGCCATGGTGCCAGTGTAGTCAACATTGGTTATGATGTAAATGTTATTGCCTTTTAACAATCACATTTGCTGGGTCTGTGATGAAAAGAGCAAAGCGCGAGACATGCTGACACAAATTTATGCATATTCTTGTTGACAGATTCCCCACGATGCATGAAATTGTGACCCGGTTAATTGAGATGTAATGCCATTTTTGGCACGTTTGCTCAGGTCAACGAATAATGTATTGGGTGTGGTCAGGATAAATTTCGATTGCGTAAGGCATGATCTCTTTCGACAGGTTTTACTCCAACGAATCAGTTACAATACATGATTTAAAAACCCACTCACATTGGATTTTATATGTCATACAAAGCTGTTTTATTTCCAAGCTTGTGTAGTGTTTGGTTACTTATTATTATACTTCTATTTGGTTGTAATAAATTATTCTATTGATGAATGTTGTACAGAGGTAATATAATTAGATATTCGATAATTTGTTTTCGCAATATTTTAGAACCGATTTTACTTCAAATTTGATATAGGGAGTAGAAAGAAATGGCTTATAACCGTCAATTTTAACTGAATGTCTTTTTTTTACTAGCTCCAAAATCAATTATTGAAACAAATTATCTTGAAGTCTCAACGTACATGGGCATAATGCTGATGACAACAAAAATTGGAACTGACATTGTTGCTTTAACAACATGCATACAATAGAAGAAATGAAGAAATGCTATAAATAGCCTCAAAAACAAGCATCACTCCATTAAACATGCTTAAGTTTCAAATATTGTCAACCTACTCACCAATCAACGGTGCAAACCGCCAGCTGTTGCCTATCAGAGGCAGTTCCTTTGGCCCCGGTACCTCCGAGTACGGTTTGACGTGGCCTCGAAAATCCGCCAACGGTGGATCGATGGTTGTGGCGGCCGCTTCGTTTGGTAGCACATTGATTGCCGATGAAAACGCTGATCTCTTTAGTAAAGAGTTTGCTATTCTTTGTCCTACCATATTCCTCGGGTCTTAATTTTGCCTGCACGGATCAACAAATGAAGAGATAAAAAACAACAATTAGAAAGAGAAACAGATGATACAATATGATAGACGAAAGAAATTATTACGTGTAGTACGAGCGTCTAGCCCATTGCCACATCAAAGCAATTCTGAAACTGGAAATCGATGAGCGGATATAACACGGTACTGATGAGACTCGATTTTTGGAGAGAAGATTTCACATTAATATATTCATACGAAACAGGTTTTGGAAATCCAGAGTTGACATTAAGAGCTGAAAGCATTGAAAAGCAAATACCGCAAACCGTAGCTTTCATAGGCAGCTGTTATTTTAGGGTTATTGAACGAAAATCACGTTGGTTACGCTTCCATGTTTTCTCATTGATGATTGTTTGTTAACATATAGTGATCAATGGGGTAAAATTTATTATTTGGCTCGCATGTTCCGCTCCCGGGCATAAACTGTGCAGTGATCGACAATAAGTGAATTCTTTAAAGACACGATAAGTTTTCCAAACATTAGGGACCATCCATAAATGTAGTTTTTCCTTTAATTAACGTCGGTCTCTGTTCCGCAATGTAGTGCCAATCACCGATGGACATAGATTGCCATCAATTGACGGCAATCGGATGTACAGGAAGGCAGCTTTTACAACTGCGTAGGATATCACACCCATTCAACACACATGGGCCAGGACCAACGGCTTTACTTCCCTTCCGAAGGTAGACATGACCAGAGATATTTATGCTTCAGAAAAATCCCATCGACTTCGGCTGGGATTGAACCCAGACCCTTTGGGGTGAGAAAGCAGTCATGCTTACCACTACACCACCGGCGCCGGTCCATCCATAAATGACGTAGCATATTTTTGACCAATTTTAAAACGCCCTCCTACTTCGTAAGGTGTTTTACTATACTTAATACATGATCATTCATATCTTCTGCAGACCCCCCCCCCTTACCCTAATTTTTTTTTGTTATTTATAGACCATCCCTTAAAAGGCCGCCACTTTTATGCGATGTTAGCTTTTACACTAGAGAGATTTTATTCGGTTCATCGGATTCTGAACTTATCATCATACAAACTCATCGGTCCTAATTAGGTGTGTGTGGCTATGTTCGATAGACATCACCAAACAGCTCAATATTTTAAATACGAAACTGTCAGCATTTCGGATTACTATTTCCCTTCATTAATGTTTTGGGACAAAACTGACGCTATGGAAAATCAATATTAACAAATAAATTAAGTCTTTCAGCAGGAACTCGCTTTGCAAATTGCCAACAATATTACTTTGCAATTCCATTCACTGTTGATATGAACAATGGTACCTTACAAATTATCAACATGAAGGGATAATGCAGGGTTGTCACAGTTTCATGATCTTTGTTCGGAAGGATTGATTGATTGATTTATCTTTATTTAGGAGGCTTTCAGCCTGAGGCGCCTCCAACTTGTTCGGAAGGACTTATTTCATGAATGACTCTTCTTGAGTTTGAAAACAGTGAAAAATAATTATCGTTCATCTTTCTCAGATTAGAACTCACCGAATCATCCTTGCGAATTGTGGTGACAGGTTAAATTTTTCAGCAATACCGGAAATCATCCCGTTTATTTAAATAATTACTTTTTATCTAAACTAATCCTTAACAAATCATATCTTGCAGACCAGCCAACTGATATTCTAAATGATGCTGCTGGAAGAAGCATCTAATAGTTTCTTCTAGAATTTTTTCCGTCGCTACACACCTCTTACAAATGAAAACACAGTACACTGAATAGCTACGCAGATACTAGGCGTTTATCAAAAGTTATGGGGCAATTTCATAGAGAGAAAAAGATGCCCATCTAGATAGATGATAGATTTGGAGTAAATTCATACGATAATTCGTTTCAATTTAAGTTGTGTGTCACCAGTAGATCGTCTCTCGAGGGTGCATTACTAGGTTCTATTCTTTCTTTGATTGTTATGAGACCCTGTTTTTATTTCTATTCCAAACAAGATACAAAAAAAAGTTAGGACCCGGGTTCAGATGCATGGCTAAAATTATAAGTATAATTGCAAAAAAGGCGTGTCATTTGACGGGGAGCTACAATGTCATCGAAAAATAAAAATATCATAACCTTCTAATTAGTAGTTGTTCCATGCGAGAACAACAGGAATGATAACTGTATCTAAACCGACTACTTCTTCTCTTTCAATGTAGAACGACATGCACTCAATGAAAACAAGTGTGTTCACAATAGATCAACCTAATACAATCTAATAGTCACAGTAGTTATGTACCGAACAAAAGAAAAGAACCTAGTAAAAAATGCGCAGATTGTGTCAAGTTGAGCTCAAAATTATGAGTGATTTAACGCAGCGATTAATATTATTATTTTTTCTTAGATCTTAGAAACGACAAAATTACTGTAAATGACTTCCAAAAACCGTTTATATGCATGACATAGGGGAAATGCAGGCAATGTCGGCCTAAGTGTCCCTAATTTGGGCCCATACATAAATTCAGCAATCGACAATATCCATTAGTAACGTCCCAATAACGCGTTCATCTAGATAAAATTGATAAATAGCAGATTTTTACCGATGGGCCCAATCTTAGATCCGTAGGCCAACATTAGAGACATTTCCCCTACCATTAGAACTTCAAAATAGGTTAAAATCTCAAACACATTTTTTAATAACTTTATTATTGAGATTTTTAGCACTTGGCTAGTTCATCTGATAATTTCCAAAAAAGCCAGAAATGGTCTAACAACTTGAATGGAGCTATCAAAACACTTGAGTGTTAAATGTCAGAACACGATGAAATGGCCTCAAATTGTGGCTTGAAAACCAAATAACTTTGACAACACCTTGACGACCTTAAAATGTCGAAAAGTCCTGAAGCATCAATAATAATTTATTATCTCCAAAATTGACCAAAAAACTTGAAAATATCCTAAATGTCATGGAATTCTATTAAAATACTAAAATAGCTGGCAATCTCAGAAAGTGCCCAGCGAACCACCGAAAGTTTGTAACGGTAGACATTTTCGTTAGATTATATTTTTGTTACTTGTTCTTATTTATTTTCAAATATCCATTCTTAAATTAATCGTCGTTCAATTTGTAATATTAACTTAAATGGACTGAAAGTAAGCTAAATGAAACGAATTGTAGTTTGCAACTTGTATGCAAGTCAGTTACCTACGCGTAAAGAGGTTAGCGAAACGTATTGCTTACGTAGCTTCTCCGAAGAGTTTCACCATTCGTATTTTTCGTTACTCGGATAGAGAAAACCGAATGGGATAGTTCTGAGAGTTGTTAGCAGTAGAAGGGAACAAGATAGACAGACCGAGTTCGATTGAAGAGGGAAAGAGATACTTCATTTGATCTCTCACGATCGTAACTAATGAAATCCGTTGAACTTCCATTTCCGGTAATCATGCCTTGGGACTTTTCTGAGGAAATTCAGTAATCGCCTCTTTCACTTTGATCCTGACTGTGATAGAAGAAGGGCGCGATTCTGTAGTTTTTTCCGCGGTGTGATTGGTTAGTAGTAGAAAACGTGAAGTGTCCTCAGATGTATTTTAATCGATTCTATGTTCCCCGTATAGGCTAAAGCTAGATAGCATTATAGTGTTGTAATTGTTGTGCGAAGTTGTGTAAGCGTTCCAGATAACGGCATGGTAAAACCAATTTACGAAATTTGTGTGTGCCGATAATAGGTTAATTGTGTCGTTTGCACGGTCAACGACTTTCCGCGTGTTCGCTTTCTATAGGATTCAACAGCCAACAAAGCGACCGTTGATCAATAGCGCTGCCTCGCACCGCGGCTTTGCTTATTGTCGCCAACCCTTACCAAGCGCGGGTATCAAAGCTTCCCGGTTGCCTATCCGAAGGGAGTTGCCTACGTTACCAAGGCACTCCGGCTAACGTCCAGCAAGCCACCATCCGCTGACTCGGTAGTTAGGATCTTGGGATTTCGGTGGGTATGCTCTCTCCTTTCTTGAGTCACTCGGCTCAGTTGGTCTTGTTCCCGACACTGTTGACGAATTTGAGAACTGGCACATTTGGCCAGTATCTAGCCGGGCATCGTGAAACACGACAGGTGGTCCTCTTCGGAGGTGGCGCTTAAGCCATCCGTTTATGAAACCTATCGGGAACAAACAACAGCACCGTAGCTGCCTCGGGGCCGCTACAAGTTGCTAAAGAAAGACCTAAGGAGCGATACACATATAAGGTCCACAAGTTTTAGATTTGTTTACCCAACGTCCTCCCCACCTATGTCACGCTTTGTCCCATACCTATTACACGTACTGTCATACATTCCAGGACCCCCTCCTTTCTTCAAGAGCGGACGTCATATTTGAATCGCTCCTAAAATGCTTTAAAAGGCCAAAATGTCCTAGGTCAAATATAGTTAGTTATAGTTATAATAGTTCTATATAATTGAAAAGCAAAAAAAAACCTGTCTCATAAACAGCAATGCAAATTGCTGTAAAGGGCATGTAAATTCTCAAACTGTTTTGAAACACTGGCCATTGTAGCGAGCTTAAAAGAAATTGCTCAACCAACACCAAACCCATTTAAGAATGATTCTGTTTGATACATCATAAGAAAATGTATATGTTGTCATAATTTTATATTCAGAATCAGAACAATTTTCCGTAAACTGTGAAAAACTGGAGTCTTGCGGCCACCTAAGGATAGCCTGAGACCCACCATTGGGTCGTGACCCATAGACTGAGAAACGCTGCTCTAATTAAACTCCATATGCCAAGACTTCCCCCAGTAGCAATCATAATGCTTGGTATATTTACTCTTATTTTGTAATTTTTATAATGATAATACAAGAGTTACTTGTGATTTCATAAAGGTTCTATGCGGTAGTAATATAACTAGGACTTTAACTACACTATAAAACTGTTGTATGCCTACCAGATTTAGCTTCATGTACCTCAACTGATCATGGAACGTTGGCAAATAACCTGTTACCTTCCTTATCAATTCTTAATGATAAAGCATATAGGGGAAATGGCTCTAATGTTGGCCTATAAGATTGGGCCCATCGCTAAAAATCTGCTATTTATCAATTTTATCTAAATGAACGCGTCATTGGGACGGTACTAATGGATATTTTTGGTCGCTATTGAAAATTTAGTCAATTGCTGAATTTATGTATGGGCCCAAATTCGGGACATTTAGGCCGACATTACATCCATTTCCCCTATGACATTGCTTTTCACATTTCTTTGAAAACATATATTCTACCAGATACTTAACAGTTAGTCATCGATATGATTTCATTTGAAACAACAGATGGTGATGAACGATGACAGTGGTGATCAACATCAATGCTTATCATAATAATGAAATTGACGATGCTTCATTTATCATAAAGAGTTTAGATTTAATGTTGGTCAAAATTTATAATAATAACCAAATGAATATCTTCTACCTCTATCTAATCATATAAAATGTCAAGTAAATTCTAAACATTATTTATTTCCGACTGATCAACAAAAGCAACAACAACTTATTACAGAAGCACTTTATCGACCTGTAAAGCGAGTCGATGTTAATTAGAGTCCCGCAAAGAGAAAATTATGCAAACAAGCAGCATGGCTTGAGATTGATTTATCATCAGTTTTAGCGGCCATTTTTTGCGTTAGCATCAAATGACTTTGATTTCGAGGCGCAAAATTGTATATCGGTACCGAAGCTTCTGGGAAATAAATCAACTAGGACTTGACATAATTGCAACCAACTGTTTGCAATAACATTTCAATGCACTAAATGATGTTTTCATAAAAAATGTCTGGAATATTTTCTATAATATTTGCAATACTTGCAGTCCCTGGGCCATTGTTTATTTGCTTTGGTCGTTTGGTACCCCGCTTGACAGATCGATTGGTGCTTTTGCCTACACTCTTTGCCGGACTCTTATTGACTTCGACTCTGCTGTAAAGTATCCATTCGATTTAAAATTAACATTCTCGCCTTTTGTATGTATGCACGCCTAATGAAGAAAAAAACACATGCTGTCGCGCTAGACCCTGCTCTAAACCTTCGTCATAAAGGACGGACGCAGCTGTGATGGCCGGCTCACTTTACGGGTCAAAACTGTGTTGAAACATCTGACGAGTTTCTGCTAGTCGTATTGGTTAGGCAAATAAAGCTCTGGGGCTGGTCAAGACCGGTTTGCTCAGGCATCTACTTGAAATGCTTTGAATCCAAGGCTTAGTAAACACATCGAAAAAAAATCTGCTAGTTCTACCATTAAGCAGTGAATGGAAACATGAGCAAGCTAATTGTTCAAGTGAAAAGTTTAGTTTCGCTGGATTTCGGTTGGATTGCTACACCATGGCGAATTCTTCTTCTTCTTCCTGGCTTTGACGCTCTTACACAAATTCAAGCCTACTCTCAACTAAGCAGTTATTAATTGAGAGTTTTTTATGCCAACCAATGCATTAGTATATGTGTGGCAAGCACAATCATACCCAGGGAAGTCAAGACCGGACTGGGAATCGAAGCCGTCACCTCTGACTTGGTAATACCATGCCTTAACTGACTAGGCTATCTGAGGCCCCAAACGCCATGGAGAACGTTGTTCTAAATTGTGATATAAATGTATCAAGCTAACATAAGTATAAACTCGCAATGAATACACAAATTTACAAAATTTTTACTTGATCTGATTGGGTTAAGATCTAATTTCCGTCATCAAATATATTATATTATCAATATGATGTCCTTGTTTGCTCATCCGGTGAACCGAGTTTTTAGCGATGAAAACGCCACTGTGACCGAAAAGGCTACCAATGCATTTTTTTTATCTCCACGTGGGATAAACCAAATGAAAATTTGTATATTCTAAACGTATGTTTTTTAGCATATTATTTTATTAGATGACAACAGTGGCACGTCAGGCAAATTTTCATGTAATGTTCAAGATGTAGTTAATGAAAATAATTTTACAATTATTTTAGTAATAAGTGCTATATTCGCGCCCTCGATGATTATTGCTATTTTATTTTCAACGCTAGATGGTGCGTGAAGCAATATTTTTTTCGGGTCGCTATTGCCGGGTATGGAAAAGGCATATTGTTAATATGAAAAAAATTTCCGTTATACTAAGCACGGCCCGAAATTTAGCTCACTTTTGCGACCGGTTTTGAACTAAACATGGTATTTACCTTTCCATACGTACGTTGGATTTGATAAAGAGTCAAATTTTTTTGAGATATTGTTTAAAATCTAACACTGCTTCTTGATTCCAATTCCTTCCAAACACTTCGAAACGTCATTGTCATAATATCTCATTTTACACGATCTATAATGTAAACTTGTACTATATATGACACTCCGGTTTGATGCATCATATTTAACCTTTGCGTGCCTAACGTCTGAATTTGCATAGATTTCAAAATTCAATTAGCTCTAAAAACATAATTTCTCAATCTTTTTCTTCACAACAAATTGCATTTTGTTGGGAATCTATTGAAGTTTTTGAATCTATCTGAAAATATTTGGATCAATACATGGTTCCGGAGTTATTCCGGTTCCCGTTGGGGTCACTTTTGGTCGGCATTTGGCTTTACTGTTCTGTAATAAGTATACACACGATGGACATCATGTTTTTTCTCTCAAATGATGTAATTGGACCAATGGTAGCTATACCGACGGTCCACGATTACATTGGGCATCCCGGAAATGTTCCGGTGCCCGGGGAAGTGGCCAATTCTCAACAAGAACCAAAACCCATCGTGCGACATATCAAACTTCATCATTTGACAAATTTTGGGCAGTAATGGCCTTATTGAGAGTCCATAGTCACACTAGCCCTCCCGGTAATTTTCTAGTGCGCCACGGTTTTTTTTTTACACGGATTTCAAAATTTAAACGGTTTTTTTTACGCGGATTTCGGAATTTACGCGGTTTTTTTACGATGATTTTGGTTTTTAACGCGGATTTTAGAATTTACGCGGTTTATCGTTATACACCAGAGTCGCTTTTTACGCGGTTTTTTTTACACGGTCTTTTTTTACGCGGTTTTCTTTACGCGGGACGTATCACCCGCGTGAAAAGCGACTCCAGTGTATTACACAATGTTCTCAATTTTGTTATAAAATGATTCAAATAAAATAATTAATTCACAAGAAGATCATATTATTAACTTGTATAAATGTCAAAATTGGTAAGAACAGAAGTTTGAGCATCCACTGCAGCCCAAACTTTTATGTCGTATCTACATGGTTTTCCTTTCATGTAGACGCTGAAGGCACATCTACCGCGGAAAGGAATCATTCGCTCATCTACAGTCAAATCCATAGAAGGAATGTAAGAGCTACACATATTTTCTCGGATTTTTTCAGTTATTGGGCGAATCAGTCGCAATCGATCGGTTGCCAGGGTTGGCCGTCCAGAATCTAAGTTTAGTGCTGTAGATTTGGCTAGTTTCGCTGCTAGATCGGGCAGGTCGTCTTGACAACGAATCATCGAACCGAATATATCGGCATATATGCTGAAATCTAAACACGAAACATAATTTAATCAACAAGGAACTTAATTTTAGTCAACAACTACCTGTTTCGACTCATGATGGCAGAATAAAATACGCGTGTAATAAGCTCCTCACTTGACCATAGCTCCCGAGTATTAATTTCCCAGCACCAATCAAGATTCCAATAAACGCATGCATTGAATCTATATTTACAGGCTTGAATAAAGTGTCATGGCCACCTTCCGCATTCGTGTATTTTACAATAGTTTCAATAATACTGCGGTCCATGAACACTTCAAACGCATCTTTAGGCGTATTAATTTTCTCTATATCAACAGTGAATTTTCCATTACTGACGTGATTATGCCGCACAACTGAACTGATATGTCACACGATGGGTTTTGGTTCTTGTTGAGAATTGGCCACTTCCCCGGGGGCACCGGAACATGTCTGGCAGGGCTAGTGTGACCATGGACTCTCAATAAGACCATTACTGACCAAGATTTGTCAAATCGTGAAGTTTGATATGTCACACGATGGGTTTTGGATCTTGTTGAGAATTGGCCACTTCCCCGGGGGCACCAGAACATTCCCGGGAAGGCTAGTGTGACCATGGACTTTCAATAAGGCCATTACTGGTCAAATCGTGAAGTTTGATATGTCGCACGATGGGTTTTGGTTCTTGTTGAGAATTTGCCATTTCCCCGGGGGCACCGGAACATGTCTGGGAGGGCTAGTGTGACCATGGACTCTCAATAAAGCCATTACTGGCCAAGATTTGTCAAATCATGAAATTTAATATGTCGCACGATGAGTTTTAGTTCTTGTTGAGAATTGGCCACTTCCCCGGGGGCACCGGTACATTACCGAGAGGGCTAGTGTGACTATGAACTCTTGATTTTTCACATGCTTAAATATTTTTTTATAAATCGGATTTTGATGCCATTCGTTATTATAGCATGCTATGGTCCATATAGACATATTTTAAAAATTTCAGTAATTACACCAAAAATTGTGATTTTTTAAAAGTATTCCATTCGATTACCTATAGTTTGAAACGGATAATGTGATTGGAATCAAGTAGATAGGTCGTATCGTTGTCGAGAAATCGTTAAAAACGTACCGCGTAAATTGCGACTCAGCGGCACAAACTTGGTTCATTTCCCCTAGTGAATAATTAGGCAAAGTTTCATAGAATTCGAGAGGAAAAATATAATAGATTCATCAATGGAACGTGGAACTGGCCTCTTTCGAAAGGCCAAAATAAAAAAGACAATTTATTAAATGATCCTTTTTTAAGTAGATTAATTTTGCAATATTTGTATAAAATAAAAGTTCTTTTTTTAATTTTCTCACGAATTTCATACAAACTTGATCAGATGAAACTTAAACTCACGAGGCAATACTGGTAAAAAATTCAGCAAAATATGTTCAGTTTAAAGATTATTACGATCGAATTTTTGTTTTGAAATTAATAGCTTTTTTTAGCAAAATATTTTTTTCTTGAAAATCAAAGAAAATATTTCTTATAGCTCAACTTCACCGACTGATTTTTCAACCAATATAATCCAAATGTTCATGTAAATGTTAAATAAATAGATAATCTTTCCAACCATTGATACAACATTTGTTAAACAATTCAACTTGTGAGGTCCTAGCTCTTTAAATTTACCCCCACAAAAGGCGGGCTAGGTCAGTACAACGTAAACATTTTAAATCATGGAAAAGCATTCGGATACTGTTGATAAGTCAGAAGCGTAAGTCGACTGCTAAACAAGATTAAGCGGTGTTTGATCAACATATTTCAGCGAGATCGCATTTTGGCAACACGATGCTTCCACGATTTTCCAAAAATACACGATCCAAATTAATTGTGTCCTTTGTTTTGTGTATATAATGCTAAGAAAAGATTTTACATAAAAACAACTTAAAGCTTTGTATAAAATAAATCCTATGAACGCAAATACCTAAAAATTTCGTGATTCCATAATCGAGAAGGAATAAAATTTGTCTGTATTCATATTATATACTTTATATCGAGCAAGAGGATGATTTAATATTAAAAATGCAAATGACGCTGATGGAACGGAAAACTAAGCATTGACGTCAATAAACCGGAATTTTCTCCCCAACCGTGAACTTTTGGAACTTACTCGACATGCATAATCCATTCGATTCTGCTTGATCTGGCAAGGTGAACATCCAATCGAATTCGTTAGTTCAAATGAATGTTCATTCAACTACTGTTCTCTTTTGAGATGAATGTATAGAGAAGAAAAAAAAAACATTTCCATTTGTCCGTGGCCTTTTTTCGAAAGATTTTTCTTTACCATAGTTCACCTCATTTTTTATGATTTTCGTTGATTTTTTTTTCACTATAATAAAGGAACGCATTTGAACTTGATAGCATCTGCTTCTTTCGACCTTGCGGCATGATTTGTTTGTACGTTTGTTTTTCAACCTGCAAACCGAAAAGCAACATATTTACAGTTTCACCTTTCTAAATCGATTGAATCATCACATAATCAATGTTCAAAAGTAAACAAAAAATAGAAAACATAAAGCACGTGCCGGTCCGATTTCGCAACAGTATGCGAGGGGAAAAGGAAACGTGGAAAATAAAAGCAAAAGTCGCTGCAAATCGGGTTCGCGACGGACTTCGAGAGAAGATCAAGTTCATTTTATGAATGGTATGGTGTACATGATCGTGACTGTCTGCTTTTCAAAGACACTGTGAGATACCATCTGCAGCATGCTATAAAACCAAATGAATAGGAAGGCGTTTCCTATTGCCGTCATCCACGACCGATCGTCGCAAATAACGCAACTATCAACATGCAGCTCGATAGTATGTTAATTGAATTATACACACGATAAATATGTGTGAAACGAATGAAGAGGATGCAGGTTACATAAGTACAGCCTAACAATCATTTCACTTTCAAGAGCTTCTCTCCGTATCCATCCAAGATTTTGGGTTTCTCACTTCTTGTCATGATTCACTTATGATACAAGTCTCTCAGAAAGCTTTCTGTTTGGAGTCTCCTTGAATTGGTAAATAGATAATTGTCTATGTTAAAAAAAGTTGCATAAATATCTTGGTGTACACTTTTTTACATAAAGGCTTCATGCTTCAAAATGCACGAGTCCAAACACTTGTTCAAGGTGATTATAGCGAAAAAAAAATGAATGAGGCTACTCTCCTATGTACCGGCAATAAATGCAAAAAAAAATCACTTACTTCCTTCGTTTAAAACAAAAAAAGGTGCGCTTTGCTGTTTTTCTCGTAACACCAAGTCTCCTAGTTGAAGAATCAGCAAAAACTGGGGTGTGTTGTTTTGATATCCAAGTGTTATTATCGTCTGCTCCAAATACACATATAATAGAATACAAGGATTCTCTTTTCAAAAAATCACATTGATCGCTTCAATAATCTTCCATTGGTCACTTCACTATACAATCACTTCCCGAACAATCATGGACCGCATAATTTACACCCGATCACATGCAGCGATTACTTGACGAAAGATAAACGTAGAACAATAATGGGCCCGTTGTATGATCACAATTCGACACCACTATCAAGAAGGTTAGAACATATAAAAAATATGAAAAGTCGCCGTAGCACAGAAAAGCCTTTACGGCACCAAACTAAGAAAACGATCCGCTCACCGCCAAATACCGAGTATAATTAAATCCTGAAGCTCAGATATTCAACACAAATCAGTCACCAAAAACCAGCGAGCGAGCGCGACATCCACCACACATTCGTAGCGATCGTGTGACAATCTGCGAGTAAAACCGCGAGCGTAGTGAACTGAGAAACCCCAGCCCATCAGTTTGAGACGTGAGTTGCCTTCGCACACAAATACAAAACTGCGACTCACTCAACTCGATCGCGTGCTCAAAACTACGGCGTTCTACGGTGGCCACCAAAAAATAGTACACGCGTACTAAATCCCCGCCTAATTATTTACTTCTTTCACACGTGTGAGCTCATTACACTACGAACAACGGTCGGCGATCGCTCTTCTATGGCTTCATGGCTGTCTTGGAAGCGACTGACTGATGACGGTATGCCAAGCCCACCTCATGGTGGCCAAACTTGCCAAAGACAGCTCGGATCATAAGAAAAAAACCTGACTGTTGTGGTCTATGCTCGATGTTGTAGATTTGAGTCGTTACAGCCAACTCAGGGACCCAACACAAATCGCAATAGTAAGGAATTCGTGAGCAGACGGTTTGCACTGCCAGATTGAAGCAGAGTAGGTAGGCATGAAGCAAAACAAACAAAATTGAGACTCAGTAATGGAAATGTTGGTATGTACGTACGTGGTGGAGCTGAATACATACTACGGCTTGTTAAAATCATCTGTTTAAGTTTAAACTGAAGTGGAAAATAGTTTCCACAACACAGAAAATATAAGGTGACGTTCGATAATTGTAGTGTCTCTGACCGCTTGCCAGTGGCTGCCTTGATTGACAGACAGTGGCATACAACAATAAGGAAAATTATATCCAAATGAATAGCGAATAAATCTTCTTCCTTTTTTTTTGTATTTTTTTGTTATATGTATCGATGGAGTGAAAACAAACGTTGTGCAGAGAAACGTAACATTGTAACAAAAGTGCTACAACGAAAAGAGTTTTTATGTAGCTTCCGTTGGAATCGCACATGATTTTTCATCCATTAACAAAATAATTAAATTCATCTGACTTTCTTATAACATTTCTGCGATCATTTGTGATGGGATTTGCAGTTATGTGATTACCGGAAAACTATGTGAAATTCACATGAACTTTTTCTATTTGATATGTGATAAATCTTTTGAGTGTAGCTTTTAATTGTGATTCATTATTTCAATGAAGAGTTTTCTGTAGATTCGGATAACCGATCGTTAAACAAATACAATTTACATTAACTTGCTTGCAATGTTTCATTTTAAATGAATAATTTAGATCATAGTTCACCCCTTAGGTTAGATGCCATTTCACTATATCTGAAATTTAAAACCTCACATTTGTATACAATATAGCTATAGAGTTAACATTTACTTCGGCCTAAATCGCTCATTTTCGTACTATTGGGCAGAACATCAAATATATCTAAACGATTCAGTTTTGTACGACACTATAGTTCAAAAGCTACATAAAAAAAGTCTTCAAGAACGCAAAGTATGAATATTTACAGTCTTTTGTTCTCCAAATCAATATAATTACTCATTCGTATGACAAAGTAAATCCTATTGGGACGAAATTAATGAAGCAGTGTCGATTTTTAACAAATTATAAATAATGTACGGCTCTTTAACAAATCCAACGGCACATATGGAAAGGTAAATACATTTAAAAGTCATCTGTAGTAGGGACATGTTATTTTGTGAAAAAAAAACGTTTCAAAAAAGATAGGTAAAGTGCGGGTTGTACATAGTAGGCCGAAAGTTAAATCTTAACTCTACGTTGTATTATTGTGCCAATACTTTTTTGTCAATCGTTTATTTATTAAGGCTTTATTAAAAAAAAAAAAGCATGAGGTTTCTTTTTTCTGGGAGAC
Source organism: Ochlerotatus camptorhynchus (assembly GCF_037179485.1). Lineage (NCBI taxonomy): Eukaryota > Metazoa > Arthropoda > Insecta > Diptera > Culicidae > Ochlerotatus > Ochlerotatus camptorhynchus. The sequence continues at coordinate 538,472 of NW_027040636.1, read as the reverse complement.
GAATTCAGTTTAGCTACTGCTTTCTTCCGTGCTTGCCATTCCTTGTATTTTCGTCTATTTATGTTTGCTTTGCCAGTGCTATCCATCTTGGTCTCCTCTTCGTCCTTTATCCGCTCATTCTCCGTATATGGATGGAATTGTATTAATACGATATTTAATGCTCTCCAAACTATTATGGAGCTTAGTTCTTGAAGATCTACTGGTGCAGTGGAACCTTAAACAATGTCCTAAACATCTTCAAGGTCCACGAAGCTCAAGAGAGCTTCTTGACAACATACACATCATGGTATCAATAACATATTTATGATCTCCAAAGTATTCTGGTGCTTAGATCTTGAAGTTCTACAGGTTCAATAAAGTCTCGAACAATGTTTTGAATATCTTTGTGAGTTCGTGAACTGATGAGAGCCTTTTGACAACATGCACATCATGGAACGCTCTCCAAACTATTCTGGAGTTTACTTTTTGAAGATCTACTGGCCCAATGGAGTCTTAAACAATGTCCCGAAAAACATTATGAGCCAGTGAAGCTCAAGTGAGCCTTATGATAACATGTGCATCATGGAAAAGCATCAATTCTCTCAACATAGACATTGATAAGTCCATCGAGTTAGGGAGGCAAATTTCGACAAAAAAAAAGTATCATAATATTCAACTACTAATTATGGCATACAATAATTCATTGAGTTTACCCTAGATGCATTTCAACCGGTAGCCCATTCTCATTCCTTTTTGTCTTCACAAACGACCAGAATAGCTTTGGGTTGCGCCGAAGACTGTCTTTTTTTTTATACAGGGGGGAATCTGCTCCCAGACACCTGAGAAGATAACTCAGGGTGTGGGGAGAAGTAGCACTCCCGACCCACTAAACCTACCCTGTGCTCTAGGCCCGTGCCCTCCCCGGAACCGCCCGAAAGCATTACGTCATGGGAGGGGGCCGGTTGCGCTATGGCGCATCGCTAGTGTTGTGTCAGATGTGACAGACGTGAGCAGCTGTGCAGGGCCTTCCTCTTGTTGTTCGCTGTTAGTTGTTCGCCTGAGTTCTAGAGCAGACGTGATAGCCAGCCAACTGTCCAGGGCCAAACAGGACAGACGTGACCGCTTACCAGCTGCGTGTGCTAAGCACTCTAAGAACCCGGTGTCACTCCTGCCTTTGCACAACGAGGGTTTGTGCAGGGCTTATCGACCTCCTGGAACGAGCTGGATGGGGTTCCAGCGTCCTTACTCTGCGGTAGTTCGTTTAGCCACAATATCTCTCCCTTGGGTTCGATAATTAACGTTTCCAGGGCACACCACGAGGAGGCGAACTACTTCATGCGCCGAAGACTGTCGGGACAGTCCAAAATGCACCCCTGCCCTGGGGTAAAATGGCCCTGCGCGGTTTTTCATAGCTTTTTTATTGTCAATCCGTAATCAAATCACCAAGCGAATATTTTCTGCAGCAAGTTATCAATATCGTTTTTACTACCGTTTTCTCTACACGATTTATTCAAGGCGTAGGGGGAGAACAGTTCATAATGCACCCCTGGGTAAAATGGTTCAGCACGGTTTCTCGTTGCTTTTCCTTTACTAATTCTGGGATGTTATGTGCCATCATGCTTCCAATGCTGCGCATCAAGGTGAAAGTGACCTAGTGAGTAAATAAAAATTTGAAAAATTTGGTTTTCTCTGAGACATCACTTCAGATTGGAAAAGTTCTCGCCGTTTTGTGCGATATCTGATTAACCATTATGTGCGTGATGGGGTACCCCGTTACCTAGCTCCCATTTGAATAACACTGGATATAAAAAAGAAGCAATTCCTCACGCACATATCTTATTTGTGGACATGTGTAACTTTTTACCAATGTCTGTAAAGGGTGATACGGTCAAAATTTGGTCAAGGGAAAACGCGTGTAAATCGGTGAAATCGTTTATTTAAAAAATCAAATTAAATTTCTTTTTCAAGTTCAATTAGTATAAAATTCAGGAAAAATATTCAGTTAGGCTTCCGCTTTTCCAAATCCGAATTGCCGGGCCTTACGCTTGACCCCTGCCATCAGATTTTGTACAGCCACCTTGTCCACCTTCTTCGCCGCAGAAAGCCAGTTTGCCTTGAACTGCTGCTCGCCCTTAGCAGTTTTTTTGGTCTTCTTTAGGTTCCGCTTGACAATAGCCCAGTATTTCTCAATTGGGCGGAGCTCTGGCGTGTTGGGAGGGTTCTTGTCCTTGGGAACCACCTGCACGTTGTTGGCGGCGTACCACTCCATGGCCTTTTTACCGTAATGGCAAGATGCCAAATCCGGCCAAAACAGTACGGAACAACCGTGTTTCTTCAGGAAAGGCAGCAGACGTTTATTCAAACACTCTTTCACGTAAATTTCTTGGTTGACAGTCCCGGAAGCTATGAAAATGCTGCTTTTCAAGCCACAGGTACAGATGGCTTGCCAAACCAGATATTTCTTTGCGAACTTTGACAGTTTCATGTGCTTGAAAACATCTGCTACCTTTCCCCTTCCTTTTGCCGTATAAAACTCCTGTCCCGGAAGCTGCTTGTAGTCGGCTTTGACGTAGGTTTCGTCGTCCATTACCACGCAGTCAAACTTCGTCAGCATCGTCGTGTACAGCCTCCGGGATCGCGCTTTGGCCGTCGTATTTGGTTTATCATCGCGATTTGGAGTCACTACCTTCTTGTAAGTCGATAGTCCGGCTCGTTTTTTGCTCGATGCACGGTTGTAGACGATACACCCAGCTTATTTGCGGCATCTCGGAGAGAGAGGTTAGGGTTTCGCTTGAAACTACCGGCAACTCTCTTTGTCGTCTCAGCGGCTTCCGGTTTTCGATTTCCCCCCGATCCAGACTTCCTGGCTGTCGACAAACGTTCCCCAAACACTTTAATTACATTTGTAACGGTTGATTTGGCAACTTTTAGCGATTTTGCCAACTTTGCGTGCGAGTAGCTCGGATTTTCGCGATGCGCGAGCAAAATTTTGATACGCTGCTCTTCTTGCTTGGACGGCATTTTGACAACTGAAGAGTGAATTCCAAAATCAAAATAGGAGCAACATTCTACACACACACACCTTCAAAATGAGGGGTGTTCAGGTTTTTTAAATGCAAAATTGAAAGAAATACGTCAAGTTGATATTGACCAAATTTTGACCGTATAACCCTTTATAATGTTCTCTGTAACGGAAGCGGGTCATTTCAACGCCAATCATTACACCGAATGGGTCATTTCACCAAAGAACGTTTCGCCATCGATCAATTCGCCGATGAACATAACGCCACCAAAAAATCTCTTTTAATCATGCGCAGTTATTCCAAAATTTACATCTTAACATTTGGAAAATTATATGAGATTAATTTTTCTTTTAAATGAATTCGTTCTTTCCCTAAATTAAGCGCATAAAAATCCATTAACTATATAAAAAATCCTTCTTTAAAACATGAGCAGTACATTCAAGATTTAATATTTAAAGCTTTGTGATCTGGTATTCTTATATTATTTATCCTTCTTGTAGAAGCTTCTCGTTCTTTGCTTTATATTTATGACATACGATTTCAATATTTTTTGATTATATTTCCTTCCTCTTAACCCCAATTAACATTGCAAGATTTTTTATTTTCCATAGAGATGGATTATTGAGAAGCTGTGAACGCAATCAGATAATCAATTTTGAAATTGTTTAAATTCGAGGAAGCTTAAAAGAGAAAACCTCATTTAGCTTAGTCGGTGAAGGCGCAACAAGACCATGCTGGAGGTGGCTGGGTTCGATTCCCGGTCCAGTCTAGGAATTTTTCGGGTTGAAAAATTTCTCGACAGCCCTGGGTCCCTGAGATTGTACTTGTCACACAATTATACTAATGCAAAAATGGTACAGGCATCGAACGCTCTCTATAAACAACTGTGGAAATGCATCTAGAACACTAAGTTGATAGCACGCAATAAGCTAATAAGTTACAAAGACGAACCAGCCCACGGCTGAAAGTCTCTCTAACAAAGAAAAATAATATATGCAATAAGCAATAAGATTGAAATTCGAAGAAGAAGAAGAAGAAGTAAAAGGGAAAATTTCATGTATCTGCTAAATTTATAATATTAATTATTTTGATCGTTTTTTTATTTGAAGTATTGTATTAAAATTTTATGATTTTAGGAAATATTTTTCTTTCTGTTTGACCATTTGCAGTTCTGTGTAGACTTGTAGTTATATTGTTCTGGTTAGTTTTGGCCTTGTGAATGTAACATTTAGTCAGGCTTCTTTTGAAAGGCATTGATTATTTGTATTGCTGCATTATTCCTTTGACGTAATTTTCAATTATCCCTACAACACTTTTTTATTTGTTGGAGATTACTCTAGTGTTGGGTTGTTCGATAATAATGTCATGTTCTTTGATTTTTCTTGAATCATCTGGACAATACTATTGTTGATTGCTAATGGAAAAATTAACAACATGGCTGACACGTGGAACATAAATCTTATTGCTATATTTTCTTAAGTAGATCATAATTTAAATTCGACGATATTGTTGACTCGGTGAAATGACCTTCAACTAAGTTCAACGAAATGATACAGCCATACCACGAAGCGGCGTTTGAAGTGATGCAAGCGGTTTCGCCCTTAATTCCGAAGAGCAGATCGTCTACGCCGTTTTAACGAACGGATATGATTATTAGTACAAGGTGGTTTAAACGGAGGCGTTGAAGCGGTATGTGTGTTTAAATTACACGATGAATCTCGGAGTTGAAAGTCTCAACAATGAAATCAAAGTCTACATCGGTATCTAAGGATGGCAAATCAATGTAAAGAAGAGCTTCAATCCAAGAATCATTATTTGCTCGCCGATAGTCACACCTCAGATTGTCGTAATGTGACTGCTAAAAAATGACGGGTTAAGCCAGAAACATTAAGATCAGGATGTGCAATATCCATACCAACGAGAAGTTCTATAGCTTTCGACACATAGCAGTTAAATAATCCTACATCATTCACAAGCAGTAGGTTAAGGGGGCTTCCTTTAGCTCAGTCAGTAAAGTCGCAGCTTTAAAGCAACACCATACTGGAGGTGGCTGGGTTCAATTCCCGGCTGGTCTAGGAATCTTTCTGGTTGAAAAATGTCCCGACTTCCCTGGGCATATGGTATGATTGTACTTGCAATTCAATAATACCCGAGCAGGAACGAATATCTCGATACCTTAAATTGGTATGGATGAGCCAAATGTTCCTACAATACAATTCCAATACCAAATTATGATAATGCAATACCAAAACAATACCACCCAGGTATTCTTTTGGTATCCAAGTATCAATTTTTGGTATTTACAAAGGATTTTTCATGTGATTTTTTGGTATTATTCTTTGGTATTTTACCTCTTATGTCATGCTGGTCAATACCAAATTTTGGTATCAGATCAGAATTAGGTATTCATTAGTTATTTTCTCCTGCTCGGGTACTAATGCAAAAACGGTACAGACTTAGAAAGCTCTCAATTAACAACTGTGAAGGTACACAAAGAACGTTTATTTGAGAGCCGGCTCAAAGTCCAAGTGGGGATGTAATAAAGCCATAACCAGAAGATTAATCATCCGGGAGTTGGCATTTCTTACAGCAAAAAGAAGATGACGTATACAGCATAATTTATGTTGTAAGCCTGTGTGTAGTGTGTCACTACAATAAAAAATATATTTGAATCTACGATTAATGATATACACCTGGTTAATAATACATTGATTAGTCAGGAATCTTCACCAATACCGGTAATTTATCAGCTCGAATAGACAGAAACCAGTCGGGTCAGTCAAATGGTCTCCCGTTTTCGTCAACATGATAAATTGCAAAGCAAAAGTCTGCTGGTAACGGCATTTTTTTAGAATACTTAATATTGAAGAAACTCAACCCATTTTAAATCCAGGCGATCAGATATACTTAATAACTGTATATCTGATCGCCTGGATTTTAAATGGGTTGTGTGGTTAAAAATTAGTTTAATTTGTTGGCATGAAAAGTTTCGCCTGTCGTATCACATTATTTTTGTTTTACCAGGAGAATAGCTGTCACTTTGATGGAACGAAACGATAATCAAATTTTTGATTTCTATAAATCATGCAGTGGTGGGCACTTTTTCGCTGAATCATCAATCGAATAACTAGCGAAGAAAAATTTAAGCTAGCGAATTAGCGATTCAGCTAAATATTTAAAATATAAGATACCGCTAATTCGATAATCAAAAATATTGTAGAACACTGAATGTTTGCTAAATGAAAGATTTTATACTGAAATGAATTTTAATTGAAAACCCCCTAACTGAGGAATTTTCAGTTTAAGAATTCTTATAGAAATGCAAGTCAATGCTGCATTTGAGGGTAGTCGGTTAGCCGATGTTTAGTTTTTTGGAAACCCAAATTTTCTTTTAATCTTAATAGATGCAACCAACAATTTTACGACGACAGCTCTTAGTGAGATCCATAAACTCGTAGGTGGTAAAAGTTCTTGACCATTATATAGTGTAGTACCTCCTTCGTCCGTAGTTTTAGTTGAAATATGCTTAGGATGGAGATCTACTTAAGCGAAAGCGGCCATTTCAGTCATATCGATCAGAAATATCAAACATTATCGGTACAGTGGAAAACCGGAATAACCCACTAGCACCAACCATGTTTACTCTCGTTCTGAACGTTGAACATAGTGTCGGAATTATTCGATTGCAGTGCACTACTTCCAACACTATGTTTAATATACAGTAACAGAGTAAAATTTATTGTCGATAGTGGCTTATTTTCCTGGAATTGCAAAAGCTTCGCGAACAACACGGACTCCTGGAGAACGTCAGGAATCTATTTAGCAACGACCACTTGACGTGGTCCATAGAAAACCCGTGTGAAGTGCATCCATAAGTACACTCAGGTCTTTTTTTTACACGGATATGTACCGTGTAAAAAAACCTACCGAGATTTTAAATTTTCACATGCTCAAATGTTTCAAAAAAATCGGATTTTGATGCCATTCGTAATTATAGCATGCTATGGTCTATATAGACATATTTTAAGAATTTCAGTATTCGCACCAAAGATTGTGATTTTGTTTAAAAAGTATGGCATTCGATTACCTATAGCTTGAAACGGATAATGTGATTGGAATCAAGTCGATAGGTTGTATCGTTGTCGAGAAATCGTTAAAAACGTACCGTGTAAATCGCGACTAACCGTGTAAAAAACCGTGTAAAAAAACCGCGTAAAAAACCGTGTAAGAAAAGTGTTTTGCTTGGTGAACAAAAATTTTCGCCCACTTTTTGATACACTGATTCGTTCACACTTTCACTTCTGTGCTGTGGTGGAGCTCTACCTTGTTCGCACATCCATTCATCACCATTAACCAGTGGTGGTGGTGGCACCAAAGTGAAGACACACAAAAACAAACTGGTAAGCGGCAAAAATGTCATGACATTTCTGAACTGTTTTCTGCCAGAACATTTTCACACAAAGAAGTAGACAAGACCAGCGGCGACATAAATTTATATCATATAGAATGTTTTTGATTTCTGGCTAATTACTACATTTATTTTAAGTTTATTGCATGGAATTAAAAAGGTAAGAACGAATACTGACCACTCATAAGCATAGATGTTAAAATTATGCGTAAATAAGGGAGTTGATAATTTGCTGTCACACGCAAGCTTGCAGCTAAAATTTAATTACAATAAACTAGTTTAAAAAGAATGGACTGCGACATTTTTCTTTCACCTAAAATATAGATATATACGACCGCCTATGTGTTGGCTGTTTTGTTTCGCTCTGGACGATGGTTTGGAAAAAATGTACATTTTCCACCACTGTAATTCTCGTTTTCCATTAAGTTTTTAGATATCTGTTTCTTTCGACGGTTAATCAGAACCAGGAGATGTAACGTTTATGTTAAATTTAAAGCTCTCTTTAGAGACAGCCCGAATAAAAATTTACGATACAAAAACATTAGAACCTATTGTTACAATGCAATAAAATTTATTGTAGCAACGATAAATCTTATACTCAAAAAAAAATCATTTTTTCATGTATTTTATTCAAATTCCCCATGCAAAATTCCAAATGAGCTGAAACTTTCGGATAATGGTTTTCTCACAAATCTAGGGGCTGGCCCGTGGAAAATAAGAACTTTTATTTGTGTAGGCCAGTGTACTTCATACGTATGCCGTATGTGTTTCAATGTGTTAGGACGGAATTGAAACTAGTAGGACGGAATTGGAATCATGAAGCAGTATTAGATTTTTAACAGTATCTCAACAATTTGTGACTCTTTATGAAATCCAACGGTACGCATGGAAAGGTAAATACATTTAGAAGTCATCTTTGATAGAAATATACCTTTTGTTTATTTGAACCGGTTCGAAAAAGAGAGGTAAAGTGCGAATTGTTTTTATAATTAAGGACATTAGATATTAACCCTATGTATCAAAATGGGCAATATCGGAATGTCAAGCAATTCGGATGGACGTCGATATACTTTAGACTTTTGACAACTGGTTTGGTTAGTGGATAGGTTAGCATAAGGCCTAAGTAAAAAATGTCAAATAAACTTTTACCGGTTACCTCTCTTTTTCGAACGGATTTTAACATAAAATGGAATGTTTCGACAAAAGATTAATTAAATAAATTTCCCTTACCGTTGGATTCGATAAGGAATCACACATTGTTGAGATAATATTGAAAATCTAACACTGCCACGATAACACGAGTTACAATTCCGTCATACAGCATTGAAACGCCAAATCAAATTGGAATGAAAAAAATGTATTCGCTGGGAGTGCTTCTTTTGTTTTGTTTGTGTGCTCTAAGACTTTGGTTAGTAGCTTTTGAAATAAAGTATCGCAACAAACATATAATTGACTCGTTAACGCGGAAAGCATAGATATACAGGAATCCCCCGAATAGCATGGTAGGTGGCACGGCTGTCTTTAAACCAATTCTCAATAAGTGACAGTGACAAGCTTATGGTTGACCCTAACTTCATTCAAAAAATCTGCTCAATCAGATGGAGAAAGCCGAGAAATAGGAAATTGTTTTTCGTAACATACAAAAGATTAAATGCTCCAATTTTCTTTGGAAAACGGCTACTCAGAATCTCTGTCCTGTGTGTGTTTTTTAACCAGAGGAGCGGAGCGATGGGAGATTACCATAAGCTTCTTTAGGGATATTTTAAAGAAAAAGCTTCTTAAGATTGTAAAAGAAGTTTCTTTTGGAAACTTATTCTAGACGCTATCCCGGCGCTCTGCTCGTCTCACTAAAAAAAAACACGAGCAGGACAGTAAATCTTAGCAGCTACGCAGTAAAGGAGCATTTCATGGTAATATTACGTTCCCATACGCCGAGAAATTCATCGCGCTATTCGGGGGATTCCTGTATTTTTACCCTGTTACTGCCATTAAGCGAATTATCGATTAGTGATTTGCGAGCTACTTTATGCAGTTAGTGAGATAGCAATTAGCACCGCTTAAATTTGGGTTACCGATGCCCACCACTGAAATTAAGAAATTGTGAATAATTGTAAATTTTGTTTTCGGACGGATGGTCTTTTCCAGCTCGTGTAGGCTTATTTGAAATATCTCTTCGAGCTGGCTATTTGTAAACAAGCAATAAACAGTATCACAGTATATCGGATTCTCCCAAAATCCGGTTATGGTGGATTTTACGTCTGGAATTAAGCATATGAAAAACAAGTCGTGCATAAAAGAAGCTGTTATCATTCCAACAAGTTAAAACATCCTTGATTTCCGTAATTGAATTAAAACATTGCAAACAAGTCTACACGCCGCACGATGTGAAATTTGAAGATGATAAGCTATCAACTCAACGTTTTTTTTTTTTCTTCACAGTAATTGTTTGCTGTTTTTACAGTCATTTGATTTAACTCGGAAATTGCTTTAGTTGACAAACATCGATTTATAATGAAATGTTGAGCACTGTGGATATTTCCGTTGAAATGAGCCGTGACCTAGAAATATAGTCTTCCGGTCTTCCAATGTCCAAAATATGTAAATTAGTTTTGTTATGAAAGAATCCCGAATTGAGCTGTTTCGCGTCCATGTGTGATACCCGATATCATAACGCACATAACCGTTCGACCTACGATTCAAGGACGAGATTTTAATTTTATAATCTAATTCTAATATAAATTCAAGGGCCATTTTTTTTTGCGTTTCCAGCAATAATATGAAAGCATGAATCCAGATTTCAGATTGATACTTTGATTCCATTTAACGGTGCATAGTATACAACGGTAGAATAAACCATTCCGGCAAGGGACTTCAATGCAACCACAAACAGTCACTTGGTAAATTTCAAATCAATGTTTTTTGTTCGCTTCATTGCGCTAACAAAATTAGCTAATCAATTCATATAATCATTTGGTTTTCGATTGCCGAGGGCCGTGGTGGATACCAGGTGTGAAGCATTGTTTGTAGTTATTTATTATATTTGAACTGCACTATCTGTTGCATACACGGGTTTGAGTACATGTCGATTATATTCAGCTATCCCGCGCTAATGGTATCATTTCGGCTGTACGGTAAAAGCTTGCCACACCCAACAACTGACACGCGAAACGTGAGGGCAATAACTGTTGCTCCAAATTTGGGTTAGTACTATACACATATTTTACTCATAAAGGTGGTGAGCAATGTATGGAAATCATTTTTCTTGTAGAAAATCACAGTGACATCGTAACATCGTTGCCTGTAGTATCAACAAATTCTTTAGGAAAAGAACTTTTTCGTATCAAGTTTATTTGGATATTTTCACGATTTTTTTTATCTTCATTGCCAAGGTTATATCCTTTTGACTAGTTTGGCTGTAAAGCGGCTAGTAAAAAGTAAGATTTTTTTTTCTACAATACGTAATTTTTAATTATAAAAAATGTCAAACCAGCGGCCAATATTTTAGAAATTTTAATTTGGAAAAGTTCCAGCTCTTAAAACGGTTTTGGAGAGAAAACATATTTTGAAGTTATATACTGATGTATTTATTGAATAGCACATAAGAATTGAGACTATTTAGAACCGCGACACGATTTACCTGATTATAAACCTAAAGAACCCACAAACGATGCGTCAGTAGCGCCTATATCTCTGGCAGGGCCTATTTACAAGTGTAGTTTAGATGACTTGTTATTTTCCTACCATACAAATCACAAGTCTTTACTTTTGTCCCTTTTTTAGCTTGCATCTAATGTTTGTTGAAAGCACTCAGAAGCACTCCAAACACTATTCAAGTCAACTTGGCAAGCGAGAGTGTGTTTAAGAGACACTGGAAAAGACAACCGCTTCACTGCAGCAGCAGTCACCTCTATCTTCTCCGGTTTCATCACGTAGGCAATCCTGCGAATGTTGGTTATTCTGTGGTGTGGGTACAAAGAGACATCTCCATCATAGCATTTGTCTTGTGACTTATGCTGGTGAGAGCAGTTAAAGGCTAGGCTTATTGGGAGAACTCAATCCGGGAAAGGCACACCAAAGCGAACGATATTGAGCTTCTAGACGTCATTCACGATTACTGCAACACCCAGCACTATTCAGATCAGCTGATGATTTGTAATTAGTTGGCATAAGCCACCACAGACGATTTTTGACACATAAGTTGCCGAAATTGTGCGTATTGAGCTCGAATGCATTTTGGATTGCCGAAACTTGAATGCACATTTGCATTGCCGTATTAGCGGAAAATTAGCTTCGCAGAGGTAATTACAAGCAATTTTCACCTATGCATTGTTTTTTTTTTGCTCTTCTTTAATTTGCCAATTTACTATTGCACCGTTTGTACGGGCACGAAGTAAAGCTTTTTGAGTACGAAATTCTTCGAAGTTTAACACAAATTGACTCAAATGGCATAAAATCGATTGCGGAATGATACAGTCTAGTTTGTATTTTATTAAGCATTAATGAGACAGAAATTTTCCACTTGAACATTTTAGGGAAAACAGCATGTTAATAAATGTTTGCAGAATTATTAATTCTTGATTTACTTATAGCGCATTGCGAATTATTAGTGCGAAGAAAAGTGCTGAAATACTAATCAAATTGCGGCTACGTTTAATCGGTTTGATGTCTTCGGTAGCGGCGCCGGTTGTGTAGTGGTACGCGTGAGTACCTCTCACCCCAGCAGGCCGGGGTTCAATCCCATTCGGCGCCGCCGGGATATACTTAGGCAAAACATCTCTGATCACGCCTTCCTTCGGAAGAGAAGTAAAGCCGTTGGTCCCCGGTTCATGAGTCGATAGATAGGGTCCAGGTGTGGGAGCTGGCGTCGGTAGCGTTGGTGCTCAGCACGGAAAACAAGATCGACGAAAAAATAAATCGAAGAAAAACAAATTATAATGTCTTCGGCGCACTTATTCCTTGGTTAATATGGAATTAGTTTGAGAAGACACGTAGCGATTCCACACTTTTGAGAAGTCCAGTTAAAAATGCAAAATAAAATACAAAATCCAGATACAAGTAGTCGTACAATGCAGCGTATAGCCTATTTTACGAAATACAGCAGCTAGTTTGCCTTTCAGAATTTGATATTATTGATTATGATTCTCACAGGCGTAACCATAGACGTAACTAGGATGTTGGACTGGAGGAGGGAGGCATTTACTCATTTACTGGTATAAGTTTTAGCAATATTTATCGATAAAATTTGCAGGAAAAGTATTTCTATGTGTTAGTTTTTCCGCAATCCTGAGAAAATTTCATTATTGCTTGACGCAAAGTCATTTATTAAACGATGAATCGTTCATGAGTAATGAATTTTTAAAATGTGGGATGTTTAAGTTTATTGAAAGTTCGAATGAAACTTAACGTGTAATTAGGCATCTCTTTTTATTTCTCAAATTTGAGTTTTACCACAGACCTTTTTGACGTGGATTTTTGTTATCTTGTTAGACAGGAACAAATATTTTTTGAGAAAAAAATATAATTTTTAGGACCCACTGTTAAATTTAATTCCGAAATAAAATGATTTATGATTGATTCCGAAAATACAATATGTATATGATTTCCGATATTATACAATACAAAAAATGGTGGGACAAAAGAAGAAAAAAGATGCCGCTATGGAAACGTAATATTAAAACGATAAACTGCTCCTTACACCTTGGAAAAATGCTCTTTTTCTGCGGACCTACTCCGATTTACTGTCCTGCCCGTGATTTTTTTTAATAGCTATAGGAGCCGAGTGTGTTGTAATATAAGGAGCTCGTTTGCCTAGTGATAAACGTTTTTGCTTACTTAATAGAAGACCGGGATTCAATCTCAAGCTCCTTTGCGTTATAGGGTCCTTAGGACATCAATTTAGCTTATCGTTTACCATAACGAATCCTGCTTTTATCCAACATCCCAGTGATTCCTCATGAAAACGCAGATATTTTCTCGGCTTCCATCAAAGCGAGTGTAACGTCAACACATTCCAACCAGGGTTGCTTCCACTCACTTGCTGTAAAAAATGTGTTCTGGAGATGTTATAATGATACATAGTACTTGTAACTTACAGGAATAGGTTGTAAAGTGTGTATTTGACACATAAGATCTTTCAATGTTGCTTTCAGAGCGTCACAATCAACAATTTTACGATTCGTGAGCGCTCACTCTTGGGGGCCTCCCTTAGCTCAGTCGGTAAAGGCGCAGCTACAAAGCAAGACCATGCTGGAGGTGGCTGGGTTCAATTCCCGGTCCGGTCTGGTCATAGAAGTATGATTGGACTTGCCACACAATTATACCAATGCAAAAATGGTACAGGCATCGAAAGCTCTCAATTAATAACTGTGGAAGTGCATCTAGAACACTAAGTTGAGAGTACGCAATAATCTAATATGCAATATGCAATAAGCTTGAAATGCGAAGAAGAAGAAGAAGAAGAAGAAGAAGAAGAAGAAGAGTGCTCACTCTGAGTGAACGCTCATGAATTGTAAAATCGCTTATTGTGACGCTCTGAAAGCAAAATTGACAGGTTTTATAAGTCAAATACATTTTTTTCAACATCTTCTTGTATCTTGCAAGTACTAATGGACCACTTTGTCAAGCAGTTTTACCGTGACTTTCTACCAGCGATTTCACAAAATTGGGCCAACAAATGATTATTTTAATATGAAACACACTACTTTTGGCTACTTTTCGCGTGGTTCTAGAAGAAAAACCTTTAAAATATTGTGTTATTTTGAAGTTCGAGTGGTAGGAAACGTTATTTTCAACTGCTCGAATTAAATGGTAAATTACCATTATAACATCTAATGAGTCATTATTAAAAAAACATTTTTTTATATCAAGTGAGTGGAAGCAACCCTGATTCCAACCAATTCCTTTCTTGACTTGCATGGCCAATCACGCTCATGCTAATACTGGTCACCCTGGTAGAATCATTTTTGACCAGTCTAGAGCTATTTTTCCCCTCGTAGATTTTTATCCATACTAAATTTCGCAAATTCATGCAAACACCTTGGAATATCAAACTAACAAAACTGACTAGCTGCAAATCTCACCAAACTATGGTGAGATTGAGTTTCATGATTTTTATTTTACACCCGAACGCATCCGAAACTTCAAACTAGTAGCAGCCGCTTCTTGTCTAGCATATTATACTTTCTCATTCTAAGAAAACGAGGTGCAACGGAATCATTTGTTCGGTGATTCAACTCTCAGCTGCAACTTTACACGGTGTGAATAGTCTCACAATATCAAAGGAGCTAGTAAAATATATATCAATCATGATCTTTTGCTCCAATATCACGCGTGAAATTGAGAGCGTATGAGAGCGGAAAAATACCAATTTGCTAATCACTGATTGCCATTATTTAATATTTTGTTCAAAGGTACCGCATACCCAAATAACAATAAGGGTTTTATGATGGTTCTATAGACAATGATTTAAACTTGTAGAGTGCTTAAAACCTCAATAAAACTTGCAATGTTACTTGGGTTATGTTGAGATTACGTTCTTACAGTAATAAACCTCCTAAACTTTTTGTAGGGTAAAGGAATTTTAAAGCGAACCCTTGTATCGCTCGTCGCTAGATAATTTTGCATGAAAATATACTCAAGTTAGGTTTTCAATCGCTAACATCGAGTAGAAAATGTTGTGAAATTCAACTTAATCTCTTGCGCGCCTGGTGGCAGGAATAAGCACTAACCGACGGTGATTAGTATGTGATAGCCCTTGATAATTTCCAGGGTGCCTTCCATTCATTTTGGCGAAAAACATGTTTTATGGAATTATGGAATAATAAGATATTATGATATTATTTTGTTTGTGTAAGTAACAAGAAAATATTGTAAAGTTTATGTTTGACACACAACACATGCAAATTTAGCTTTAACAGAGTCACAATGAGCGATTTTCTGATCGCCTCTTCGCGAAGAGTGAAGAGCGAAGAGTGGGTTAGGTAAATGACAAAATCGCTTATTGCGACGCTAATGTAGCAAAATTGGCAGGTATTATGCGTCATACACAAACTTCACAATATTTTCTTGTTGCTTACACAAACAAAATATTATCATATAATCTTATTATTCCATAATTCCATAACACATTTTCTTAGCCAAAATGAATGGAAGGCACCCTTTAAAAATTATTAATTTCATTGATTTTTTGCAAAATTGTTTAATTTCAAAACAAAAATGCAAACAATACAAAATGCATAAAACTATTTTGTAACGCATTGAAAGCAACTACAAGATTTATAAATTACAGAAAACATGTTAAGGTTTGAAATCATCTGCTGTTTAAACAGCAGACAAAGTCGACCGACAAAATCCATCGGCGAAAAATTATTTTTTTTTTTTTTTTTTTTTTAACTCTTTATTTGTTCCAAATTCAAAATAAATTACATTTCATTTTTAACCTAGGTGCTCCAGTTACTGCAGTAACGTACCAGCCTTAATTGTTATGATATATATCTAAGTGTTTTTACATTGTTCATGTCTTGGCAATTAAGTATTTTAAACAGGTTTTTTAAACCTGCATGTCAGTATAACAATTGATATCTTAAAACTAAAAACTAAAACTAAATCTTATCTAAGTATAAAGGGAATTAATCGTTGCAATTGAGGATTGCAACGATTTTTGCCTGAAATTATTCATTATTTTGTTGGACATTACTTCTAAAGTCTCAACATTCGAAATTCTATGTACCTCGGTAGTACTGTACCAGGGAGGCAACTTCAAAATCATCTTCAGAATTTTGTTCTGAATCCTTTGAAGTGCTTTTTTCCTGGTAGTGCAACAACTAGACCATATTGGCACAGCGTAAAGCATGGCCGGTCTAAAAACTTGTTTAAATATTAGAAGTTTATTCGTCAGGCAAAGTTTGGATTTCCTGTTTATAAGAGGATACAAACATTTAATATATTTGTTACATTTGGCTTGAATGCCCTCAATGTGATCTTTAAAAGTTAATTTTTGGTCAAGTATTAATCCAAGATATTTCACTTGGTTTGACCAGGAAATTGGAACTCCGTTCATAGTGACTATGTGACTACTACTAGGTTTCAAAAACGAAGCTCTAGGCTTGTGTGGAAATATTATAAGTTGAGTTTTGGAAGCGTTGGGAGAAATCTTCCATTTTTGTAAATAAGAAGAGAAAATATCTAAACTTTTCTGCAGTCTGCTGCAAATAACACGAAGACTTTTTCCTTTAGCGGAAATGCCTGTGTCATCAGCGAACAAAGATTTGTGGCAACCCTGAGGCAAATCAGGGAGGTCCGAAGTGAAAATGTTATACAATATAGGCCCAAGAATGCTACCCTGAGGAACTCCTGCTCTAACAGGTAGTCGATTAGATTTGGAATTTTGATAATTTACCTGCAGAGTTCTGTCAGTTAAATAATTTTGAACTAATTTCATAATATAAAGTGGAAAATTAAACTTTTTCAATTTAGCAATCAAACCTTCATGCCAAACACTGTCGAATGCTTTTTCTATGTCTAGAAGAGCAACTCCAGTTGAGTGGCCTTCCGATTTGTTTGAACGAATTAAATTGGTAACTCTTAAGAGTTGATGAGTAGTTGAATGCCCATGGCGAAATCCAAACTGCTCATCTGCAAAAATTGAGTTCGTATTGATGTGAAGCATCATTCTATTCAAAATTATCTTTTCAAAAAGTTTACTTATTGAAGAAAGCAAACTTATTGGGCGGTAGCTAGAAGCTTCAGCTGGATTTTTATCCGGCTTCAAAATTGGAACAACTTTTGCATTTTTCCATTTATCAGGAAAGTATGCCAAATGGAAACATCTGTTAAATAATTTTACCAGGAAAGACAAGGTACTCTCTGGGAGTTTTTTGATGAGGATATAGAAAATTCCATCATCTCCTGGAGCTTTCATATTTTGAAACTTTTTAGTTATAGACCTTACTTCGTCCAAATCAGTCCCCCAGGAATCATCAAAAATATTTTTCCGAGAGAAAATATTCAGAAAATCCCGAGCAACCTGATTCTCAATAGGACTGGTAAGACCCAAACTGAAATTATGGGAACTCTCGAATTGCTTAGCAAGTTTCTGAGCTTTTTCCAAATTTGTGATCAAAATTTTACCACCTTCTTTAAGCGCTGGAATAGGCTTTTGAGGTTTTTTCAAAATTTTTGTGAGTTTCCAAAAAGGTTTGGAACTCGGGTCTAATTTAGAAATATTATTTTCAAAAGTTTTGTTCCTCAGGGCAGAGAATCGCTTTTTAATTTGTTTTTGCAAATCTCGCCAGATAACCTTCATGGCAGGATCGCGTGTTCTTTGATATTGTCTCCTACGAACATTTTTAAGACGGATCAAGAGCTGAAGATCGTCGTCTATTATAATTGAATCGAATTTAACCTCGCATTTTGGTACTGAGGCAGCTCTTGCTGCAACTATAGAAGTAGTCAGAGATTCAAGAGCATAATTAATTTCATCTTTGGTTTGCAAAGGAATGTTTGGATCGAAGTTATATTCCATAAATGTTCGATATTGCTCCCAATTAGCTCTATGGTAATTGAAAGTAGAGCTGTTGGGATTACAAATTATTTCTTGGGATATTTCAAAAGTTACTGGAAGGTGATCAGAACCGAAGTCAGCATGGGTAACCAATTGGCTACAAAGTTGACATGAATCAGTTAAGACCAAATCAATAGTGGAGGGATTTCTTGCAGAAGAAAAGCATGTTGGGCTGTTTGGATATTGAATAGTGTAATAACCTGCAGAACAATCATCAAACAGAATATTACCATTAGAATTGCTTTGAGCATTATTCCATGAGCGGTGTTTTGCATTAAAATCACCAATAATAAAGAATTTAGACCTATGACGGGTAAGTTTCTGGAGGTCACCCTTGAGAAAATTCTTTTTCTGGCCTACGCATTGGAATGGCAAATAGGCAGCTATAAACGTAAGTTGTCCAAATTTTGTTTCAACAGAAACTCCCAAAGTTTCAAAAACTTTGGTTTCAAATGAAGAAAGAATTTTATGTTTGATTCGTCTATGAATAATGATGGCAACGCCACCACAGGGTCCATCAAGACGATCATTTCTATAAATCAAGTAATTTGCGTCCTTCTTAACCTTATGGTCAGGTTTAAGGAACGTTTCAGTTATAACGGCAATATGCACGTTATGAACTCGCAAAAAGTTAAATAGCTCGTCTTCATTATCTTTAAGAGATCGAGCATTCCAATTTACAATATTTAATGCTTTAAAATCCATTACTGAATTTTAAAGTCATGACAATATTATTTGCAAATTTTACTCCAGTTTGAATAGCATCAAACATGGAGTTAGATTTAAGCATATCAGAAATCATGTCAATTAATGATTTCTGTAAAAATTCCATTTTAGGGGCAGTAATGCTTCCTAAATCAAAATTGTCAAAATTTCCGTTAGAATTACTTTGGCTAGTATTTTGATTTCTACCCGCTGCAATAGCAGCATAGGTAGCTCCATTAACTTGCTGAACATTGTTAGCAGCGAGGGGAGTAGGTACAGATGAAACATTTGAAGCAGGGGTGATATTTGTACCTACGGGTACGAATGTAGAATTTGTTCCTCGCTGACCGTTGTTAACAGCAGAGGAATTTGTACCTGGTCGGAAACGTGGAGCGTTTCTTACCTGTCGGTTAGAACGAGATTGTAGGATCGCTTTGCGAGTCTTACATTCCCAAAAATTGGATTTGTGGTTTTCACCACAATTTGTACATTTAAATTTCTTAGGATCTTCCTTCACAGGACAGTCGTCCTTTGCGTGAGAGGAATCACCACAATTCATGCATTTAGCTGGCATGTAGCAATTTTTAGTTCCGTGACCCCATCCCTGGCATTTACGGCACTGGGTGAGGTTTTGGAAATTTCCTCCAGTCTTCCTGAAGTGTTCCCACTTCACTCGGACATGGAGCATAAGGCTAGCTTTTTCTAAGGCCTTAAGGTTGTTTAGTTCACTAGACTTGAAGTGAACTAAATAAAAATCATTAGAAATCCCGTTGCGCGAATCGCCAGGACGGGATTTCATTTTCATTTTGATTACTTGGAGTGGCACAACTCCAAGTAATTTTGCCAGTTCATCTTTGATCTGATCCAGGGATTCACCACTGGGCAGTCCTTTCATGACAACCTTGAACACACGTTCAGTTTTGGTGTCGTAAGTAAAAAATTTGTGCTTCTTCTCAGTAAGATACTTGAGAAGACATTTAAATCCGTCCAAGGTTTCAGCCAATACACGGCATTCACCCCGACGTCCAATTTGTAGTGAAAACTCAACTTTCACGAAATTCAAAAGTTCCATGCGAAGAGCATGGAAATCGGAAGTGGTTATCACAATAGGGGGAATCTTTTCTTTCTTGGCATTAAGCCGGGAAAGTTTACTAGAATTTTTCTTGGATGATGGATCATTCTCATCATCCGTGAGCAAATCAAATTGATTACTCAAATTAATTTCTTCAGAAGGGGGGTCAAGAGTTTGCCCCTTTCTTTTGCGTTTAGGCGCCATGGCGGCAGTAAATTTTTATCCAAATCGACTTCCAAGCAGATTACTATAAGAATCTGAAGGATCGAAGAGGAATTTTCCAAATCGATATCCAAGAAGGATTACCTCGGGTAGGGTCCAAACAAGGATCGAAGAGGAATAAGAGGAGTTGAACAAGGTAGAAAATTTTTACAGGTTGAGCACTGAAAAGTGCGATTATGCGATTATCCAAATCGACTTCCAAGCAGATTACTATAAGAATCTGAAGGATCGAAGAGGAATTTTCCAAATCGATATCCAAGAAGGATTACCTCGGGTAGGGTCCAAACAAGGATCGAAGAGGAATAAAGTTGAACAAGGTAGAAATTTTACAGGTTGAGCACTGAAAAGTGCTGTTTAAATTTGTTGTAGCTTTAGGTAGTAGTAACACTTCCTTCAGCAAAAAGCAAATAGATCCGCACGGCAAGAGAGCACGATGCGGACTGGCGAAAAATTATTAAATAGGGCGATTGCTCGGTGTATCACCAGACGAAAAACGATTTAATCTGCTGACTAATACACCGACTGAAATTAATTACAAGTGGCAATACATTTAGTCGGTGAACGAATCGGGTGATTTGGATGATGTTTGTTTATTTGGAAAATATTTTCGAAACAAAGCACTTTAAAATTCAGCATTACATACCATTATCATGTTTTGACTTCCACAGAAAATCGCTAGAATAAATAGAAAATAATAGTTTTTTGGCCGCAATTTCAAAAATGTATTGAGTTTGACACATTATTTCGGACTGATCACCACTGCGATTGCAGCGCCACGGTGGCCGATTCAAACTTGTATTTGTCAATCGGATTATCTCTACAGCTCTAATCACGAATAGGAGGTTCTTAAACTAGCAACATCGTGCTCAGAAACGGGTTATGATGAAAGTGATTTTGAAATTGTGACTCTCTGAAAGCAAAATTGATAGGTTTATATGTCAAACACAAACTTTGCAACCTCCTTACATCTTATGATATAATTATATACATTAGTGTGGTTTTGTTCCACCAGGCTCAATCGATTCTAAACCCGGTTGTGACCATTTTTCCAAAATTTGAGCTTATTTGGATGCGAACTCATACCCTTATAAGTTAACATGAGAAAGAAATGTAGCATTTTAGCTGTAATGAGCATTTGAAAGTCTGGCCCGAACCCAAACGAACAAAAATTTATTAAACATAAACCCACTAAATTTTCTCCTACCTCGTGAAGTTCGCACTCCTGGCCGGCAACATAGCTTTTACAAAAAATAACAAGCCGCACCAACGTTAAACTGATATTGCTTAATCCTCGTGATCAAGGACACTAATTTTACGCCTTTCACTTTTTCTTTTCGATTACAGGGTCTGTTAAGTTCACAGTTCAATATATTACGAAATATATTTTCTCATGTGGCTCAACTGCGAATCCAAACTGATCTGACAGCGTTGGTCAGAAACAATTTCAAGGCGACATTAAAATACCTCATATTCCAATTAATTTACACTATCTACCTAGAATTGTCGATTAAGTACCTATATACTCAACAACATACAACCTCTCGCAGTTCGAGATGGTGGTACCGAACAGCGATCAACTCCTCGTCCTTTTCAAATCTAACGCAGCCGGTAGCAATTGAGGTCAAACACCTACATCTGCAGGCTTGCAACTCGCGATTGCAGCATACGCTTAAACATGGCATTCAAACCTGCGGTGTCTGGTCCCGTTCGACCTATACGAAAATAATGAACCGTAAAAGAGCATGGTCGAGAGTATATGATTTGAAAGTATTAGTAATATATACCGTTAATAGATGATAAACTATGAATGAACGGGCCTCCTAAATTCAACTCTACCACTAGGATAACATAAATGACTGTTTGTTGCACGTGACTTCGAGCATGGCTAAACGACAAGTGCTGTGCGGTCGGTAATGGTTAAAATAGCATCACTGAATCAACCTATGACATAACCACCCTGATCTTGTGGGTATGATAAGTATTTTTTTCTATTTCTTTTCTCCTCAAAATTTGTTTTGCTAAAATGCGCTAAGTGATGGTAACCTGTTTCTTTTGCACAGCCTAGTACTATCTACTTGGAGCATGATGATAGGTCTTGGGCTGTTTTTAAACTCTGAGAAGTGGGTCATTTTTTCATACTTCGTAGTAGACGAATTGGATTGTCCCACACTGAAACACTGAGGGCACATTTTTGCAAGCAGCAGTCCATCTGGAGCGGGGTAATTAACCGTCGGCGCCATCAGTGCAGTTATTTATTCACCTTTGAGCTGCCCACTGCCGGGTCACGTTCACACCACAGTGCATTGCAGTGGTTGTTGTGGCATCATTATAATGGGCACCCTTTCAATCATTTGGGGTTGATGATTAAGATGATTTCTATACTGAAGCTTCTAAGTTTACGCATGAGCACTGAAATTCAATACGTCACTTTTAATATTCTAACAGCGCAAATAGGGCGGGTGAGTCAGAAGTGGTGAAACGTAGACAATTTATTTATTAAAAGTAAATAAATACAATTTTCATACGTCAATCTATCTCTTTCAATCTCCTTTTTGGTAGAAAAATATTAAATACATCGTAATTAATTAAATTTTAAATTTTTCATAAACTTGTCCTTCATTAAGGGGGTAGTACACTCTGTAGATTTCAAAAATCGATTTTTTAGGTTTAAAAAAATGTTTGGAATGTCTATTTTATAGGAAATTTTAGCCGAAGTCCGTCCAACATTCATTTCGAAAGTAATAGGCCGAAACGCGAACCAAGGTCTTGGCCCGCGCTCCGACGTCTCAAAACTTCAAACGCGTTTTTCTCGAAACATTATTTTTCAAGTTGGCGTGGGTGATATCTCAAAAACTTTTCATCCGATTTGCAATCCGTTTGAAATAACATATCCTAAACTATTTTTTCACCAGCTGCGTACTTAGCCGATTTTCGATACCTCAAAAAATGCAATTTTTGGTGCACACTTTTGTCTTCAGTTTTCGTATGAACAAAATGACGTTATTTTCAAATCGTTCCCATTTTTTTTTAAATCAACATATCGAAAAAATCCTACTACGATTGAAAATGTATCTAAAAAACAAGAGATTTTTTTTAACCCGCCGCAAAGGAAAATTCGGTGGGCAGTGTCTGGCAGCACCGGGTGCAGTGGTCACGGGAGTGGTCCAATTGGAACGAAAAAAATCACCGCTAAACTACATTCATGAGTAAATAAACCTACGTATTTCCTTTTTTAACAGATGATGAAGATGAAGAAAGGCTATTTTTCGGGCCACCAGAGTATTTTACCCCTATAGGAACACTGTTCCAGTAGTAGTGGAAGTTTCTAACTTTGGTTCCTATAATAATGAAACGCATTGTTTTCTTATAGGAACCAATTTTTAGGGCTAATTTTTTTATATATGCAAATCTGCATTATTTTAGGAGAGCTACCGATTAAAAATAACCATTATTCCGAAACAATCCCCATACTACACCTATAGATACACTACTATTACACCTACCCTACCTACATAGTCCAGATGAAAGCAAGCAGTTCTGTTATAGGTTATTTGCAAAATCTTTAGAGTATCCTAGAAAGTTTAAATACAGTACGATTTTTATATAAAAAATAAACATGAGACGGGTATCATGTTGACGGAATATGGACAGACTTGTAAGTATCAAAGTAACATTCGAAAATCAGGTATCGTTTGCTAAACCATGGCCTTTTTAATTATTCGGTTAAACATTACTTATGGAGCTGTTCATAAGCTATGTAGCCATCTTAAGTGGGGATTAGCGAGTGTCAACGGTCCTTACACACTTAGATTATGTCACAGATTTTTATGAAATTTTACCGAAATCTCAACAACTGAACGTTCAGTAAACAGTTCGGTGATTTTTCACAGTTTTCCTCTAATTTTCACTGTTTATCTGGATCGCAATCGAACCTAGCCGCCCGCATCAGAGTACATCTACAAAAATTAGGATACATAAGGCTTATATCATTTTATCAGGAAAGAGAAAAAATATCTGGATAAATCCAAATAAATGAAGCTATATGGCAACCCTGCGCCCAAAATAAGACGGTCTCACTCAAATAAATAATAATGAATTTTGAAATTTCAAGTTGCAAGCAGCAATGTATGTAGATAACATGCCGTATAAATGGGTACCATGCACAAACGATATTGGATTTTTTCTTATGTATGAATTACCTTTAAAATATCGTTGGAACTCTTCACTGATTTGCTTTGATAGTTCTTCAAGAATTTCCTTTGAATCATTCCTCAATTTTCTAATTTCCTGTCAAGATTTTACAAAAATGAATTATGGTTTTGTAATATAAAATGTTCTTGTAATTTAAGAATTCTCTCTACAACTCTTCCCAATGCTTAATGGTTCTTACAAATACTCGTTTGAATTTATCTACATAATATTATTTAAATTCTCTTTGAATATTCCTATACAAAACATTCTAAGGTATCCATGGATACTTCTTAGAAATGTCCGAATCACTAGCGTGCGCAGCAGAGATACACAGCAACAAATAATTTTGATATCACATCAAAATGGATGCACTTCATGTGAGGTCAATACTGGAATATTGCAGCATTGTATGGTCTCCTTTTTCAATCACGCACGAAGAAATATTAGAATCCGTACAAAAACAATTTCTATTATACGCTCTTCGTAAATTAGGTTGGACATCATTTCCTCTTCCATCATATGAAGCACGCTGCATGCTTATAAACATACAAACATTAAAAGAGCGTCGTGAATATGCAATGGTTTCATTTGTAAACGATATCGTTTCGCAACGCATTGACTCCACAGAACTTTTATCAAAATTAAATTTCCATGCACCTACTCGGCAACTCCGAAATCGAAATTTATTTGCCATAAAACATCATCGTACAAATTATGCAAAATATGGGCCATTAAACCGCATGATGGCCTCTTACAATCAATACTGCGAAACCATTTACTTTACAATATTTTTACTCCATAAGGCATTATAACTGATAAAAAATAGGAAAGCTGACACTGCTTAATTTTTATTAAAGACAACATTATACTTTTAACCTTTTGTCCAAAGTTTACGAAATAAATAAATAAATTTAAGAAAACAAAACTGTATTCTAATATGTACTAGTCTACGTTGGTTGACGAAATAAATAAATAAATTACATAAGATTTTCGACATTATTGAAGTGCATCCTCTTGAATGAAATATTAAAAATTTATTTTTTGCTGTGTAGCAAACAACTGTCATACTGATCCCGTTAGTTATTTTGTTCATTTGATAGCTTTTTGGCCTTTGGAGCACTATAAATTGATACACATGGGTCTAACCAGTGTTCGGAAAAACTCAGGGAGGTTCAATGAATGAGATTTGAGAATGATTTTCCGAATACTGGGTTTAACACAGTCAAAGAGTAATTTAGAGCAAGTTTGAAAATAAGATATGTCCAATGTGATCCTGGGCACATGATATGATTTAATGGGTTTTCAAGTCAGAAACTGGCCACTTCCCTTGTGGTACAGGGAACATGTTGATCCTGGACGCTCAATATGACCACCATTGATCTTTTTTTTAATTCTCAGGCGATTTGAGGCATCCCATGATGAGATTAGCATGATTCAGGATGATAATAGACTCATGACTCATATTCACTGGAGGGACCACACAGTACCTTCTATTTTATGGGTCAGTAATTACTAAGAAACACGGCTTACTTTATTTCGTCACATACGTACATACACACATACAGTTCCCCCTAACTCTAAAAAAACACACATTATTTGACCTCGTCGAGCTGAGTTGATTAGTATACGAAACTCGGCCCTCCGGGCCTCAGATCAACCGTTGGTTTTTCAAGCGATATGTATACAGTTTTTTTGTAAGAAGGGTAAAAAATGTGTTCCATTGAATAGATAGCTTTTTTTTCCTTGATTTGTTTTCCGTCGATCTTGTTTTCCGTGCTGAGCACCCATGCTACCGACGCCAGGGAGGCAGCTCCCACACCTGGACCCTACCTATCGACTCATCAACTCATGAACCGGGGACCAACGGCTTTACTTCCCTTCCGAAGGAAGGCGTGATCACAGATGTTATGTCTCAGAACATCCCGGCGGTGCCGACTGGGATTGAACCCCGGCCTGCTGGCGTGAGAGGTAACCAAGCTTACCACTACACCACCGGCGCCGCTGAATAGATCGGTCTTAACTATTTTTTTATTAATTAGGGTAGAGTGCTACTTCGTCGTAATCGCCGATTTCCGTTCTATCGATCAGAAAAGATCAATAATATCAACGATTTCACCGTGCACAAATCAATAATACGTTTGTTCCGATGCGTTAGTTCATTAGCTACAGCATAAATCCTATTAGAGCGCATTATATAAATATTTACGCTCATTGTTCTCAAAACAAAAGTAGCGGTCCTCGCGAATCCCCTTTGTCTACGTTTATCCGTAGGACGAAGAAAATCTAATTGCGTTTCAATGCGTTAGGACAGAATAGAAACTCGTAGGACGAATTTAGAATCAAGAAACAGTATTAGATTTTAAACAATATTGGAACATTTTCTGACTCTTTATCAAATCCAACGGTACGTATGGAAAGGTGAATAAATTTAGAACTCATCTTTGACAGAAATATTAAATTTTTTGTTCGAACCCGTTAAAAAAAAGAGAGGTAAAGCGCGGGTTGTGCTAGTAGGACAGGAATTAGATCAAAAACCCTACTTTACGTTTGATAGCAATCACCTTCTATTCAAATATTAAAAAAAAACACATAATTAACTGTTTTATTCCTCGCGAAGAGAGTTCGTGATAGTTTATGTTTGGCTATTTCTGACGTTAATATATTTCGTGTCTGGATCTCCTTCCCAGGTCGTAAGTAATTATGTAAACAAATAATTTAAATGTAAATTTGTCGGAACTGCTAGCTCACCCACGCAAAGTACCACTACCATGAGATAGAATATTTTTTTACCTTTCTGTTGATAGTATTAGTTTGCGTGGTTGTTTATAAAAGTACTTATGACCATTTGGCTACTCATCATTGGATTTCAAGATCTGCTATTTTTTTGCGCGGTTCGTTTGAAAAATTATGTAAATTTCTGCAATATATTATTAACACATTATTAACACTAGATTTACCGTAAATTTATAAGATGTTCTTCTTCATCTTCTAGGCTTATTAATCTTAAGTAGCGAGTGTTTTTCCGGCTCTCAATTTAGTGTTCTAGATGCACTTCCACAGTTATCAATTGATAGCTATCTATGCCAATCATTGCATGAATTTGTATATTGTGTGGCAAGCACAATGATGCTGTATGCCAGGGTTGCTTCCACTCACTTCGCTATAAATTAATGATTTTCGGAATAATGAAACCATTAGATGATATTTTGTACTGGCAAATGACAAAAAGAGATTTGAAAGTGTTTTCCACATAAAAGTTGTCACTTTTTAGTTTCCGAAGGTCTCAATCCGCGATTTTAAGATTCGTGAGCACTCGCTCCTAGTGAACACTCATGCATAATAAAATCACTGATAGTGACTCTCTGAACGTGAAGCTTACAGGTTTTATGTGTTACTTCTTATTGTAACTTACAAGTACAAAATATCATTGTAACATCTAATTGTTATAGCGAAGAGATTGGAATCAACCCTGATCTATGCCCAGGGAAGTCGAGAAAATATCCAACCCGAAGGATTTTCTTGGCCGGACAGGGCATCGAACCCACCGCCTCCGGCTTGGTAATACCGTACATTTATTCACTAGACTATCTGAGGCCCTGATATTTCATGTAAATTTATGCACAATTTAACATTAAACAGCAGTGTTAGCTCAGCTTAGGTTAGACCGACTGCATACCAATGTTTTTTTTTCCTTGATTTGTTTTTCGGCTATCTTGTTTTCCGTACTGAGTACCAATGCTACCAACGCCAGGGAGGCAGCTCCCACACCTGGACCCTACCTATCGACTCATCAACTCATGAACCGGGGACCAACGGCTTTACTTCCCTTCCGAAGAAAGGCGTGATCACAGATGTTATGTCTCAGAACATCCCGGCGGCGCCGACTGGGATTGAACCCAGGCCCTTTGGAGTTTGAGGCAGTGCATTGATCAATATCAATGAAATTGCTTAATGAATCAACTGACTGGGGCTGGAAGTAACCGTCCATTCTGTACGAGGTTCAGTGACTCCATATTTTAAAGATCAATAACGGTGCCGACCACGTCCTTGCAATCAAGTGTGAGTAGGAAAGGAATATTAGAGTGGCATTTGCTGTATTAGAGATTAAACACACCTCTGCATCCCCACAAAGGTCACATACCAGGAGATTTTGTTAGTAGTTTGGGTTCGTTGGATCAGAAATCACCTTGATCAGTGATTCGATCGTAGTTTCAACATAATGTATTGTTTTCCGAAATAGATTTGTTACCTAAAATTATTTGAATTTTAGTGCCGTGATTGCGCTTAAACCAACACCCAAACGCTGATGCGCGCTTTCAAACAAATGACTTTGAACAGTTGTAACCTCGTAGAGTCAATATTTAATCAATCTGGTTATTATCAGGTTGTGCTTTTAGTTGATCAAATGAACTGAACCCTGAACTATGTCATCTGGATAAGCACCATATTGATTTATTTACTGTTCCAAACTGCTTCAATTACCATGCTTCGGAAGTTTGTTTTGTCATTAAATATCGTCCGTCTTCACCAAAATGGGCTAACAATCAAAGGTCAAGCTTATCACACCACACCGAAGAATAGTTGGAACGCACATTCAACGTCTGTTTATGGTATGACGTTTAGAGTAAACCCTCCATTTACGGGTGGATGATAATTTATGCAATCGATTGCAATATCTACACGCAAAACAAATATCTCTTACATCCAACGTAAGATTGGATTTATTACATCTTCTGCATATGTCTCATACAACAAATGTAATGGCAGTTATTGTAAGTTTTGAAAGCTCTCAATTATCAATTATTAATAAATTCTAGAAGCAACGGAATTAGCCAAAAATAAGAAGAAAATTGTATTCCTGATAGTTTAATGTAGTTTCGTTATGAATATAAGAAAACAATAAATGTGAAATGTAATTGTTTCTTTCCACCCTTTTTTTAAAATGAAAGATTTGTTAAAGAAAAAAAAATAACTAGAGTACCAAACATAAATATGAATCAATTAAAAATTTCAATTGAAGACCACTCCTATATAAGATACCTTTCTTCCATCCATCGACTTCTGCATACAACAATTCATGCTGACTTATTCGCAAATAAATTATAATTCCAGCATGCTGTCCCTAATTTAACAGTGGTGTATTAGTATCTGTCTAGAGCTGCTTGGTCATTACTGTTTGAATGTCTAAACTTTACTCAATTATGAATGCTTATGTATAAAAAAAGACACCGAACCATTGTTTTTGCCGCACAGCAACTGAGAATTGCAAATCAGTCACTAATTCTTTCGCTGTCTGTCATTAAGCGAACCGTTTGAGGCTTTGTCTGATTCGTCTGTTAGAAACCATCCATGGAGTCATAGATCCACAATTTGGCAATCTTATGATGTAAGGCTTCTGCATGGCAATAGTTTGCCGGCCCCGACCAGAAAGCATTTGATTGTCCGACAGCTCGCAGTTTGGAGTAGAAAGGTATAAGAATACCCACGCTGCATCGACTGCCCGGTTTTGGTGTGGTGAAACATCGCCAACGACGCGGACTGAAATTCATGTTTATGACCACCACGCTGCTAATATATTTATACGCAATGCATGGAAAACATCAAGCTCCTCGTCGTATGGCAAATTAATGCACGAAAAAACGACTTAACAGAATTTGCCATACAGCCCACTATGAAGGTATGCTTCGACTGCATTGCGATCCCAAAGACCATAATAAAGTACTTGTGAATCTTCTCCTGCCACCCGTCGTCGGCACATAAACAACACACAGGCCTGTCGGGCGCCGATATTGCAAAATGGACAAATGTTCCACTGGTTTAACCACAACATGCACCGTTCTTTCATTGAAATGGTCTAACTACGAAGAAAATGAAATTACTAGAGCATAATGATTATTTGTGACTGCACTAATGTGGTAACACTGAAAAGCTCGTTTGCCATTTGAATTTACGTCGTTATCTATATGTATAAATTTGTTATCGTATTATTTGATTTGTTGCTAAACGAGTGTTTAATTTGCTTTTTGTTTTTCTTTTACAGTTTCCTGGACGACCTGGATCGATTGGGAGCGAAAGATTATCAGCCTACTGAACAGGATATTCTGAGGACACGAGTCAAAACCACCGGTATCGTGGAAGTGCATTTTTCCTTCAAAAATCTAAACTTCAAGTAAGTAATATAATAACAATTTTGGTCCGGACACTTTTTAAAGTTGATTATCAATGCATACCATGCTCAAAATAGAACGTAAATTTTAACATTGTAGCATTGGTCAGAATCATCACACATGCTTATTATGTTGAAAATTAGACATAATAATCAATCAAATGTCCAGATAAACGAATCGTAAACAGTTTTCGATACTCCTTTCCGAATATTTTCCTGTCCCCATGGACGTGCACAGATTTATTTTCTATTCTAAAACCAAAAAGCCCAAGTGAGCGAAGTTTGTACTGCAGAGTGTCCTCGATCGGGTCTCTGTTGAATATTATTTTGGCTTGTCAATATTGTTGTATGCATACAACATATCCACATGCCCAGTGGAGCCCAGTGGGCATTGCCCACTCCGGTGGCAGAAACGTCATTCACCAAAATTTTGCTTGAAGCCAAAGTTGATGGTTCTTTGGCTCGAATCTAAGACAGCTGATGCAAACATTGAGAAATTATGCTCCGTCCACATAGATGTTTGATTTGTTGCGCGATAAAATAATCGTGATAAATGTTCAACAAGCGCTTGCATGTAGGAATTAAATATTAATTATATTAGTTTTTAAATTAGGCAAGCTAATCATGAAAAAATCAAGTTTCATTAATTATTATTCACATAAGATTTTTTAACGCATACGTGTCGTCAATGCACATATAAACATAGCATAAAAACTGTATGCTACAGTGCTGACACCACCAATGGTGGTGGCTTCAGCAACCCTCCTTCTTGGCAGAGGATTGAACATGCCGTGATTCATATTCTTCATAAATTCCGTTCTGGTTTACCGTTTTATTTATTTATCTAGGGTAAATCTCGGCTTCGGTAACAATTTGACTGTTTTCGACATCCAAACTATAAACGTTAATTTCACTATATTTTCCTATCAAAACACTTTGCTGAATGTATTCAAACGATTACATTTTACGACTGAGCAATCCAGTTACGCACTCGAAAATGTGGTTGATTTTGAGTTGCTGATAATTGAACAGCTGGTTAACACGCAGGTCAAATGGAAAGGTTGCCGAAGAAAAAGAGGCTGCCGACAATAGTCACATTCACCTGAGAAGTGTGGAGCGTAGTAAAAACTTTTTAAAACCCGTTTTGAACTATTCTGTCGATTGGAATGGATAGAATAGCAAGCAGCAGATAAATTTTAACAAACAAATACGTCATATGTGTGCGTGACTCCGAGAAATTGCTAATAGAAGTGTGGCCGCTGCTTAGATTGATGAGAATAAGTTAATTCCCCTAGTTATCTCATCTGACTATATGTCGTCTTAATGAAATTTAGATATTGGATGGCGAAAAGCAAAAGTGGCACAATACATATTTAGAAAATATAATTAAATAAGCTAAAGTCGAAGCATAAACATATATAATTGGCATTGTCCAGGAAAACCTCGTCGTCAAGTTGAATACGAAGAACATAAAAAAAATATGTTGGTAGCACTTCAGCTTTGAATGCAATGGAACACTCACCTATTGCATAATGCAATTTTTGCTCATCATTCTACGTCGAGTTGATGCATTTTTCAATTCAGTTCACCTCTCGTGTACACTCCGTTGAATTCGGATTCGAAAATCAGCCGTATAAATGGTGATATCGAAAACGTTGTAGAAACGGTTGAAGTTCGTATACATGAGTTTGATTGGATCGTGCAGGCCATAATTTGCTACGTGCGCGCTAAGATGTAGGAAATCCCTTTTTGGAATGATTTCTCTGGAGCATAAATTTGTAATTCTCCTAGCATACTAGGAAAGTCGATACCACCCAAAAATGCTTTAGCTACAAACAATGCCTGAGCGAAAGTGCGTCTACGTTCTAATGTATCAACGCCCAAAAGTTGACAGCGATGTTCGTAGGGCGGGAGATTGACAGGATCGTGCAATGAACGTTTTTTTAGCTTATGAAAAATGCATACTTTTGAAATATTTTTTTAGCTTATGAAAAATGCATACTTTTGAAATATTGAAAACCTTGGGCACACATCAAACAATATTTGAGACCTTTTAAATCGTTTACTGTGCATAAATTAAAATAAAAAAATCATGAACATAAAGTTCATTTTTTTTCTGATACAGGTTGCCTTACGATTTTTTTTTGATTTAGTGAATGCCGTTCGTTGAGTGTTCCTGGTTTGATCTTCGAAAACAAATCGTATGAAAAAAAATGTTCAGTCTTATAACAAGTTATAATAATTAACTACAAGAAATATGTCATCAAAATAGCCTTATAACATGTTAAGCCAGGCCAGCATTTTACTGCGACATGATTACCTGAGATTTGTAAATACTACTATCGAATACTGGGAACAGTGCTGCAAAATCTTGACCATACACGATGATACTGACAAAACAGCTTCGTTCGCTCATTCGAGCTAAAAGTCAGCTTCAAGGGAACCCATGTCAATTGTCAGTGACAATCCTGTCAGTGACAAACATGTTCAGTAATGAAATTAAATAAACTAAGCAAAACAATTCCATGGAACAGTTAAAGTGAACAAGCATCTATCTCGTTAACTGCCGGGATAACAATAATGTGACACAGAATGCTCTAAATTACACTATTTGTTACCAGGTGAATCTTTGACGATGTTTTTACTGAGAACATTTCTTCCAGTGACAATGCCAAATATAAAGATGATATCACGTGACGTCTTTCAATTACCATGACAAATCTCAGCACTGACTGGGAAGAATTCATATATACCAGTGGACTCTGAGGGGAAACAGTACAAACAAATAAGGATCCAGATTTGACATGTCAATCCGATGTCGAATCTTTGTCGGATCAATTTTAAGAAGTTGTTGACGGTATATCGGGCTCATGTCTGACGAATGTCTTATTAATTTCGGGTCATTACGAAGTTGGTATCTGTTAAAAGCGTAGTGGTGTCGAACATAAATAATGTTCATTGGATTGACTCAGGATTTCCGTCGGAATGTCGATCAAATTTCAATTTGTCCCCATGTTCTAGGGGCTGTCCATATACCACGGGGAGAGTTTAGTGTCCATGGTCCATACAGGTTTTTTTTTATTCGTATGGATGATTGTCGAGG
Source organism: Ochlerotatus camptorhynchus (assembly GCF_037179485.1). Taxonomy (NCBI): domain Eukaryota; kingdom Metazoa; phylum Arthropoda; class Insecta; order Diptera; family Culicidae; genus Ochlerotatus; species Ochlerotatus camptorhynchus. The sequence goes on along the minus strand of NW_027040636.1, from coordinate 505,042 downwards.
AGTATTATTATTATTTATCTTTTTAGGGAGTGGCACGTAGGAGGAGTAGAGGTTTGAAACCTCTAAAACAAATTTCATGGGCCGTCCCTTTCACTCAATTGAATAACTTCAAGCTTTTCTCAATTGAAGATGCAAATCGTAATCCTCTATTCGAATGAGGTCTTTTCAATAGTGGTTCGTTGCTATACTAATTGTTGTTTAATATTTCCAATTGAATAAGAATTGGCAGCAATAATCTCATTAACTTTAACATTAACTTAGCGAATTATTTTATAATTTTTTATTTATCACGGTTGATATTATATTTTATTTTCTCAATCTATTTCCAGACTATTCGACGTCGGTGGACAGCGATCGGAAAGAAAGAAATGGATCCACTGCTTCGAAGACGTCACCGCCATCATTTTCTGCGTTGCCATGTCAGAATATGATCAGGTGTTACATGAAGATGAAACAACGGTAAGTGAAATTGATGACCCCTTTACCATCCGTCGTTGAACGCTATAAGTGTGACCTTCAATGACACACATAAAACAGTCTATTTCTCACGCTGCACCGGGTGGGGATCAGATTTAAACAAAACAAAGATCGATTGCATAAGCTACCAAAGAGTAACGAAACAGTGTGTAGAATAATATTCATTATTTGATGTGTATCACTAGCTGTTGTGCTGTGCAACGTGATGGTAATCTAACGTACCATTGTTTGCATACCATATAACGATGCCATGAGCAAGGTGTTTAAAAGTGCGGCATTGAAACCTGATCGTAATAATGAATGTGGCTGCCAAAATGTTAAACACGTGTTCCCTTCCCTTTGAGTTTGTGACTCGTAGGAACATTTTATGTTATTTTCTTAAAACCCACATGTATTGTCCTACACTCGCAAAACTTATTTCCTTGAAACAATTGACATGCATGACCAGATTCGTTTTCGAATTATAGAAATAATGTATTTTACTTAATATTTAAAACTTGTGACGTACTTGTGGTACATAGTTAAAATAACATCACGTTTTTATATGTAAAGAGAATTCAAACGTGCCTAGAAAATGAAAACCAAATCCTCTGCACCACCAATTAGGTAAACATTAATAATCTCTAGGTATTGACAAAACCATCACCGAATTCACAACAAAATGCTAAAGCTAACACCTACTGCGTGTCTTTTTTTATTTTAGCAGAAAATTAGTAATTTGATAAGTGTTAACAAGTACAACCATTTGTATTTCAACCAACGCGTTATGTGTTTGTACTTAAAATACATGGAATAAGCCATGTCGCCGAACGATATCACCAAGATATTAATTCCACAAAGCAAACCATCTTGCACAACCCCCGGGTGACTCACTCAATAGTAAGCGTTTAGCGGCTATCCTTTGTGTGTTGTTCAAAAGTTCAGGTTGCAACCCTCAGTGGACGTGACAATTGCACCCAGATTTCTAAACATCAGAAGGTACACTGTTTTAGTATCAATTTATATGGATATTACCTTTTCATTGAGGCCAGACCTTGTACCGTTTTAGCGAGCCCGTGTCTAATTTACATCTTTTTTGACAGTCGCTTATGACGCTTCACGCTGGTCAAATTCGCAGATTTTTATTTTCTTAAGTTCAAGCTACGATGTGTAACATTTGTAGCCATCGTATCCAACAATCGTGCTGCCTTCCAGATTGCACCGAGAGTAGCTCTATATGGTTGAATGGGTAAACATGACGCGTTTAAATTGAATCATTGTGGTCAATGCGTTAATGGTTTTCCATTGAGTACGTATGCTCGTTGGTTGCTTTATGATCTGTTGTACTTATGCGTGTGGCTTACGATGAATTAACACAAGCTGTCCATCGTCATGTCACACAAGATTGGTCATTATTTAATGGCATGAGACGGATCTCATTTGCAACAGGGATCATAAAAATAGAATGGTCGGCGACATAAATCATGTTGCACATTTTTCCAGCTTCAGTTCACCAGCTTATCTATCAATTCAACTATTTCTAAGAATTACTGATAATTTCTGGTTGTAAATAATAGGAAAATTTCCTTATCGTTGACACAATTTCTTTTAATCAAGCTCGTTCCTTCTAGAATCGTAAGTGTGTAAGTTTGGGAAATGCGTAAACTCGATTACACTTCAATGGACCCTGGTATTTTTTCAATAGTGTAAATGTTTACGATGCGCTATGTAAATACCCCTATTGTTTATACAAAACCTTTTTTTATTTATGGAAAATACGTTTCGAACGTAAACGAGAATAAGGGTGATAGGATACTGAACGGCATCCGTGAACTACATATGGGGACAGATTGTTTGCGGGTATACACGAGCAAATCCAAACCATGAGATCCCAATGCCGCTGAATGACCCGGAAGTACGGCGAAAAGCCAAAATATACCATATGTGCCAAAAGACCAGAATCCGACAAATCTGCCACAATGCCGTCCTATCGAGGATTTTTACGGTCTATTGAGTTCCATGGTATACAAGTATAATTGGAAGGCCAAGGACACCAAGCAACTCACCAACATGATCAAAAGCTGCATCCGGAAAATCGATGTGGCAGCCATTCAACGGTCATGTTTCAATATCATGGCTAAGGTGGGCCACACGGCGGACCATTCATTCTCATTTTTTTTTGTGGACACCCGTTAGTCACTTTAACACATTTTAGATCCTCTGGGCTTGTCTGAGGATTTGATTTCTGCTCGTGACTTTTAGCATGTGCGGCATGGATGCTAATCACTTCGTTTGGTTGTCCCTTGCATCATGTAATATTTTATGATCCTGGACATTTAGTAGGTTGCTGTATTTTGGAAAAAAAAAAATTGGTGACTGAGCCCTTCCACATTGAAGACGCTTAAGTTTTCACAACGTCGCACTACTATGCATGTGATTTTCCGTTATGTGCTATATCTGTAAATACTGATCATCTAGAACAGTGGCTCTCACATTTTTGTTGATTGCAGCCCACTTTGAGAAATTCCGAGAGAGTAGGCTGTGCTTTTGAACAAGTTTGACGTGCATTTTCTCCGCTGTGATTTTTTTGACGAGTAAAAAATAGGAAAATATATTTCGCCATATTTTTAAAACAGTATTAAATATCAACCATCACACCCCGGTCCAGAAGCCGTTAACAAGGAGTTCAAGAAGGAGCTCCGAAAACAAACTTCCCCACTAAACCCCCGACGTTCTTTCATTTGCGACAACGCCACGGAGAAGCGACCCACAAGTGCTGTTCCTGGGGACTCCTTTAGTGACATTTTATATTAGTTGTATCTGATCTGATATGAAAATATGAACACTACAATAAGATCACAGATCACAGACAGGAAATCCTCCCTGATTAAAATGTATCACCATGAATCAAGGTGTATTCAAGCAGAGGCAACATGTTAATTCAGTTGAAAAGTACCATCAGTACGAGGTGGAGAAAGCGGTCAAGGGCTTGGTGGGTATCAACCTGATTCAAGCACGAAAGGTGAACCAGATGCGCCATGCAATTTCATCCATTGCTCATGGATTCATTTGGTGAGTTCGTTCCTATTTATTTATTTACTTGTGATGATGATGGTCAACAGTGTTGAATAGTCACAAACAGCTGAAGAATCTGGTTTGAGCTTTCCATTTATTGAATTTAAATAGTTGTAAATTTAACTGCAAAGGCATAGACAAACAAAGATTTTGAGGGAACTATCATTTTATGTTCTGTTTATAGTCATACGTGCGCGAGTGTGTGTGTGATTTTTTGGCAAGGAGATTTTTTTAAAAGGCTGTGCGTGTGTGTGTGTGTGTTTTTTTTTAAATAAGGTTTAGGAAAGCTTCAAGAAGCCTGGCTTGTAGTGAAGTTGGCACGGTGTGGTATCCACTAGTTGCCTAGTGCAGCTCCACTAATATTCATTGTGTGTGTGTGTTTGTGTATCTATTATAAATCACTACAATCAGCATTAATTTACCAAAACGATCCCTGCTGCAAACCTTTCCCCACATCCAACATCCCAGTGATTTCTCATGAAGAAGAATTCTTGGTTTCCTTCACAGTGAGTATCACGTCAACACATTGCTTCCAATTCCCTATTTGACATGCATTCGGACACGGCCGGCGCTGGTATTGCTAAACATTAGATCTCCAGAATTTTTATGCATTGAGGATGAATGTTAGTCCCAAACATCATCTGTTGGTTCTCTGTATAAATGCAGCTAATCTGGCATTAACAGAGCAGCAACCGTGGGCGGACAATCATGCTCATGCTCATGCAGCCCACTTTGAGAAATCCCATAAGCTCGTGACCCACCAAAACTGAATCCCACCGATGCCCGTAGATATTTTCACAAATTTTCTCACACACACACGTCTCTTACCGATGCTATGTGCTTATCTCTCAGTATCTTCTAACATTCTCATAAAACTGAATACCAATAATGTTGTAAGGCCATATTCACGTTAAAATCTCATAAATAATTTTAAAACGTCAAAAAAATTCATTCATGTTTTCCTAAAACCTACAACACAGAACTGGCATTTAAACAGCTTAAAAATGGCTTATACTTTCAAAACTGGCATTGAAGCGCCAAAATGGTCGTGGAATTGCCAAAATGTCCTAAAAACGGCACAATAGTTCTGAATTTAAATGATAGTAACAATCTTGAAAACAACAAAACAACCTTAAAACGCCCAAATATCCTATTAATTTTTTAAAACATATGATCAAGTTATCTGAATGTCTGCAACCCACCTGAGGGTAGTGTTGCTGCCTTAGGAAAAGTTGTTCAGGTGACCAAAAACTTTCCAGAATGGTGGACACACCCGAAATAGTACCACCGACGAACCGACATGCCACTGGAGCATTTCGTTTGTCCGCAATTCAATTTGGCAAATGATCGATTCGATCTGTCAAACGGGCGATCAGATCTGTCAAATGAGTCAATATGAATTTAACGTATGTTCGGGTCCTTGCTCATGATATGACGTGATCTTATGACTAGATGGCGGTAGTGTTTAACGTAATTTAAATTTGGCGTCTCGGGCAAGATTTTGAAATTAGCTTCTATGAGCTGTCACGGCGGTTCGTCGGTGATAGTACTTCCGTCACGAAAAGTTGCTGCGACTTGATTGTGACTGAAATATGTCGCATAGAAATTTCCAAACCCATTTTGCGACAGGTTTTGTGCTATTGTGGATTAGTTCACAATTTGCTCGCAACTTGGAGCTAATGACGGATCGTTGATTCACAAATCTTTCAAATATATTTCATTTAAATAGGGAAAATGACGGCTTCGGCATGACAGACTATTTTCGGAAACCCAAATTCAAACGCTAATTTCACTGGATTTTCTTTTCGAAAACACTTCCTTGAATGCATTCAAACGATTCTTTAGGCTTTCAGCTTCAATTTGATTATATTTTTACCACTGAGAAAAATCAATCTAGCAGGGTTTTCTTGAAATGAAACACACGCACTACAAACTGCTGCTGATTTCGAGTTGCCGATGAAAGCACAGCTGTTTAAGACGCAGCTCAAATAGAAAGGTTGCCGAATAAAAAGTCGCTCTCACTAGAGAAGTTTGAAGCTTTGTAAAAGCGTTTCTGCACAGAAATTCAAAACAACCCAAAATTAAGTTCTTTTCACTCATCTCCCATGTTCCGTACGATAAGCCAAATTTGGGTAAACCGGCTCAAAGTAGTTTGCATTTAAGGACGGCAAAAAAAATTACCCATCGCTAAGTTATTTTCAATTTTTTCTACCCAAAATTAAGTTCAATTAACTCAAATTTGGGTATATCGCATATTACTCAATTTTGGCTTCTTGTACGGAACTAGACGGTTGAGTCGAATCTTTCGTTCTATTTTTGACAACAAAAGCGAGAGGAAATGAAACGGGCAGAGGTCAAATAACTCAAATTTGAGTTTAAAAAACCCAAGCGGTGGGTAGTTTTGTTTTTCTGTGTGAACAGTTTTTGACAATTATTTCGACTGAAATTGTTAGAGCAGCCGACAGCAAAAGATTGTAAGCAAACCAATACTGCATATGTGTGCGTTCATGAGAGAAAAATGCTATAGAAAGATGGTCGCTGCTTACACGGTAAGGAAAAAGTACCCAAAAGTAAGTTCTTTTCACTCATCTCGGCACTATAGTGCAGGAACCCAAAAGTAGGTAAAGCGGACCAAAGTAGTTTTCATTTACTTGTGTGCAATTCGTATGGAATTTTCCACTAGCTTTCTACCCAATAGTAAGTTAGTTGTACCCAAAAGTAGGTAAATATGATTATACTCAACGTTGAGTTCCCACACTTTACTACCCCTGTTGGGTGGTTTTGCTCCTCCGTTTTTGACAACATTAGAAGGCGAAAAGGAGACAAACTAGTCAAAAGTGGGTAAAAGTGAACTGACCATTGGGTACTTTTTTCTAACCGTGTAGGTTGCCGAGAATACGCAAATTCCCCTACACGAAACGAAAATCAATTATTATATTCATGTGTTTCACTTATACATTTTTGCCAAAACATCAGCCTTATACATTCCATAAGACAAACCACATATGTCCTATAAGAATGCATAAAAGGTATGTGTGACCGCTTATACATTTCATTTGACACATCATCTTCATTAACTTTTTGCAAGGCGTTTGCTTATTAGTTGACTTATACATTTTATGAATAATCAGTAATAGAAATTTGCCAAAAGGTATAAGGAGATTTCTATCCGTGTAGATGGTTTTGAATGTTTCTGTGGAAGCACCTGGAAAAAGTGGATTCTTGGGCTAGCAATACAGACATTTTTTTGAGTGACGTTCTATAAAAAGCACTCAATTTTGAAGCTATGATGAAAGGCAAGCCTTTTTTAAGTACCTACAATAATTACAGGACTGGAGACAGCAACTTCCTAGATGGCCAGGATTTTAAGGATATCCTATGCCGGACATGTACACTAGCACCGCGTAGTGAAAGATTTCGTAATTTCTCTTTCTTTACAATTAATTTAATTGAGAAGCTCCATCGTGGGAGCTTTACAGAGCCGTGATTCAATATTGAATCTAAATGTAGCAAGATTTAGGTTGAATACTTGCAGTTTACTCGAGGTTAGAAGGATACATTGTTGGAGGATGGGATCATGAGTACATGGTCTCATCGGAGAGTTGCCACCTGTGTGCTAAAGTTCCGATGTCGTATGCCGAAGTATGAGTGAAAGTTCCAGTTAGGAAGTAATAAGCAAGTCGATTTTTTTACTGATGACTCGTTTCCAAAAGGCTTCTGTATTCATAGCAAATTGTAGAACCAAAAAAAAAACAATTTGTAAAATTGCAACAGGCTACAATTTCGGGGAGAAAACAGTCAAATTACTTTTGAGCACTTCTGTATGTTTTTGAATCTATGGTTTAAAGCAAAACTTGATCTCACAACTTTTCCAGGATTTAAAGGTGCACCGGTATGATAATTCAAATCTTTCCACTTCTTTTCTTGCAGAACCGTATGCAGGAATCGCTGAAGCTTTTCGACTCGATCTGCAACAACAAGTGGTTCACGGATACCTCAATTATTCTGTTCTTGAATAAGAAGGATCTCTTCGAAGAGAAAATTCGGAAAAGTCCACTAACAATCTGCTTCCCCGAGTACACTGGTAAGTGAACCCGAAATATTTACGTTTGAGCAGGGTATTAACATGGTTTTTTTTTTATTCGAATGAAACAGGTGGCCAGGAATACGGCGAAGCGGCGGCGTACATCCAAGCGCAGTTCGAGGCTAAGAATAAGTCCACATCAAAGGAGATCTACTGTCACATGACCTGTGCAACGGATACCAACAATATCCAGTTTGTGTTCGACGCCGTAACCGATGTTATCATAGCCAATAATCTGAGAGGATGTGGTCTGTACTAAGAAGTCCAACACTGGGGCTGTGGTTTGAGCAAACCTCCTGTTTTTGTTTTTCGTTTTTTTGTACTATTATGCATTAATTGGGAAATGGTCAGATGTGGACGACGGTATTTATTACAAATTTGACTATAAATATTACAAAGTATATAGAAATGCAAGAATCAAGAGGAAAAGTTTATATTAGGATGGAGTTAGGCAAGTCAGATAGGGAACAGTAAATTGTTTGAGTGGTCTCATTAGGACAAAGATGAGCTTGAGTGTCTTTTGCTTGGGACACAGATTTGATTGCAGATGAGATTACTAGAGAGAAAGTGTAAACAAACGTTGGAAGGTGGAGTTAAAAGTATGAATATCAGTGTTCATGAAAAAGTACATATTTTAGTATCCTTTCGATTAATTGTAATCAGACACAACACATTCACGCTTGCATGCCCCTGGACGATTCACGACGATGCGAAAGTATTTTTACTGCAAAACGTGACGTGGGATGACTAATCCATACCCCAGATCATCAGGAGCAGCAAGTGCTGAAGAAAAGCAACATTAACGCAACTATTAACACAAGATTCACTTGAGCGCTCATATAATTAAAGTTATACAACATAATAAGTATAGACGCAGAAGCAAATCGTACTCATACAAGAACCAATTTTCTCGTACAAGTATCCGCATAAATTAGATCTATTTGTATTTTTTATACATCTTTGTCCTGGATAAATGGTTTATTTATTTTGTATATTTTACCCAACACATGACGAGTAACAGATCTACTTTTCTATTTATATTTATTTATGTAACCGAAATGGCTACACTTGATTTTAGCACAAAACAAAACTATAACGCTTTCGACGGTAGTCCTTAAACAGCAAGTCAGGCGAACGGGATTTGATCAAAGCAACCCAGATGCGAGGCACAAACGCAATCCAATCGCTCTAGAAGCAGTATGCCATGCCATAATATTTCGTTTTTGCAGGCGTTGTAATAAGGGTCTGTAGTTTGTAAATAGCTTTATAATTTAAAGATTATAATCATTAAACATACCCAAAGATAGAATGCGATAGTAGTAAAAACAAACACTTCAATCACGCACATTTATTTATTGCAAGCATGACATGGTCATTTCGCTTTTCCTTTCATACTTTATAGAGAATACTTTCACAGTTATAGATCACTATCGGAATAACAGCTTGGACAAAATCGCAAATGGCTATAGTTTGAACAATTTAGCAAACACATACATTCCTGTCTTAGGTTTTCACTTATTTCATGCATTGTGCACCACAATCGTCCAATCGAAAGTCAGCAGTGAAAAAATCTAGATCAACATTTGAAATAGGCGGAACAACCCATCGTAAACAATGGCTTTAAACGTAACTTTATCAAGAACCAAAACACACCAAAGTCAGATTGACAACATTTGATAGAGCCATCTTGCTTTACCGAATTGCATTGTTAGTTTGCGTGAGTTTGTTTGATTCTCGAGAAATATTATAAGTTTATTTTCCGCCTATTTCAATTGTTGGTCTAGAAATAGCAGCAATAGAACATTTTCCCCGTGGCAAATACCAACAACATCGAGTACAAAAAACAAAGAACAACAAAATCAAACAAGAGACAAGTATTATTCTTCGTACATTCCTTGGTGTACAGAAAACATTTGCCCCACGGCCGGAAATTTGATAACAATCCATCAAGCTATGCATGCCTGATTCTTTCAGTATTATTTATCCTTGCGCCAATACCATGCTCGGTAGGCCAAGATGGAAATGAGATGCTTTTCCAGCATTTCAAGTTGCACACTAGAACGCACGTAACAGTTTCTAAAACTTCTGACAAACGATATGCTTGAAGGACATTTGTTGGTTAACTAGTATCATTCTCCATTGCAATCAACGTGTTTGCGAATAATCATACGCACAGGAAAATAGTTAAATTATGAGCCACTGAGGTTGAAATTCAGTTAAACAAAAAAAAAACCTTTGACTCTGATATGGGACAACTTTGCATAATGTTATACCTACGTTACTTAACGCACAACACGCCAAATCATGCCGCTTTTTCGTAGGATTCATGAAGCCGAATACAGTTTAGAAAAATGAGATCAATGCCAGCACACATTTTATGCATAACTAAAAGAGGAAGAACCATGACATCATTTGTGCCAATTTTGTAGGGAAAATGTATGTTTGTACTAGATTTTGTACGTTACTACACACATGTCCTACTTGTCGTTCTCATAGAAATAATCTAGTGACAACTAGAAATGAAATTCCTTTACAAAAACCAACAAATCCGTTTTATGAAATTCATCTCTTGTAGCTCTCGTGATAGCTCCGTTTCGATCTAGTTACACTCTGTCGAACGTCGAGTACATACCCAAGTGAAACAAACACCGATGAAACGACCAAAACAATATTTAAGAAAAATGAATAATAACTTCGTACAAATGAAACATGTGTTAGAAATCAACCATAAGATGTAATCTCTATTTTTTCTAAACTGTTGCATTGCGTTGTTAGAATTGTACGTAAATTATCAGCTTTAATTATCGGTTTCAACTGATTTTGACAATCGTTCCACTTGTTGGTTTAATTGTAGTACAACACAGATGCGATTTTTTTTGTATCAGTTCGTGAATAAAAGCCATATGAACACAGCAGCCGAGAAACTCGAGACACATCGCGCGACAGGCAAATCACTGATCTTTTTCAACATTCTAAAACTCGCTCTAACTTTGCGAAATCGAAAAAAAAAATCTAACCAAAATTGAAATCTAGTCATCGCAGCTGAATCTATTACCAAATCTTCACTTGCGGCAAATAAAAAATGGCGCAACCAAAACAATTAGATTTAGTTCGATTCAAACAGACGCCGATTCGTTTTAATAATATATTTAAAAACCAAAGCCATTATAAATACACGATCAAATCAATAATCTTTGTTGATTGATGCTTTCGTGATTAATTTATCATTTATGACATTGTACTTTCGTCAGAAACAACACTGTTCACTAAAACTTTGATCTACTATCAATACAACATAAGATGGTAATCTTGCGCATTTAGCTAAATAATACAAAATCCATTCAATGCATAATTTCCAAATAATGCTGCTATTATAAAACCAATTGAAAAATAAAATAAAAGTTAGTATATATTTGACGAAATATATCCGCTTACAAAACATTATTAGTATATTTTTTGAAAACAAACCTAAGTAGTAGAAAGAACGAGAAAGTAAAGCATAGTTTTAGTAGCTTAAAAAAGCAAGTCATAACAAACAAAATACAAAAAAAAAACTATCGAAAGATTGAAAGGAAAAATTCTAGAATAGTACTGTAAAATACAGAGAATAAACTTCAAACCTCCAACAACAACAAAAAAAAAACTTATATCAAACAACATCATCTCCAAATCAAAGAGATAAACAATATGAAAATTCAAATGAGACGAATGATTAATAAAGTAAAAGTACCCAAATTACTAAAAAAAAAACAAGCGTTAGAAATTAGGCTCTAAAATACCGAGCCTGTTGGATCAATTTTTCCAAACGGCACATTATTTATTTCTTATCTGATGGTAACAAAGGGGGAAAAATCGTGAAACCAAGTTGTCGATGCACTATTTAAAAAAAAATGAGAATGATAAGAATACGTTTAGTGAACAAAGCAAAATTTAACTATGTAGTCATAAATCGAAACAAAAAATGAAACAAAACAAAACGTAGATATAAAATCAAACAAATACATGAAAAACAATACACACAAACGTGGTTAAAATCAGCAAGAGAAAAGCAACAAAACTAGACATTCATCATCATTGCATTATTATTCAAATAAAACCGCAAAAGTGAATCATACACAGTTTTTTTCCTTTTTGAAAAAAGCAACAAATTGTTAATGAAGAAAAAGAACAACACGCAAAACAAAACAAAAAGTAAAACGATCATAAGCTATACAACCTTAAAAAGTAAAAGTAATATAATATTAATTGATAAGGGAAATAGTTCAGAAAAAAAAGAAATCAAGTAAAATGAAAGTCAGTAAAATAGCGAAACAAAAACAACTACTTGAAGCATCACTCTGTACGAAAAAAAAGAAAGAAAAAAGAAATACAATAGAGTTGCAAAAAAACAACACTTTAATGAGAACAGACAAAAAGGTAAAATATATATTTAACTTAATGTGTATGTAATTTTATGTGTGATGTAAAAAATCGGAACAAATAAATGCGTTTTAGCCACTAAAGTCATAAAACTATCTAGAAATGAATTGCCTTCTTCACTTGCTTTATCACAGCTATTTTATCAAATTTGTTCTTTTTTATTGGAAATGTTCAACTGTCTTAAAATAAATCTCTATGGAGCCAAAACATTTTACAATTGACTATAATAACATTATTCCGATGCAGTGTTGAATTGGGGTCGAGGTGAGTTCCCAAGGTGACGATATGCAGCGTGTTTTCTTCGTTCCGTTTGTGTTGATCGCCAGCCGCTTGATATCCTCGTTATCTTCTTTCCGCTCTGCCTGTATTCTTCGATTCCAAACTTGTAGTAACGATGCACCTCCTGCAGGGTGCGAATAAAAACTAAGAACCGCTCTTAGGAAGTTCACCAAGTACCGCACAATATCCCTTCAACGTCACTATGTCAGGATCAATCACGCATACAAACGAGTTGCGAAACGCTGCTTTCTTCAGTATCGACGTGGATTGCAGAGAAAGCTTAAGTCACGTCCCAAGCAGTTTTGGAAGTTTGTCAACGAACAACGTCATGAAGCTGGTCTGCCGTCGTCTATGACACATAATGGTCACGTGGCCTCATCTACGCAAGATATCTGTCAGCTGTTCTCTGAAAATTTTGCTAGTGTCTTCACGGACGAGAGACTAAGTGACGACCATGCCCCACTGGCTGCCAGTTACGTACCACTCTCTGGCCAAACCATGAGCAGAATTGACATCAATCCCGAGATGTTTTTCAGGGCTTCCTCGAAACTCAACTCGTCGTACAATCCGGGTCCTGACGGAATTCCATCGGCGTTCCTCAAAACGCACTTGAACAGTTTGTTGTCTCCACTGCTGCACGTTTTTCAACGGTCTGTGGACGTCGGTGTTTTCCCATCCTGTTGGAAGCTAGCGCACATGTTTCCAGTACATAAAAAAGGCAACAAACAGGACGTAGGCAACTACCGTGGCATTACTTCACTTAGCGCTGGTGCTAAATTGTTCGAACTCGTTGTTATGAAACCGTAACTCGCTCACTGTAAGCCGTATATTAGTATCGACCAGCATGGTTTCATGGCTGGTCGCTCCACTGCCACTAACTTGCTGTGCCTTACTTCCTACATCTCTAACATCGGATCGTGCTCAGACGGATGTCATTTATACTGACTTATCTGCTGCCTTCGATAAATTGAATCACCGCATATCAATCGCTAAACTGGACAGGCTTGGTATCCACAGCTGCATTTTGCAATGGTTTCAGTCGTACCTCACCGATCGCTATCTTACTGTTGTCATTGGCGATCACCAGTCCCGTACGTTCGCTGCCACATCCGGCATACCCCAGGGTAGTCACCTGGGACCGCTGAATTTCCTGATTTATTTCAACGACGTGAATCTGGTAATTGAGGGACCACGATTATCTTACGCAGATGACCTTAAACTCTACCTCTACCTATGTCCTTGGGTACGAAAGTGACCCCGTTGGCTTCGTACCACTCCAGGACAACATTTGAATAGGGGCAGATTAGCGACCAGAAGATCGTACGGCCCTCGTGTTGCTCCAACAGAGTAAGCAGGAGCTTCTGTAGACACTCCTTGAAGTAGATCTACATTCCCGGTAGTCACGAATGGCACACTCCGTTTGCCACATGAGCAGATCGCTTGCTAAATCATGATTTCTTGGCAAACTTTGAAAGTTTCTGCTTCCTTACTTCCTCCGGAACATCAAACTTGTGCTGGGCGTTGAAGAACAGTATCCCCGAAAGCTTTTTTTTATCTTTATGCAAGAGATTTTTAGCCGAAGGCTAGTTCATCTCTCTCCCCGGAAGCTGCCGGAAGTCCGCCTTGACGTAAGTCTCATCATCCATGATGAGACAATGAAGCATCTGGGTGTACAATTTCCAGGCCCGTGACTATCCTACCGTATTTTGCTGTTTGTCACGATTTGGAGCCTTCTGCACTTTGTACGTATGCAGTCCTTCCCGGTCCTTGGCTCTCTGAACGAAAGCCTTGGACAGATTCAACTTTTTGGCCAAATCCCTGGCCGAAGCATTGGAATTCCGTTTAAACGTTTGCACGACACGCTTGTGATCCTAATCACTAATAGAATATCCATTATGACCGCATTTCTCCTTCCGTTCGATGCTCAGAGTTTCATAGAAACGTTTAACCACACGACTTACGACTTACTTACAGCGATAATAATACAGTGTAAACAATACACTCTAAACTACTTCTACTCAAATTTTCAAGAGAAAATATCCAATGGATAATTTTCTACAGCGTCATTTTCCGTGATGCAATTTGATGTGGGACACCCTTTACTATCACTTCGGGTCACTGACTTGGTGTCCCATGCAGGTCTACAGCATGAGATTAAGCTCTCCCACCTTCGGCAAGGTGCTTAAGAATGGCCTACGGGAGGGAGTGATATCAGCGAGAAATGTCGCAATGATTTTCAGTCAGAACACGGACGTATGTGAACAATTTAAGCCGGAAAGGAAAAAATCTAAATGTGGTCTTAGGTTCGCATTTTCAATGCAGGTTCTGCGAGTGCACGCAGCTCATATACCACCAATTATATCGAGTCCCACAGACTCAACAATGTTAGTAGTTAGCACATAATACCCTGCAACAAAGTGGCTTAAATTACCCTTTTCTGTAGCCGCTCGCAAACCGGACGCAATCCACAAACGTTCGTCGATCTTGTTTTCCGTGCTGAGCACCAATGCTACCGACGCCAGGGAAGCAGCTCCCACACCTGGACCCTACCTATCGACCAATGAACTCACGAACCGGGGACCAACGGCTTTACTTCCCTTCCCTTCCTGCTGGGGTGAGAGGTAATAACGCTCCGGCGCCACTAATCCACAAACGTTGTACGTTCGCCCAAACAAACTACCGGGGAGCAGTCAAAGCAGACTTATTTAGCTCCAAGTAAGGAAGGCCTTCAGAAGAAGTAGATCTAGAAATGTGCTGCTGAACGAGCGTGAACCTAATCCCAGTTGCACGCAGGGCCTTTCTTTTGATTTCTATACTTTTGGTCTAGTTCCCCAGTGTTTGAGTCGTGACGCCAGCCTGATGGAAACAAACAAGATTGAAGTGGGAAGGTGTTTATTCTTCATCCGGACGAGAGCTGAATTACAAAGCACCGGCTAGCTCGCCTATTCAGTGCGCGGTTCCACGACAGCAAAAGCAGGAGGTGTTTAACACGCGTGCATGAACGCTATCCGGACGAAGATCAGGAGGTGACTCATCACTCTAATAAAATTTGTTTGGTTATTTTGCTTAACGACGTGTTCTGGATATCATCCAAACCATTTGTGGAATAGTTCTATCATTTGGGTTATCGTTCGGGTATGGTATTTTTTATTAGGGTAGCTGGCAGGAAAGTTCGATGTACGGCCAGCTAAGACGGTGGGAAGAAGCTGTTTCGATACGCACAGGCTTGCTGAAACTCCTCAAACTCACTGGAGGTTTTAAAACACTCTTGTCTTGCGAGTAAAGGGTGATACGGTCAAAATTTGGTCAATATCAACTTGACGTATTTCTTTCAATTTTGGATTTAAAAAACCTGAACACCCCTCATTTTGAAGGTGTGTGTGTGTAGAATGTTGCTCCTATTTTGATTTTGGAATTCACTCTTCAGTTGTCAAAATGCCGTCCAAGCAAGAAGAGCAGCGTATCAAAATTTTGCTCGCGCATCGCGAAAATCCGAGCTACTCGCACGCAAAGTTGGCAAAATCGCTAAAAGTTGCCAAATCAACCGTTACAAATGTAATTAAAGTGTTTGGGGAACGTTTGTCGACAGCCAGGAAGTCTGGATCGGGGGGAAATCGAAAACCGGAAGCCGCTGAGACGACAAAGAGAGTTGCCGGTAGTTTCAAGCGAAACCCTAACCTCTCTCTCCGAGATGCCGCAAATAAGCTGGGTGTATCGTCTACAACCGTGCATCGAGCCAAAAAATGAGCCGGACTATCGACTTACAAGAAGGTAGTGACTCCAAATCGCGATGATAAACAAAATACGACGGCCAAAGCGCGATCCCGGAGGCTGTACACGACGATGCTGACGAAGTTTGACTGCGTGGTAATGGACGACGAAACCTACGTCAAAGCTGACTACAAGCAGCTTCCGGGACAGGAGTTTTATACGGCAAAAGGAAGGGGAAAGGTAGCAGATGTTTTCAAGCACATGAAACTGTCAAAGTTCGCAAAGAAATATCTGGTTTGGCAAGCCATCTGTACCTGTGGCTTGAAAAGCAGCATTTTCATAGCTTCCGGGACTGTCAACCAAGAAATTTACGTGAAAGAGTGTTTGAATAAACGTCTGCTGCCTTTCCTGAAGAAACACGGTTGTTCCGTACTGTTTTGGCTGGATTTGGCATCTTGCCATTACGGTAAAAAGGCCAAGGAGTGCAGGTGGTTCCCAAGGACAAGAACCCTCCCAACACGCCAGAGCTCCGCCCAATTGAGAAATACTGGGCTATTGTCAAGCGGAACCTAAAGAAGACCAAAAAAACTGCTAAGGGCGAGCAGCAGTTCAAGGCAAACTGGCTTTCTGCGGCGAAGAAGGTGGACAAGGTGGCTGTAAAAAATCTGATGGCAGGGGTCAAGCGTAAGGCCCGGCAATTCGGATTTGGAAAAGCGGAAGCCTAACTGAATATTTTTCCTGAATTTTATACTAATTGAACTTGAAAAAGAAATTTAATTTGATTTTTTAAATAAACGATTTCACCGATTTACACGCGTTTTCCCTTGACCAAATTTTGACCGTATCACCCTTTATACCCAACAAACATTGAATGTTAAATAAGAGCTTATTCAGGCAAAAATAAGCTTCTTCAGCTAAAAAATGGCTTATTCAGCTGTTAATCAA
Organism: Ochlerotatus camptorhynchus; assembly: GCF_037179485.1. NCBI lineage: Eukaryota > Metazoa > Arthropoda > Insecta > Diptera > Culicidae > Ochlerotatus > Ochlerotatus camptorhynchus. The sequence continues at coordinate 488,073 of NW_027040636.1, read as the reverse complement.
CCCAAATTGTTCGTTGGGTAGCCAGCTCTCACCTCAAGTGAGTGGCGGCAGGAATATGGAAGAAGTAAACAAAAACTCCTCGAGAGAGAGGGAGAGTGAACTTCAGCGAGAGGATGATTGGACGTGAGGTACGATTTTCGAGACTCCGGATGACTTTTTTGTTCGATGCAAGAAGGTCAGAGTTCACCCAGAGTGAGAGTAAGAGCGTGTGATAGAAAAGATGAACATGAATGGCAGTATACCTCACTCTAATTTTATTCTCCTTCGCAAGCTCTGAAGCTCAGTGGAATGATTTGGCAGTAGGCATTCTACTCCTCAGGAAAATGCTACGCTCGGCTCATCTCAAACTCGCGAGCGAGGCTCCATCAAGCCTGCTCTCACATACGAGCGAAGATTCTCCTGAAATTTCATGCTGATGTCATGTAGATGCTGACGCCCTGTTTACATGCTGCTGACTACTTTTTAGTGTAGTTTTATTACATTAGCACAAGTGTAAACACCCCACAATGAGCTTTTTATACTTACGCTAGATCATTAGCTCAACCAATTAGCAAAAATTTTAGGTGTTCCTGAAATCTAATGTTGGTGGAAGCTGACGCCCTGTTTACACAATGCTAACTACTTTGTAGTAGTTTTAGTACACTAGTACCAGCACACAAGCACAAGTGTAAACACACGATAATGGAGTACTTACATCTGTGCTGGTGTGCTAGCGCTTTTTCAAACCAGCATTAGGGCTACATTTAGCCTGTTGATGTTGACAGATAAGACAAACAAGTAAATAAAGCAAGTGGATGGTCTATCTTGCCCCTCTTACCCTACAATCGGTGAAAACAACATACGTGTCATCATGTTGACGAAAAAAGTATTTAAGTGTTTGTATGTAGATCAATTTACTTTATTTCATTTCAGCATTTTGAATGATAATGGTACACAGCACTCTATGAATAAACGTTGAAAAAGTCCCCTTAGTTACATTAGAATCATCTTACATACTGCCTATAATCGCATATCAGTCCCATGTGGAAAAAGTAGGTATTGAAGAAACGACAGTCGAAGTTACGAAGGGCGATTCCCATGTAAATATTTGAAAAGTCATAGTAAATTTATTAATATTTTTTTCCAAGTAGCATTGAAGCTAATCAACGAAAAATATGACAACACAAAAATCAGCACCAATTCAGTAACTTAACCTATGGGCGATTGAATCTTAGGATGGGACTGATATGCGATTACTACATTTTTCATGATCAATGTCCGTAGTTTATCTCACACTTGGCAAAAATACATATTATGGATCTGATATGCGATTATAGGCAGCATACGTGGTACTAACGTGATACAGTTTAAGAAGACTAACATTGTGGTATGGGAATGGCTTCAGCTTTTTGTCTCCATTGGTCCTATTAATTCATACATTTGCTTTTGGGAAGTTTGTATACATTCATTTACAGTAGTTTCTTAATTGTTTTGCTGATACGTTAACCAATTTGCGAAGTTGGATAATGTTGGAGAAAAAATAATACTAGGATAAATTAGTACGTGTCAGATGAATTTTTAAACTAAATTCTACGACACGAAAAAACATCAATACATTTTAATAAAAATCATAATATTTTAAACTAATTAAACCAACCTTATAATTATTATTCTGACTAATGAGATGAAAATTTACACTTACCTCTTACCTGCTAGGAAACATATGAATTTAAAACGTCTGGGGAAAAAATCCACTACCTTGTCTACTCATCAATTGTATCCATTGTAATAGTAGTAGTGGCTGATGATGCTTCGCCACATTTGGTTGTCTTTTTGGTGCTGCCGCTAGTACTCGTAAGGAACGATTTTAGCTGCTATAATCGTTTTCAGTTTTCCGTAAAATACGGATGCGCCATTGCTTGCTCTGCACTAAGCCGCAGTGTGGGACGGCAAATGAGCAATTTCTGCAGTAGATCCCGGCCTTTGGAGTTTAGCCGAGGCACCACCTGGCTCCACGAAGTTGTTGGAGGGTAAACTGCAAAATTTATACAAAATTAATAAAAAAAAAAATGTTTCTCTAAAAACAAAATTTTACACTCACGGGGAAATGGTTTATAGTCTGAAAGCTGCGTGATTCCTGGCCATGTATCCTCTGTTGGTGTGCCAAGAAGTTTAAAGATTCGTTTCAACTGATCGTCGACATCGGAGCCGGGGAAAAGCGGCCTTCCAGCGTTAGCTAATTCGGCAAAAATACACCCGGCTGACCACATGTCAATGCTGGTCGTGTATAGTTTCGCTCCAAACAGCACATCTGGAGGTCGGTACCATAACGTTACAACTTCAGCCGAGTAACATTTGACAGGAATGCCAAAAGCTCTAGCAAGTCCAAAATCGGCCAATTTCAGTTCGCCATTCTTATTGATTAGCAAATTTTGCGGCTTAAGATCTCTATGTAGGACATTATGACTATGACAAAAAGCTAGCCCTCGCAAAAGTTGGTACATGAAACTTTTGACCACATCCGGGTCAATCTCGCCGTTGAGACTATCGAAATATTTCTTAAGATCTTGATCGCAATGTTCGAAAACAAGTGTCAGCTTCTTATCCGAATGAAGAACATCATAAAGTCGTACAATATTCTTATGCTTTAGTTCCTAGAAATGAATTCTGCGATGAGGAATCTAAATGCTCAAATTGAAACTTATACCTTTAACAAACAGATTTCTCGCAGAGCCGAGCTGGGAACTCCTTCGTCGTCTTCATCTAGGCGGACTCTTTTCAGGGCCACAATTTCCAAAGTATCGCGATTTTTTCCTTTAAATACTGTACCATACGTACCCTCACCAATTTTCTCCAGTTTCTCGTACTTTTGCATCTTCCGTAGCTTTACTGTTATCTTCTCCAAACCCTGATTTGGAGAAAAGTATGTAAGTTATCTTTCATGATTGCTATACATGAGAATGTACCTGAATTTTGAGGCAGCGGTTTTTTTAATATTACAAAGAAATTTTTCGCAAATATTGCTCAAAAACACCGGGATTTTCTTCAATTTTCGGCACCAACAAACAACAAACTATATCGACACAGCCAGACTGAATGTCACTAAAGGAAACAAACGTGCTTCACTTCCTTTTACTTGACCAACAGCCGCGTTGCCAACACGCTTATTCTGGTCAACTCAAAATTGAGTCGAAGGTACTCATCTCAGCGGCAAGTATGGCTACTCAAAATTGAGTAGCCTTATGTTGACTCACTTTTGAGTAAACTACGTTCTCACGTAGACTGAGTCAAATCCACTCGCCGGTATTTTCAGTTGCGGGGAGGGTTTTTGTTTTGATTTTCATTCAAGAAAATGGAAATTGCCTGCTTCGGATTCATTCTACCGGAGCAAAACACGGTTCAACACCGTTTCTCTAAGCAATTCGTACTTACCTGAAGGCATTTCAGCCGGTTTTGAGTAACATTTTCCCTCCGACATGACTGGCATTTTTTCCAAGTCCAGGATTTTGCTGACTGAGTGGCTTTTACTCAGTTTGACATTTCTAGTTTACTCAATTTTTGACAACTCGATACATCGGACGAAAGTGAGTACGATCGACTCACCTGGTGAGTAAGCAGAAGTTAGCGTGAACTCTTTTGACGTAGAACTACGTCTTTGTCGACTATACTGGGGTGCAAGTCAAAAAATATGTGTGGTGAAGGAGTGTTAGGTTTTGAATAGAGTCGGTGTATAATGAGTCACGCCAAGAGAAAAACAGTTGAACTCGCATCACGGTTTTCGAAAGATTCCCATTCTTTTCACTTGGCAACAGAGGACTTCTACAACAACTTCAAATGACTTCTAGCGAGAGAAAAAAAATGCGGCTGTAGTAAATCATTATATCAGTGATTTTGTCAAATTATCTTAACAAAAAATAGTAGAAATTCTCATTACTGATCATTACCGAACGTATCCCATGACAATTTAAAGCTCACTGCGTGTTTATGCTCATTTCTTCGATAATATTTTATATTTTATTGCAATACCTTTCGTGGACCTTTCATAGCATCGTAATGTTTATTTACTTTGCCCGATAGGTAGCCGGTTTGACGGTTCGATAGGTAGACTTGGCTTCACTCTTGGCGTGACTCATTATACACCGACTCTAGTTTTGAACGCTTGTAACTTTGTCATTTATAGATGAAATTAAAATCCAAATACGCCAATCGATAGGATATTACATTACGAACCTGTTGAAATAAATATTTTTCAAATTTTTCTGTAATTAAACTTTTGAAAATGTACAAATGATAATTTTATCACTGATTTCATGAAATAAGCCTTTTTCCCAAACCCAGTCATCATAAACGAATACCACTTGGTTGCACATCATTCTGCTTGAACCTGAAAAGATATAAATCAGCGCTGCTCTCATGCCACTGCTCATTAACGCTTCGGACGGCGTGGCGCTTGGTGCTGCAGCAACCAGGACCAAATCAGCGGCTTAAGGTGGATCACGGCGTGACCACAATGAGGAAAAGCAAAAATGTAAACCCTCCGCCCTTCACAACAATCTCTCGCCCTCCCCCGCAACAACCTCTCGCCCCTTTAACAACCTCTCCTACCCCCCCCCCCCACCTTCAAACCTCTCCTACCCCCCCCCCACCTTCAAACCTCTCCTACCCTTCTCTCCGCCATCAAACCCTTCCTACCCCCCCCCTCAAATACCTCTCCTAAAAACCCCCTCCCCCCAACCCAAATACGTCTCCTAAACCCCCTCCCCTCAAATACCTCTCCTACCCCCCCCCCCACTAAAAATAACCCGAAAGCGAGACAGACTTTGACGATCCCTTTTTCCGGGAAATAAATTTTAAACATACCACAATCATTAGTAAAACCAAGTTTTACCAAATTTGAACATAAAATGGCTCTGAAGACATGTTTGATGACATTCTGTTGGTGAATTACATACAACTGACGGTAAAACTTATCTGGTGCCTCTATATAAGCAATTATATTAACATCCAAAGTCCATCCTATTTTACATATTCTGCACAAAAGAAACTTTCTGCTCCGCCCCATTCATAAAAAACTGCGGGAAATCCTATCAGGTTCTGAACCTGAAAAGATATAAAACAGCGCTGCTGTCATGCTTTTGCTCATTGTCGCTTTGGACGGCGTGGCGCTTGGTCCTGCAGTAAGCAGGACCAAATCAGTGACTTAAGGTGGATCACGGCGTGACCACAATGAGGAAAGGCAAAAATGTAAACCCTCCGCCCTTCACAACAATCTCTCGCCCCCCCCCCCTCAACCTCTCGCCCCTTTAACAACCTCTCCTACCCCCCCCCCCCCCCACCTTCAAACCTCTCCTACCCTTCTCTCCACCATCAAACCCTTATTACCCTCCCCTCAAATACCACTCCTAACCCCCCCCCCCCCCCCCCCACAAAAATAACCCGAAAGCGAGACAGACTTTGACGATCCCTTTTTTCCGATAAATAAATTTTAAACATACCACAATCAATAGTAAAACCATGCTTTACAAAATTTGAACAAAAATTTGCTTTGAAGATATGTTTGATGACATTCAGTTGGTGAATTACACACAACTGACGGTAAAACATATCTGGTGCCTCTATATAAGCAATTATATTAACATCCAAAGTCCATCCTATTTTACATATTCTGCACAAAAGAAACGTTCTGCCCCGCCCCCTTTCATAATAAAATGGCGGGAAATCCTGTCAGTTGTGGGGCTTAGAAAGTATGTTTTGAGCAGAATATGTAAAAAAGGAGGGACTTCGGATTTATTTTTTCTGCAAAATATGTAAAAAAGGGGGGACGTCGAATGTTAACCTAAATGCATATATCCTGCATCATAGATAGAGAAACTTTCTCTACTGATTTCAATTAACGCAATATAACTCAGAAGTGCTTTTGTTAAACCGAACTCGCGTTCTACTAATACTTCTCAGCGAATATTGAGAAATTGACAGTGCAATTCATTGCCATGTCGAAACATATGGCTGCAAAATACATGCGAAATTCCCGGAAGCGTGCGAAGGATCGTCAGGCAGATGGTTCTCCGAAACGACCCAAGACCGCTGCAGAGAGTGTTCGGTGTTATAAAGCCAACATGGAAGCAGTGATAGGTAATGCGGCACCATCAACTGATTGGGACGCTGGAGAAGGTCCTTCAACTCGAGGTAGGAAATTAAAATTAATTTGTATTGCTGATTACATCTAAAACTAGACTGCCCCAAAAAGTGTGATAAAAGTGCACGTTTCGGTCTAATCGTGTTCGAAGAACTTATTGCTTACATCATAATGGATAAGTGCACTGAAGACACCAATATAATTATATGGAAACTCGCACTTTGGTCAGACTTAATAAATGAAAACGCACTTTATAGTCCACTTTGGGGTGAAATGCGCAATAACCTTTGGAACCGCATACGTTCGAAATTTAAGGTAGGTTAATGAATGTTGGACCTATTTTTACCGGCGCTAATTTAGTCCAAGAATGTCTAAGAAACTTCTTCTCCAAGCTCAATTAATGTTGAACTAAGAAGCTACTTATTGGAAACCAAACGTTTGATTTGAGAAAAGTCAAAGTATTCTATTTTGCATCATTCTACAACCACGCTGTTAAGTACATATTAATGATGCATGCTAATTTCATGTTAGGATTGTCCTTCAAATTGGAGAAAACATAGGTGCTTGAACCCCGTATGATCGTTATACCCCTTCCTACCCTACTTCGCTGACAAGTATGAACAAACAAAATTTTTGTTCAATATTGAAAGTACCGTATAAGGAAAACAATTCAGTGCCAACATTTCAAAGGGGCGTAATTTCATTTGTAAACAATGGCTTTAGCCATCGATTTCTCGCGAATAAAAGCTCAATCATGAAAAATAATGACACCAATAGGTAGAAGAATGTTTCCTCTACCATCTAGCATTGTTATTTTGAAAGAGTGAGCTTTAAGATGCGAGAAATCGACAGCTAAAGCCATTTTTTACAAAATCAACTACGCCACTTTGAAATGTTGGCACTGAATTGCCTGTTGCATTATCATAAAATGCAAACTTCACTCTCTTCTCTGCTTCAGAGACCTAATTCAAAACTAATGATGGAGGGACTGAAAAAATAGCGTATTTTTTGCGAATTGTTTTATCCCACAACATGCATGGCGTTTTTGTGTATTATACTGTTGTGCAAATCAACAAAAAATGTGTGACGAAATAGTGTCAGTTCCTATTGTAGTCGATTTTGAATTTAGTGCTTATTGATTACATCAAAATAGTTCAATAATGTAGATATGTAGGGAACATTCTGTCAATTCTTAACCATTACATTAAATTTAAATACATTATCTCATGCGTAAGATGAACGGTGGTCTGATTATGCTAACATGAATTGTCGTGAGTTTCAGAAATGATTCCTTCTTGCTCTGTTCGTAGTGAGCAGCTTGACATGCCATCTCTTGGGCTTTCAAGCCAGGGTGAGTAACCGGTACGGGTTTTAAATTCTCAAGTTGCTACACACAAAAAATTATCGCTAATAAAATTAAAAAAACCATTGGTAGAATTAAAAGTTTGCATTGGTTCTTTTTGGTAGAAAGTCATTAGCATTCAAAACAAAAGTCAGACAACTTTCTAATCAAAAGTTGCCTGGTCACTGTTTTTAAAAGTTGAAACTTTCAAAATAAATTGTTCTACTGTCAAAAGAAAAGCTCGACTGGGTTGAAATTAAAAGTGGATTTTTTAAATTAAAATCATGCTTTTGGGCTTGAAAGTTTGGTATGAATGAAATAAGAGGGGTAATTTTGCGTTTGAAATAATAAAAATTCAGTTTAAAAATATGCAATTTTAATATTATAACACATAATTTTCATTTTAAATTCTATAAAATATTAATATCAGTTTTTTTAATTCATAATGTTTTTATTATAATTTAATTAATATATATTTATTGATATCCCAGTCACTCGTAATCTTTAGGGAAGTACTCCAGGTCCAAGAGAAGGTTTTATATACTACGATATTTTTCGCAGGTTTTATAGACTCCGATATTCCTTCGATGTACCGTTTCATATTTTCCAAGCTGAGCGCCGGATACTTCTAATAACATTCCTTTGTCAGTTCTTGCAATTCTCGCTCCGGAGGATACATCGGATCGGCTAGAGGAATGCTTTCCCGGTGAAACTACCGTCAATGGCATCCGTAGTGGCTTCTGTGGTGTCAACACCGAAGATGGTGCAAAGTGCTTCGTACTTTCAAGAAACGAGTCAATATCTGCAACAAGATAAGACCACCTTTAAATATTTCACCTTTAAAAGCTAACCCCAACGTAACTTACCTATTATTCAACTCCAGTTGCACATTCCGAAATAAGCTTCCTACTCTTGGCCAAACCTGATTCCAGCACTTCCATATGCTCGCACTGCACTCCACTGAACATGCGAATTCATATGTATTTTAATATTTTAAACTACATTTAAGTAAATCAAACTGGTAGATTTTTTCCTCGGTTTTTTTTTTTCACTTGTGATGGCTGTGGTGCACGAAAAAACGAAACAACCCAACATTTAGTCAATGGTATTTTTGACAGTTTAACAATTTTCATTTTGAAAATATGCCTTTTTAAAATAACAAGTATAAAGTGAAAGACAAACTTTTAAAATAACAATAATGCTTTCATGTTAAATATTGTCGTAGTTGAAACAACCAAAGTTGGGAGACTTTTAATTTGAAAATGCATTATTTTTGAAGGAACAATTTTTATTTTTTGTGTGTATGAATGTAATAATTTACAGAACGTTTTGAGCCAAATTTGGAGGGGGCTACACGAGAATTTAACAAGCGACTTGTTAATAATCAATTCGGTTCCGTGTGTGGCGTGTGTGACAGGCTGTGGTTTTTGAATGACTTGAAACCAATCACCATCGCTGAAGCCGAAGTTTTGTGTAACGTCAACATTAACGTGAGAGATTTGTCTGCTTGTCAGACTTGTCGCAGTAGCCTGAAACGCGGTAAAGTGCCAACTTTAGCTGTGTCGAACGGCTTTAGTTACCCGGAGTATCCATCAAATCCACCTCTTCCACCACTGGACCCGATTACAGAACGATTAATTTCACCACGGCTACCTTTTATGCAAATTCGGCGCCTGCGTTTCGCGGCAGGTATGTGGTTTATTGTTGAATTGGATTTTAGGAGAGATTCCTAACATCGATCTTACATTGTAGGCAGTTACGGCATCATCGGTCAGGTGATCAACGTTCCAGTGGATGTGGATCAGATGGTGAAAAAACTACCGCGACAGTTGGAGGATGACAGGGCTTTCAATGTTTGCATCAAAAAGCACCTCATTCACAAATCCAATTACCTATCTGGGTTTGTGAAGAAAGGAACCATTAAAGTCTGGCTACAGCATCTGGTGACCACTCCATTGTACCGTCGATACAAAATAACCTTCAGCGAAGACGAACTGAATATCATCGACTCAGGACCTAGATCCAACGCATCGCATCTGGAGAATAATTCAGTGGAATTGGAGACCATTGACATCGATCACGACGTCGAATTGCTGATTGGACAGCAGCACACCCTTTTATGGAACGAGGATAAGTGTCTGGAGATAGCCCCGGCCCAGAACAAAGTTCCACTATCCATCATATATGACGAACACGCCGAAGAGCTTTCATTCCCGGACATTTATTTTGGTTTTCCAAGGACATTCAATCCGGATGTACGTGTAACACCATTTATGATGGCTACCAGCGAACTAAGGCGCCGTGATCGACGAGGTGCTAAGCCTCAACATTTGTTGTACATGGCAATGAAGATACTCCGCCTGCGCGTTTCCGAGGGACTCCAGTGTACGTTTAAATGCATGGCAACAGCAAACATCACGCGTGCCATGTTGAGCGACAAGGAATTCTTGGAAAAATGTATCGATCGGAACTTGTCGTTTCTAAAGTCCATACCGAACTCGGTTCAGTACTGGCAGCAGCGCAAACGCGATCTGTTTGCAATGATTCGGCAGCTGGGGAAACCAACAATGTTTCTCACCTTGAGCGCCAGTGAAACCAAATGGACTCATTTGCTTCAAACGCTGCAAAGGCTGTCAGACGGGCGCAGCAACAACGAATTACAAGACGTTATGCAGCAACTAACGGCACTACAGCGAGCAACGCTAGTGAATCAGGATCCGGTGACATGCTGCATTTATTTCAACAAGCTTGTTGACATAATCATGCAGCTGTTGCAATCGCCGAGATATAGTCCGTTCGGGCAGTATCGCGTGGTGGACTACTTCAAGCGCATCGAGTTCCAACATCGCGGTAGTCCTCATGCCCACATACTTATATGGCTAGCTGGTGATCCGTGTGAGGTGGTCTCGGAGAGCATGCCCGCCACAGTAAATCTCATCGACAACCTATGCTCCGTTCGCGCTACTGATTTGTCTGAGAACTACAGCAACCAGGTGCACAAGCATACCTTCACCTGCTTCAAACGGAATGAGAAGCGATGCCGTTTCAATATTCCATACTGGCCAATGGATCAGACGCGGGTATTGTTGCCGATACCCGCTGACGATGGTCGCCGCGAGCAGCTGAAACGATGTTCTGCCAAGATAAAAGAAGTTCTGGAGACTAAAGTGTTCGAGACGTTCGAGCACTTTCTCGACGACTGCAACTGCACATACGACTACTATCTAGATGTTATCCGCGCCTCAATAAATCGTCCAACTATCATGCTCAAACGGTCGATGACAGAGTTATGGACAAACCCGTTCAACCCGTGGATTGCCAACGTCCTTCGATCAAACATGGACCTCCAGTTCATCCCGGAAGCATTCTCGTGTGCTGCGTATGTCGTTGAATATGTCAACAAGACAAATAGAGGCATAAGCAGCCTACACCGTGACCTCGTTAAACTGCAGGAAGAGTATCCGGATCAAGATTATACGGCACTGCTGAAGAAGGTGAGCATTAAGATGCTAAACTCCGTGGAGATGTCTGCGCAAGAGGCCGCCTGGTATTTACTTCGCCAGCCGATGTCGGAAGCTAGTCGAAAGGTAAATTTGTTGTTTCTTATTTCTAAGAGAAGTCTCAAAATATCTACATTTACAGGTGGACTTTCTTCCGACAATGTGGCCACACGAACGTATAAAATCTCGGAAACGTTCTCAGCAGATGGATGAGGAGGGCATCGAAGACGAGTCAACCGATGTGTGGACACTGAACATTATTCAAAAGTACGAAGTTCGTGTAGGGCTGGATGATGTATGCTTAGCAGATTTCGCGGCTCACTATACGAAGGAGAGAAGGGCCAACACGTACAAGCTCCGCGCCAGACCTCGCGTTTTGCGGTGGTGTGCTTACAGCATGAACGAATTGGTGGAGTACAAGCGTGAGATGGTTCTTCTGTTCTTGCCATTCAGAAATGAGTTGTGTGATGTTCTTGATGAAAACAAGTTCCTTGAGTTGTATGACCATAATGAGGCTGACATCCTGAGGAAGTGCAAGGAATATTCCACTGACCTGGACCTGGAACATACAGTACAGGAGTATCTCCGCATGTGCGCTGAGGATGAGGCCAACGAACAGCAGAATGTGGCCAGCGATAAACACGATGAATTTGTTCGAACGATTGCCATGGATCCGAATAACGACGACATCACACATCTGCCCATCGGTACTTTGTCATCAGTTATCAAACAACGTACGAATGTAATGTCGAAGCAAGATTTTTGTGCCATGGTACGAGCTACCAATGCGGAGCAGCGAGATTTGGTCTTGCAAGTGATTGACGGACTACACAATTTCAACGACAATAATAAACCGCTCCAGATCTTCTTCACGGGCCCTGCAGGTTGTGGTAAGACGTTCACGCTGCGCATCTTGATGGAGACGTTCAACCGCTTTGGTCAGGCGCAAAACTCACAGAATAACGCCTATGTTGCATGTGCTTCGACGGGAAAAGCAGCGGTTGCTATAAATGGGACGACAGTTCATTCAGCGTTCCGCATCACCATGGCACGTAGAAACAACGCTAGTCTCAGCTTCGAATCCCTGCAACTGTACCGTAACGCATTCGCCAATATCAAGGCAATAATAGTAGATGAAGTAAGCATGGTTGGTGCGGACGTGCTAAACACCATTCACGCTCGTCTTCAGAGTATCACCGGAAATTATGACGATCCTTTCGGGGGAATGAACATCATTTTCTGTGGGGACTTGCGTCAGCTACCACCTGTGAATGCACGGCCCGTTTATAAGCCATGCGCAAATTCTATGCACGGTGCCGTTCTGTGGCAGTCTCTAGATTTCTTCCCGTTGGTTAGAGTTATGCGACAGACCGATATAGAATTTTCTACCGTACTCACAAAGATTGGCAACGGCGAACAACTCACCGTAGAAGAAACCGGACTGATTGAGAGCCGATTCCGCACTACCGAATGGTGTAAACAAAACGTGCCGAGCGCAGTACGACTCTTCCACCGAAATGTTGACGTTGAACGGTACAATTGCGAAGCATTAACAGATCTTGATGGGCTGGATTGTACAGCTGAGGATGCATTCGTAGGGTACAGCAATGTCGAGCAGCTGGCCAGCTCTCGCATAAAGCTGTACAAGATGAGTGTGGTCGAGACCGGTTGCTTGCCTTACATGGTACGCCTCGTAGTGGGAATGCCGTACATGGTCACCACGAACGTCGACGTTGAAGATGGTATAGTCAATGGAGCGATTGGTGAACTGCAATACGTAGAGCATAACGAAGATGATCCTCAACAGAGTATTATCAAACTGTGGCTCAAATTCGACAGCGTGGCAATTGGTGCGGCTTTGAGAATTAAATCACGACCGACGGTATACTCGAAACCCGGAATATTGCGACCTGATTGGACCCCCATCTCCAGGCGATCGGCCAACATCAAGCTCAGTGGTAGCATCAAGTGCAAGCGTATCCAGTTTCCAGTAGTCAGTGCAAGCGCGCTCACCGTTCATAAGTCGCAAGGAGGCACATTCAATGAAATAGTTTACGGTTATGACAAGAGCCAAGATCAGCAGCTGGTGTATGTTGGTCTATCCCGAGTTAAGTCTCTCGAAGGTCTCTATTTGACAAACTCCGCCAATGTATGCAAGTTCCATCATGCCAAAGGCAGCAAGGCCCCAAAAATGGTAGAGTTGCGTAGCGAAACGCAACGTTTAGTGAACCACCGATTGCAGACACTTGGCGACGAGATCATGGGTGCAATAGAGGCTTGTGGAAATGCCTGTACGCTAATGAGTGTAAATGTCCAAAGCCTCCAAGCGCACTCCTTGGACATTGCTACCGACCGCATACTTACTAGCGTAGAACTACTGGCCTTGAGCGAAACATGGCAGGACAATGAATCGCTTATTGAAATTGACGGCTTCAACTGTATCGTTCAGTTTAAGCGACCGAATATGCGAGCAGGAGGTGTAGCCATCTACGAAAAAATCACCGCATCTACCATGGCCAGTTCTCACGCGATCGAGAGGCTTAGTGAGCAGTACGACGAGCAACTCCGAGTGGCTGATAGCTACGGCGATATCTGTGCTGCTGAAATTGTTATAATGGGCACTCCAACATTGCTGGTATCGGTGTACATTATGCCAAGTAAAGGTTTCATTAGGGGAAACGCAACTATTTGTCAAATAAACTATATATTTTCAACAGGCACTACGATGAAACAGAAGGAGTATTTCATTGCACGTACCTTGATGACATACGCCAGATGTACCATGCCTATGATTGTTACCGGAGATTTCAACATCGATGTGTCCAAGTCAGAGAACTCCGGTTTCATTGAGTTCATGAAGAGGCACCTTCGATTGACTCTTGCCACTGATCCCACGCAAGCGACCACTCTTGGTGGTTCGTGTCTTGACTTGATGTTCATCCGGAACATTCGTGCGGAATGCAAGAGATACTGTTCTTATTTCACATACCACAGACCGATACTGTCAATACTGAAGATTTGAACACAGTGCGTTTTACAAAACCAAACTCCACCAATATTAATTAGACTACTCTTCTAGGACAGGACTTCATCCAACCGATGATTAGAAGATCATCGTGTGACTTCAATCAACAAATGACGAACTATTAGGCCCAAGCACATCCTAGAAGGGACGAATATCAACATCACCCAACGGTTCTTTCGGAACCACAACATCAAACGGCCCTTTTAAGGGCCACAAATAAAATTAAAAGAGTTGATTTTAAAACTTAATTGCATATAATGGAAATTCAAATAGTTACCAGTGTCTACATCAAAATATGTAACGGCTTGTTTAGGACCATACATTTGAACTTTCATAATTTATTACATTCCAGGAAAAATACTTGAACCAACATTGAACACTAACAAAATTTCAAATATTGTTTTTATGTGTCCCACACATGAGTTGTTGCAACGTGATCAACAAATCAATATCTATGTGTCGGCCACATACTTAATATATGTACATATAAAAACCATGCGTGACCACACATACTATTCATTTGCGTGTAAATTTCATGTGTACTTCTGAGTGGATTCTGCCATTGTCGTGAATTCCGGCACTGTGGCTGCGACTGCACTCCGCGTAGCTCAGCATCCTTTACATGCGTCCACACTCTTGAAAAGTATTTTCCAAACTGATTATCGGGTCGAACCATCGTCGACACGAAGCTCTAATGCTATTCCTCTCTCTTTCTCTCCCTCTCGTCATTTCTTCTCTTTTCTTCGACGTTTCATGACAGTTAGCCACCGTACGGGATTCGGTACCTTTAGCCATAAACTGTATATTGGCATAAACATACAAATCCAAATACTTATGTTGCAATATATTTTGAATTCTATCAACCAAACGAACTTTTTTTTTTTTTTTTTTAGCAATTAGACTAAACAGTTTGTTGTAGCAATTTTTAAGTGCAAAAGCAACTTTTTTTACGAAAGCGTACCGTTTTTCCAAATTAATCATTATTGACTACTATAATCCCTACATCCTCCTTCTCCTGTACTCTCAAATTAGTATGGACTGTTTTGATGACTAATACATACAAAGCACCATCTTTGTGTATTAAATGATAGTTCTAGGTATAGGGAAAAGTTTAAACTAAATATTTGTACCACTTTGAGAAAATAATGTAAACTTCCGCAATAGCTAGCATCATCCTCCCCATGAGGAACTTCAAATGTCAAAAGGGTACACGAGCCAATTACTATGGTGATAAGGCACTTTCCTTTTTCTTCTGTAATGTTAAATTTAGTAAGAAACCACGGTCCTCAGACACTTACCACACCACAAAAATGACCCTCCCACCACTTGAGGGGCGACATTTCTTGGATCTGAGATTTAACTACCACCCAAATTATGTGATATATTGGCGGTTAAATTTCAGAACTTTCTGTATACTACTAATTCGTTGAAGATTGCATTCTTCTCCGTAAGCAAAGCATGATGTAATTATTCAAATTTATACAGAAAATCGATCGAAATGGGATATATAAACATACTCACTCTTTAAGTTTGCTGATTCGAATCGGTGCTACACTTCTTGACGTTTCGTTTGGCTGTTATCGTTCATAAATATAAGTACCTATACTAACGATCTTCAATCAATTGAATTCAATCAGTTCCTGTTTTCGAAAGTCAATGAAGATAACAAGGAACAACAGGGGAATGAAGTAAGATACGATAAGGTAGGATGAATTAAGAAGTAAAGAAAAAGTTTACCATTAAAAATTGTCTTCACAGTGCCCATTCAATTTTTATTAACATTAATCTGGAACAATTTCAATCAAAAACACTGTATGCGAAAATATCCCTGTACCTTTCAGGTTTCTTGATGCACCTTTTTGGTCTGTTAGGTTCCAACGAAGCCATCCCTTCCTTGACAGATTCCCGAAGGCTGCTATCGATATTTTTTGCCTGCTCTTCATCATAGTCGTCCACTGTTTTAGTGACAACATCATCTTTCTCCGAATCTTGAGTATCTTCGACCTCACCGTCTACCGAACGTGATAGCCTGGGTGCGTGCTTTACGTCCTGCACGTTACGAGCATACTGAACTCCTCCTTCGCTGCGAATAACCACCTTTGCACCGTCACGAGTCAAAACAGTGTATCTTTCCCTTGAAAACAACGGTTCCATTTTACTTTTCCTTGAAATTGCAACCACTACCTTGTCTCCCGCTTTAATATTGGAGGGCTTGGCTCCTCTATGCTTGTCTGCGTAGCTTTTGCTTATGAGTTTCGCCAACCCATCCTTTTCTCGTACGTCCGACTCGTCTACTTCTTTAATGGACTTTGACTCCCATAGGGCCGGAAATGCTCCTCGGTACCTCCAACCCACCAAAAGCTCAAAGGGTGTTATTCCCAGTCTGGAATGAGGCTTTATTGTATTATGCACATGAACGTATCGATCCAGAGCAATTCTCCAGTTAACTCCATCCTCCTTACTCCCTACCAGGGCTTTCAGGACCCCCTGATTTTGGCGTTCGACTGCTCCGTTAGACTGGGCACTGAGAGGAATTGACTTGCGTACTCTTACCCCTTTCTCTTCCCATTGATCTATAAATTCCGTGCAGCGGAATGGCGGCCCGTTGTCGCTTTGGATGATCATCGGGAGACCCCATGTTGCGAAAATTTTCATCAGAGCCGCATTTGTACTTCTCGCATCTATGCTTCGGATCTCCACGACCGACAGAAACCTGGAAAAGGTGTCAACTACTACCAGGAACTCTCCAGTGCCACATCCACGTACTGTGAGGAAATCAATTTGTAAGATTTCCCATGGTCCTTCCGGAAGACTGCGGCATGAAAGAGGAATAGGAGGATTTCTTCTTGAAATAATCAGGCAGGTTTTACAGGATTCCACGAACTGTTCGACCGCTTTGCCGATACCCGGCCACCAGAAATACTCACGAATGATTCGTTTCATCGCAGCACAGCCCAAATGGCCTTGATGGGCAGCTTCTAAAGCCCGAAGACGAAGCCTTTCTGGAAGAACGATCTTGTCATCTTTAAAAATCGTCGGTCCCATTGTCCGAAGGTATTTACGTTGTTGCTCGTATTGTCGAAGATGACCTGGCCAGGTCTTGGAAGCTAATGCTTCCCTAACTTCCAGCAGCTCAGCATCGGTTTCTGAATCCTGTTCTATATCTTTCCACGATATGTTCATTGAACCAGCATCAAGAGCATACAGCAAATGTTTATCATTGCTCTCGTCAAATGGGGCATCCGATTGCGTTTTATCTATCAGCCTTGAAAGAGCATCGGCAACGTTCAAATGACCCGGAACCCGCTTCATACTGAAATCAAATGATTGCAATCTCAGTGCCCATGCTTCCGCCCTTGAAACAGCCCGTTTACTAGCTTTCCTGCCTTCTCCGAAAATAAACTCATTCGCCTCCGAATCCGTTCTGATGGAAAAGGATTTACTAGTTAAGTAAAAAGAGAATCTCTCTACCCCCCACACGATAGCTAAGGCCTCCTTTTGAGTTTGTGGGTACCTCTTTTCTACATCGGTCAGTGCTTTTGAAGCACAAGAGATTATTCTTGGCGTACTTTCGCTGTTGTACTGTACCAGCACGGCTCCGAGTCCTATAGGGGAAGCATCCACAAAAAGATCTGTCTCATCTGTACTGGAGAAATAACCCAATTTGATAACTGAACATAAGGCTTCTTCCTTAAGGAACCGGAATTCGTCCTCTTCCCCGTCTGTCCAATAAAAATCATCTGATTTCGCAAGCTCTCTTAACCGCTCCGTCTTCTCTGCTCTTCGTAAAATAAACCGCTCCACGAAGTTGATCAGGCCCAAAAAACTCTTGACCTCAGCTTGTGATTCCGGTCTGCGAAAGCTTTTGATGGCTTTAAGTTTTTCATCCTCTATTTTGAGACCCTCGCTTGACAGGTTGAATCCCAAGAATTTGACCGAATGTTTTCCGAAAACGCATTTTTCGCTATTGAGACTAACATTGTGCTCATGAAGACGGAGGAGCACCATCTGTAAATTTTTGTCATGTTCTTCCTGCGTCTTTCCATGAACGAGGATATCGTCTAGATAGTTTCGAACTCCAGAGCAACCAGACAGGATAATAGTTTGACAGATTTCCTGGAAGATGTCTGGTGCGTTGCACAAGCCAAAGGGAAGTCTTTTGAACCTGTAGGTACCATTGCCCGCAAAAAAATTGGTGAGATGACGAGATTTCTCATCCAGAACTACATGGAAGAAGGCACTCGATAAATCGAGGGTCGAGAAAACAGTTGCTCCATTCAACTCTGCCAAAATCGATTCCAGTGTTGGCATTCTGAATGGAGTTCTGATGATGCATTTATTAGGACCTCTCAGATCCATAGCATCGCAAGGGCGTGCAATCAATCAAGGGCCACCGAGAGGGCCACGGTGAAACGTAAAGCTTCTGAAGACGGTGGCAACAACGAGGTACCGGTGCCGTGGAAAACCGATGTTAGACGTAGTCCTTAGCTTTTTGTTCCTGGCTCGAGATTTCTTCAACTTTGAAGACAAGGAAGCTGTTATCTTCCTTTCCGCTTCCAATGCCTCCTCCAATGATGGCCATTCATCATCACCGATATGCATTGACGAACTAAAAAAAATACAACAAGCAATTGTTTTACATTTTATTTACATGGTTTTCTGCTGCAAATTTTCTCAAGAGCAGTATGATTATCCAATGCAATTTTAATCTACTGCTAAGTCACGAAATTCCAAAAACTAATATCAAAATTGCCAATGATATAAGTATTCAACGCACAATAACATCAAACGCGACATGCGAGAACGTACACAGAAACGAAGAGCATTGTAATGAGTACCATTTTGTAGAAAACATTTGTTTTCATTAATACCATGGTAAATATCGTCACATCCATTATGGTTTCAGTATAATTGACTACAGTGCGGTCAAATGAAAATCATGTGGAATTTCACATGGATATTTGTCAAGAAAAATGTGTAAATTGTTTTGAGTCAACCATAACCGAAACATTGAAATACTTGAAAATTTTAAGATAAAGTATAATAGTCAAAAATGCATGAAAAACATCAATTTTGTGTGGTTCTACGTCATACTGCGGTCGTGTCTAGGACACAACCCTTTACTTTTTTTAACACGATCTACACGTTATTTCAAAACTTACAAAATTTGGGTAGAATCATCCCAGATCTGTCAAAACTGAACCTACACGCTATTTCAAAACTACCCAAATTTCGGTAGAATCCACCCAGATCCGTCACAACTGAACCTACCCAAAAATGGGTAAACTGTGTTGGGAGTGACAAGTTGACAAATGAACAACGTCGATCGGATTCATGTCAATGTTGTACATTTGTCAACATGTCACTCCCAACACAGATTACCCATTTTTGGGTAGGTTCAGTTTTGACGGATATGGGTGGATTCTACCCAAATCTGAGTAGTTTTGAAATAGCGTGTACCCAAAAATGAGTAAACTGTTGGGAGTGACAACTTGTCCAATGCACGGTAACCACAAAATACCCAATAATGACTACAAAGTAAGCATTTTCGAGGGAGACTGGGACTACCCATTAAATGAGTAAAAATATTACCCATTTATGAGTATTTGTTATTCAAAAATGAATAGTTATTACTTGTTTTTGTAGTTGTAATTACTCATAAATGGGTAAAATTTTACTCATTTAATGAGTAGTTCTAGCTTCCCTCGAAAATGCTTACTTTGTAGTCATTATTGAGTATTTTGTGGTTACCGTGCACTGGACAAGTTGTCACTCCCAAAAGTTAACTCATTTTTGGGTAGGTTCAGTTTTGACAGATCTGGGTGGATTCTACCCAAATTTTACTGTTTTTTTCTATGCGCCGTATGCGTAAGCATAGTAGTTTTGACTTGGACTTTGGTTGGTTATACCAACAATCAATACGAAACTAATGATTTTAAATTGGTTCACTACTTGACTAGCCTATTGGTCCCAAGCAAATTGATTAACGTATCCCATCCTAGTCGAAATTCTAGTACTACACAATGTTTGTTTTGATTCGCTATGAAAGTTTACCAGATAAAATGAGGGGTTAGTGGATTTTCCTATGTTTCGAGGGGTGAGTCGATTAGCTTGGAACCGAAGATAGTACCAGAGCTGAGCCAAAAAGTTGAGCACGTTTCATCGGGACCTAAACTATGAAAGCTCTTGTAAATTCGAAAAGATTTTTAAAAAAATATAACAATCCATGGGTTTTGAGCGAGGTTTTGAGAAACAAAAATACTGGATTGTTGAAATAATAATGATTTCTTTTTGCAGTCAAAACAAAATGAAATTCTTATTGATTTTATGTCGAATATTATTAAGTTTAAAATATTTTTTTCTGCGTGAGGAGTAACTGGCTGTAACATATTTTTTTTTAAAGTTTTTTTCTATGATGACCACCCTACAGAAGATAGTTGGTGAAACACGGCGAATCATCTGCACGTCACTGTCAGACAATCAGGAAAAAAAATCATTCAGTTTCAACACGAAAGTTTGTGCAACGCTGGAGGTTTTTACAAAATTTTCCTGTATTTTGGTGAAAATTTCTTTCAAATGTATGTGCAATCGATTGTTAAGTAAATAATGAAGCAATTGTGTATGCTGTACAGTGTTGAAAGCAGTTTTTTAAAAGTGAAATATGAATTTTCTTTCGGCTTTGACATTTGTTACTTTTTCCTCTGATCGAGATTCCCCTCCCCTTTTTTCTAATCTATTTTTTTTGTTATTCTTTTGATACCCTTCATTTTTTTTTGTTTTTTTTTAATTTTATTTGTTTGCTTATTTTGAAAGATTGTATGATTTGGAATTACTTCAATCGTGTGCTGTGCCTGTAATAATGTTCGTTGATGCTGTGGAGATAGTGTCAAGCATCAATGGAGATTGCCTAATTGATCCTTTCTGTGATCGAGCGGAAAGTGGGTGTTGATTGTGGAAGACAGCGGTTGTTGTGTAAATACACACGAACAAGCGTTCGTCTGTATTATTTATCCGCAGCACTTGTATATTGGTTGTGTTATCTTCACAAAAGTGATTCGATAGCAGTTTTGCTTGCATTTTCACGACCTGACGCTGGATTTTCGTTTTCTCTTTCATTTACAGAGCATCATGAAAGGCTTTTTGGAAGCGATTGATTGAACGCGAACCTAAAGGAAGTGTCGTAGCGCGTAGAACGACGTCAGTAATCGTCGATCACATACTTCGAGATAGAGAGCGATTGTGTTCATGTTCGAAACAGCGCTATCAATTGAGACGACCGTGGAAAATAGGAAACAAGAAATCTCATTTATGAGTCACTAACATCCGATTATCAGTGCTACAAAGCAACGTGAAAATGTCATCCACGAGCAGAGAAAATGTCGATTTGGAATGCTTCCTAGTCACCAAGCACTCATGGAAAGGAAAATACAAACGAATCTTCTCGATCGGTTCCAATGGCATTTCGACGTACAACCCGGAAAAATTCGATCCGACCAACCGGTGGCAATACAATGAGATCGTTAGCGTGTTGCCAAACAAATCTGGAAACGTATGTTAATAATTATAGCTTGCTACTGTTACAGTGACCACGTCTTAATTCCAATTCATATCTACCTATTAATATATTTCTTTTTAGACTGCCTGCGAGTTTGTGCTGAATTTGCGCAAGGATAAAAAAGTTGACACTATTCGACTTTCCTCTGAGTATCGAAATGAAATTCTTACCTCACTTCTTAAGTTCTACAAGGAGTTTTCAGAAAAGCCAAAGCATATTCTGGTAAGTGCAGAAGCCTTCGTTGATTTATTATAATATTCCCACTATTATCCCCCTTTTCTGTTACAAAACTATGTTGGAACTATTGGGTATCAGTTGTGCTTATTGCTCCGGATCTTATTCGACTGTTTTAGCCTAGCATTAGAGACGAAATTAGTCCTATTCAAATTCGTTCCGATTCGGTTGGATTGACAAGTAGAGTTATTTGCGCATGCAATCCACACCATTTCTAACTTCATTTTACTTTCTGTTTCAGGATAATGTAGAATATCCTACTGAGTCCTTTCAAAGTACAAGTTCATCGTCCTTGAACTCTACTACGAATTCCAGTTCATTGGCTTCGTCCCCCTCGTGGGAATCTAGTATTAGGCTAAATAGTTGGATTAGGATCTTAGTGTCGACGCTGCTACTGCAACCAAGCGTCAGCAAATGCTTGCCGTACTATGAGCTCGTGTCTCAAGTGAGTTTTTGCGTTACTTTTTGCAATATTTTTTTGTATATTTTTGGGGAATGAACTTGGTTAACATAGGACTATTATACTATAATAGTAGTTCGATGGTTCTGCACGATATTGACTGTATTTTTATTGGATTCATAAGTCATGGTATATAATTATCATATGCACAATATTTACTAACCTGGCTCTACATTACTTACGTTTGCGTATTATACATACAAGCTTGATATACACGGTAACAGCAGAATACTCAATAATGACCACACGCAGAGATTTTTTTTAATTTCAACAATATTCTGTATTGAAATCAACAATAATTGTTGTTTCCCGGCTAACGATAAATATTGTTGACACCAACAATTTTTTGTATTGATTTCAATGAAAATATTTTTTATTTTTATAATATAGATATCCTATATATCAAAAATTATTTTCATTGAAATGGCGAAAAAGTCTTTGAAACAACAATTTTACTGAATCCTCAATCTTTGTTCGTTGAGATAATGAAACAAATCTTTGATGCAACAATTTTTATTTGTTGAATAAAAAATTGTTGATTCAACTACTTTATATCATTGAGTCAATAATATATATTGTTGGCTCAAAAGTAGTCCTTTTTTGTTGTAATTTTTTTTTCCTACATTCTATTCATTTGTTGGTACATTTCCATAATTAATTATGCATAATATCTGTCATAATAGCGAAACAAATAAGGAGCCTTATCGAGCTCCTCTCTGCGGTAGCGGCAATTGATTACAACGGTCTAGTCCGCAAGGGTGAGAAGGTCCTAGGAAAGAGTAAAAAGCGATATTATAAATCAATAACTATTTCATTATTCCGTATTATACGTACAATACATTAAAAAGAATTACTCCAGGTTTTTAATCTGTAAATGAATTTCGTTCGCTCCGTCAAAAAGGGGACCGGAGTCAATTCTTTCTCTTCAAGGCGCTTGATAATGCGCAATGTTTCGGTTTCAGTTTAGCTGAAAACAACAAAATCGTTACCGTGCCAGCACCATATTTGACTCGTCCCTAATGATGAGGCACTCGTCTAATTTTTATCGCATTTCGATTTTGACAAGATATTTTTTTTAAACTTTGTTACACCATCTAATATTTGCAGAAGTAACATTTCACAAACAATGATTGAAAACAGTGGAACATTATAAAGTGCGTCGATTTAGGAACCGCTTCGAATATGGTGCCTCCACGGTAAAGTAATTTTCACTAACCCATTTTAATTTACTCACCGATAAAACGCCCAATGATAGTCACGGACAGTCCAAAGTCGTTCCACCAAAACCTGTCCGATGTCCGATGAATTCTTCCTGTGAAGTCACTTGGATTTTTAATTGCGGTTGATTTGTTGAATTGACGATATTTTTGAACACAATTTTTGTGTCTAAATAAAGTCCTTTGGTGTTCAAATTTGGCCACAACATTCTCTGAACAAAAAAGTTTCATATTTCAAATAATGAGCTCTTAAGGACGGTTTTTTCGCCCTCACGACGATATTTGGTAAAAGTATTGCCGAAACCGTCATTTACCAAGTATGTGTTCGGAGTCATATTAACGTTTCCAAATTATCTATTACCAATTCTGTCAAATACAGTCAAAAGCGGCTGAACGCCTGGTTGCAAGTGCAGATAAAAACATTAAAACAACCTAAGCTTAAAATATCTAGGGGAAAGTGGGGAAGTTTGTCCACCTTAAAACAGTCATCATTGATAGCTAACTGCTTCCGGGGAGCCTTTCGTTGTGTACTCGAGAAAAATGTACAATGCCACGCGTCGAAAGCACGACTACTGCTGCTGCTGATGACGACCGGACACCACCACTCACCACACGCGGTGACTGTTCTGGAACAAGATCCAAAATGACCGTTTTTTTTTGCAAAATGGGGATGTTTGCCCATAATAAACAATTACACAAATTTTCATGCAAATCAGAGCAGGTTGAGTTGCTATTTGACCTGGAACTGATCATATGAGAATGTATACAGCTATGTTGTTTTCGGCAATGTTGCTTGAAATGATGTTTTCTACAACTTTGCTGAAGACACCATTTGTCTGTCTTCACTTATGTGAGAAAAAAAATTGCACCTCACTGTTAAGAGTGATACATCCACAATTAATTATTACATTATTTGACAAACTTGTGGTATTTAAATTAATAGATTATGATGATATACTCATTAAATTCATATCTTTAAAAAATGTCAGTTTTTTCTCCGATCAACATCTATACGGGGCAACCATAACCATCAGATTGCATGTCCCTTCATTAGTTAATATGATCAAATTCGCTTCGTGTTAGATCGGTCAATCAAGCTCAAGCTCAAGCTCAAATTCGCTTCGTGTTAGATATTAATTCGCTGCACCATGTTATTCCAGACAAAGGTGCGATGAGTTATTTTCACCCATCAGTCAAACAATCATCAGTCGTTAGTGAAAAGCTGCTTTGTTTTGTTAATTTGATTGCCGCTCTTCCTGACAGTGTTATGCAGTGGATGTTATCCATTACAACCTCCTTTTATATTTTTTATCGATTAATCTGTGAAAGACACATAAAAACTACGCTTGAACGAAATGTTGAAGTAGGGTATACGTCCCTAACCTCGGTCTAATATGCAGCCATCGATTACGTTTTTAATCATAACTCATCAATGAATTTACCTGCAAACGATATTCTACTGCTAAATGGTATGCTTAGATATGCTTATCATGTCGTTTGCTATCAGAAACCACGAAAAGTTGAAAAACTTACTTTTTTTAAGACAATAACTCACGAGGGAAATGTATGTAATATGGGTCTATTGTCCCCAAATTGGGTCTATTTATGGATGCAACTTCGTCCTATCTTGTTTGATCCTCAAAAAAACGCTCTTGGTAACGTTTTCTGATGTATTTTTTTTTATCACTATCACTGTTAACTTAATGCTCTTCATTCCTCAAAACATTTCTTAGAGAAAATTTTACGAAAACTACATTAAATCACTCAATTTAAAAATTAAAAATTAAAAATTTCGCTTATCGTCTTTTGACCGCAGAATATCTAAATCAGAACATTGTGATGTTCATTATACAGGTTTGGCAGAAAAAATCTCCCTTCCTGTTCGTTCCTTATCATCCAAATGCAAAACAACATTGTTGACGTTACTCTTATTGCTATATGCTGTCAAATGAATTTCATGGGCCATAGTTAGGAACATAGAAAAGAAATTTGTCCCTAAAGTTGGGTCCATGTTTTACTTGTGAAAACGTTGTTAAACAATTAAAATAAACATAAAATATTCAAACAGCAACTGTAAGTTTTACGTCTAGTGTGTATTATCAGGTAATTCCAATCAATAAATGCCATAATCAGGCCATTTGATGATCGTCAGTCAACCTTCCCATCTTAACCTTATAAGTCATGGCGGCTAAAAACTCCGAACATTGTGATATTCTCAACCAGTTTTATTACTTACGAGAGCTGAAAATGTATTGAAATGTTGTGATATAAATTGATTTGTGTGTGGTACACATTTATCAACCATCAGTGATTAATATTTTCCTTATTTTTTGTGTAATATTCCTTAATTAATTATTTATTTGCGTGATAGGCCGAATGAAAGGACTAGACCCACATTACATACCGTAAACCTATTACAAATATTACAAGGGTAACTTTTTGGGATATTTCTAAGCATGAAACTATGTCAAATTGCAATAAAATCATTCTAAATCGACACTAAATAACATATTTAGCTTTAGTATGCAAGTTGTTACAGCAGTGCTAATCCCTCCCCTTGGCTAGTTTTTGCACCTTGTTGCTGGTGGGTGGGCTTAATTTCATGCTTTATAGTGGAGTGTTGGAGACGGTAGGTTTATGGCCGGCGTTGCTGGCTCATGCTGCGATAGAATGGCGCCATGGGCAGGCGAAGGGGATTACTAAGCTCCCCTTCTCTGATGAACCACTGCATGAGAGAACCAAAGATCTAGTCTAGCAGTGATAGTATCACACTTGTTACTTCTTTGATTGAGAGCCGCATTGTAGTACGCTTACGTATAGGCATTGACGTTGGGTACGATACTGACGGGTTTTTCCGCAAATCACTCTTATTTTATTTATTTTTACGCAGATAGATTTATTTGGGTTTGCACGGAAATTATACTATTGAAATATTTCAGAAAGTGCCCAACAGTGCTCCTTCTACTTGCATGACAAGCTTTCATTGTTGTTTTCATTGAAGTATTACTCAGGGAGCAATGTTAAACACCATTTTTGTACATGGTATTGTAACTTATCTTTTATATGCTTCATTTTGGTTTGGGATAAGTGTTTGAACTATGGCTCGGGATTTCCACTGTGGCGTGCTTCTATTATGATGTAATTTTGTGGGATGACATAATTTAAAAATCAGCTAGGAAACTAACTTTTAAAGTGAAACATTTTAGTCACGTGAAGGTGTCACCTGGGACGAACTAATATATAATAATAATAGCACCGACAAACCGACATGACACTTAATTCTGACTTATGCCCGAAAATCTTAAACGGTCAATTCAAATGTGCAGTGATCCGAACTGTCAAAACCATAGGGTTTTTTTATCTAGTTAAAAAAAATATGTCGAGAATGGATCAGACACGAACCAATTCATAACTTTTACATGCGGGTTCATGGCTTCGCTAAATATTTCCCGCGAATACGGAGCCAGATGTCAGGTGTGTGCTTTGGTCAGAAATTTTATTGTTTTTGCTATGGCCATTCATATCGGTTTGTCGGTGATAATAGGTCAAAATCAAAAACAACTTGAAACACGTATAATTTTAGATTACATGCACAAGTGCAGTGATTATGGGTTATAATTGATTAGGTAGATTAGAGATTATTAGAGATTTATTAAAGTTGGGTGGCTAATGAGGTATCATAATCATCAAACTTAAGTTCGAAAATTTAGACAGCTAAATAACATTAAGTAGATTAACAAAAAAGTTAGGATGCGGGGGGTCCGCTTAGGGAGGCAACTAGCCTTTAAAGCAACTGGCAACTAACCTTTTCATATATTGTCTGTTTATGTTGATGGTTGCTTTAAAATACCAATTTGGTATATATGTGAAAAGATGAATCAGTGGGAGATGGATTTTCGGTTTCTTTACATTTTACAGCACAAATCTAGTACTATGTGTCATTTCCTCAAACCCCCCAATTATCGACCTCTTCAATCCCTTCCTTTTCCCATGGCGTTCAAGTGGTCCGCATAGACTATTCAGCCATTTTCCTTTATCCTCGGCTTTGTATTGACTTGCGCTCCCATTGCCTCACCAAACGCTGCAAAATGAAAAAAAAAAAGAAAGTTGTTACAGCAGTGCTAATGCTTTCAATCTCGAGATACAAATATTATAAGACATAAATAACCTGAAAATTAAACATATGACTTGAAGCACCTCTAAATCTTCACCGATTTTGCTGAAAATTTGTCCAGGAGCTCAACTTAACACGAGGAACAATATTTTCAGTTGACCGTTCGGATTCCGAACATTTTTGTAAAAATGAACAGGTCTGTTTAAATGTTTTAAACTTTAAAAACTTTAAATTCTCTCGCAAATCCAGATCGCAATTCGTTCAAATCTTGCTCAGTTGTTGGAGACCTCAATACAAATCGAAAGGGCTAGGGATTGTTAAGTTGATCCACCGCCAAGGACGTTGTGGTGGCGAAAACAACGCCCGTGACAGACGACAAGGCAATGAGTTTTTGCATAGCATTTTTTCCACGACATTAATTTTGATGACATTTCGGCGTAATTTCAAGGACATTGCAGTGTACTCGTGGAAATTCTGGAAAGTACTCTTAAAGAATCTGAAACTGAAAAAAAATGTCCAAACAACATGAATTTTTGGACAACGTACCAAGAGGAGACTAATTAGGGAACGCCGAGGAGAATTCCTAAGCTATAGTATTAATAGTAGTTTTGGATTGAATTCTAAAGGTAGTTCTGACAAATTGTTAAGGAAATCAGCAATAGGTGAAAGTTTTCCTATTTCCTATTTTATTTCTGAACATTCTGGGACTGAGACCTCAATCAAACATCTCAATACGCTGGTCATTGAAAAAAATCAATAAATAATGAGTAGTAGAAATTAGCGTGATTCTGATACAAGCAGAAAGAGTAACAATTTCCAACATTTTTCAAGCCTTTTAAAAAAATATTGGATAACTGTATGAATCTGATACTTCTGAAAAAAATATTTTAATACCCGAATCCTTCGGATCTAGCCCGGGATCTGGGGTAATTCACACACTGGAACATTTTTTTTTTAGAAAAAAAAACAGAATTATTTAGGAAAAAACGATATCCAGAAAAGTATAGACGATATTTTGCCACTTCTATTTAGAACGCTGGCTTATTCATCTTTGCATATCTTATGTTGGTCTCCGTTCCGCAAGTGAGTGTCAATCACCAAGGCCAGGGAGGCGAATCCACCCCTGAACCCTAGATATCGAACCCATCAACACATGGGCCTGAACACCTCGACTGGGATTGAACCAAAACCTACTGGGATGAGAAAGCAGTCATGCTTTACCACTCAACCATCATCCTGGCACTTGTTTTTTATTATTAAGAAAGTGACGTCCTACGCCGCTGCCCACCCTAGCAGTAGCTATGCAGGAGCGCAAAAGAGACGACAAATTCACAAAACACCAAATATTGCTCTAAACCGTTAGTTTTAAGTGAATGGTGTCTTCGGGCCAATCTCCTGACGTGAGTGAAATTAGAGTGGTCCATATGGTTTTCGAGTTCTATATATTAACTTATCTAAATATATCAAATTGAGATCTAAATGTGTCGCACCCCTAGGTAAAAATATAATAACCTTTTGCACCGACGTCCAATCGATGTGCGGCCCTTAACAAACTTGTTCTGTATAGTTTTTCCAATCTAAGTCTCGGGTTTGGTTAATATTGATTTTGTTTTTAATTTTTGAAAAGCAACTGATTAATTTTTTAGCTCAGACATACATTTTCTCATCCAAAATTTAAATTCCCCCCGCCAATCCAGATTGTTGGGGACCAGAACTTAACAAACTGCAACATTGGGCCGGTCTATCTCAAATAATGAAAAAGTTGTTATTTAGAACTCACAATCCATAGAGACCACCCTATAGTTTCATTCACATCATAAGACTGGTTAAAAATTATAAAAACTTTCCCGCAATCACAATTTACCTAAAACCAAATTTTTCGCTTTCCTAAATACGGCTTTGGGACCATTGTGCAATGAACAAAATTATGTTGATTGAATCGATTCATCGCTGATTTATTGTTCTTATTATTATTTATTTCAATTATAGTTAAGTAAGACGTTACCGTAATGCCCCGAAATCCGGACAATTTTAAAAGTTGATTAACAATGCCTACCATGCTCAAAATAGCACGTAAATTTTAACATAACTTTATGTCATCGTTCATAATCATCACACAAGTTTTTTTTTTATGTTGCAAAGAAGACGAACCAATTAATTAAAAAATAAATGTCCGGATCAACGAACCATCCGGTATTCGCAGCATTACGGTTTATGGTTGCATGCGTCAAGCAAACGGCAATTCGCAAAGGTTCAAAATGCTTTTTTTTTCTGCATTTCAGAAATTCGACGCCTTCAAACATCATTGGTCGGGCACTACTCTGCCGGCTGTATTGGAGGTGACTCCCAGTTCCTTAGATCAACTAGACCCGACCACAAATACGGTGTTGGCCAGCTACAACTACAAAGACATCGATAATATCGTTGGCATTCAAGATTACAAAGATGGAATCGTCATTGCTTATGGTGGCAACAAACGATTACACCTGTTCCGGGTGGCCAACCATCACGATGTAGTGCAGATGATGGTCAACAACGCCCAACAGTACGTGGGCATCGATGTTAAGGTTTCGAAAAATCTTATTACGTTGGATCAGTTCGAACGAGAGAGATTCGGCGCATTCAGTGGTGATCAGTATCAGACTTCGTTGTCTGAGTTCATTATTCAGAAGATCACCCCACGACACTCGGAACCAATGCGACGAATACTGTGCTTAACTGATATCACCATACTAGAACGAGATCCTCAAACTTACAGTGTTTGTACTCTGAGACCTTTGATTGAAATATTTGCACTTATCCGTTGTGATGATAATATTCAACAGTTTTCAATCGAGTATAAGAACGGCTTAACAAGATCATATCTGACCAATGATCGGTAAGAAATTTTGTATGCAAAATGATTTAAACTGATTTCCGTTTTATTTATTTAGTGATTCCCTGCTTGCCACGTTGTTGGACGCAGTTCGTTCCTGTGGCAATCAAGATGTTCACGTGCGCATCTCAAAGACTCCTCGAGGAAAGCGTGTCGGTCCTTTGACTGCTTCCGTGGACGAAGAAACGGAAGCAAATCTGCTACGTTACATCATTAGTTGCTATCAATATCCAGTGAAACGGTTCGACGTCTTGGAACGATTCAATGCTAACATTCCGTACAGTGGACTGAATTACAGTGTTACGCAGGATGTAAGGGTTTTGATTGTGGAAATGGTGTTTTGAAACGTTTTATTGAGTATCATTGTTGTTTGCAGAGTTTATTTTCTGAGAATAAGGAGCGATTGATAACGGGAGCATTACAGGCATTGGTCGGTGGTGGGGCGAAGGAAGATATGAATCAGCTGAACAATGTTGAACTGGAAGCATCGTTTCATGTTTTGCGTCGATTATTGGCAAGCAAAGTGGGATTTGCTGCGTTTACCAATCAGCAGGGATTCCGCGAGTCAATTGGATTGCGAGTTGTGCATGCTCTGAAAAGGAACAATCTAGCTGTGACATATGCAGCCATCGATATGATCAATTCGCTCATGCATCCCATGCATACGGAATATGACCTAAAACAAGAGCAACTGAACAAATCATCGTTACTGCATTCGAAAAGTTTCTTGGAGCAATTACTCGATATGTGGACGAAACACGTTAACTTGGGATCTGGAGCGCTTGTCCTATCAGCCATGTTGGATTTTCTAACGTTCGCACTGTGTGTACCGTACAGCGAAACAACGGAAGGGAAACAATTTGACATGCTACTTGAAATGGTGGCAACCCGCGGCCGTACGCTCTACAAGATGTTCCAACATCCATCGTTGGCTATCGTCAAGGGCAGTGGGTTGGTGATGAGAGCACTGATCGAAGAAGGAGATACAGCAATTTCGAACCAAATGCAAACCCTTGCTTTAGACGAGGCGGCACTGTGCCATCACCTGCTGGTAGCGTTATATACTCCGGTTCACGATTCCACGATGGCAATCCATCGGCAGCTTTCGAGACATCTGGTGGGACTATGGATAACGGACCATAAAGAGGCAATGTATTTGCTCAAAAGGATATTCGTAAGTTTTGCGGATCGCCCTATTTTTCAAACATTCTGTTATAGTCTAAATGATCTTTCTATTGCAGCCTGCAGGATTACTATCGTTCTTGGAAAGCGAAGACCCTGTACCAAAGGAAGACACCGAGGAGGACAAGCTAAACTTTCGCGATAATCTTAAACTAGCGGTGCAACATTCCAGTAGAAACAAACGTTTGAACTATTTGATAGAGAAACATCTAGAAGGGATAAAGCATTGGGGTCTGAATCTGATGGATCGTCAGGAAAAGGTCCAGCAGACCATGAAAAATCGTCCGATCGTATTGCGCAATCGACGGCAGAAAAAGAAGACTGGTGAAGAAGTCATCAATTTGCCATTGTTTTTCTATCAATTCAACAAAAACCACGCAATGCCTAACTTGATTTGGAATCACAAGACCCGAGAAGAGCTTCGTTCTTCGCTGGAGAATGAGATACGACAGTTCAACGCAGATAAGGATCTTGCCGGTAATATGCTGGTAGCGTGGAACTACGAAGAATTTGAAGTGCACTACCAGTGCTTGGCCGATGAGATTAAAATTGGAGACTATTACATACGATTACTGCTGGAACGGGATGACTGGCCGCAGAATTTGGTGAAAAATCCGTAAGTGTTAATGGCTGTTTTTTTTTCTCTGGGAGGCGATTCAAGTAACCTTGTGTGTTTCAGAATCGAGCTATTCAATGCTCTCTATCGGAGAGTTTTATGTCGTAATAGACTGAACGATGATCAACTTACAGTAACATCGCTGCAAGCTCTAGCTAAAGTGTACAGAAGGTATTACGAAGAAATTGGATATTTCAGCGATATGCCGTACATCCTTCAAATGTTGGATCGGGTAAGTTTAGGGAGGGTTATTTTAAGTTCATTTGATAACAGTTTTTTTTTTACAGTGTCTATCGCCTGCTTTGCGAGATGCATTGATTGGCTTAATAAAGAATCTAGTGCTTCACAAATCCAACTGCCGTCCACTGGTAGATCATGTCAATTGTTTAGTAGATCTGGTGACGCTAGCACATTTGCACACGGGTCGTGCAATGCCCAACACCAAAACGAATGTCATAGAAGCAGGTCCTAACATGAAGCTGCACGAAGAGAAAGATTGGTACTATAACGTAGAGCGTGAGAATGAAAAACCTGAACGATGCGGTCCGGTTACATTCTCTGAACTGAAAGAGCTGTGGAACAAAGGTATATTAACACCCAGAACACGTTGTTGGGCCGTTGGAATGGACGGATGGCGCTCGTTGCAACAAATCCCTCAACTAAAGTGGTGTTTGATGGCCAAAGGCTCGCCACTTTATAACGAAACCGAACTGGCCCAACATGTCCTAGACATACTGATCAAATGCACGAGCTTCTTCCCCAGCCGAGCGCGGAATGGCGAAGCAGTGCTCATCCCGGGGCCACGACTTTCTCGAAAATTGTCAGAATTTATCTGCCTGCCACACATTGTCCAGGTGTGCTTGACTCACGATCCCGGCTTGCTAGAGCGCGTTGCAACACTTTTGTGCCAGATCATGGAAGATAACCCAGAGATGTCTAAAGTTTATCTCACAGGAGTATTCTATTTCATGCTCATGTATACGGGTAGCAATATACTTCCGATTGCAAAGTTCCTCAAAATGACTCACATGAAGCAAGCATTCCGCAGCGAGGAAACCAGCTCTCAGTCGGGCATTATGCATCGCAGTATTCTCGGCCAGCTGCTACCGGAAGCCATGGTTTGCTTCCTGGAAAACCATAGCGCCGAAAAGTTTGCCGAAACCTTCCTCGGGGAGTTCGATACACCGGAAGTAATTTGGAGCTCAGAGATGCGAAGAATGTTAATCGAGAAGATTTCCGCCCACATTGCCGATTTCACGCCAAAACTGAAAGGACACACCATGGCCCGGTATCCGTATCTCGCAATTCCTGTCATCAGTTATCCTCAGCTAGAGAATGAATTGTTCTGTCACATATTCTATCTGCGCCATCTGTGTGACATAAGGAAATTTCACAACTGGCCTATTCCTGATCCGGTACGGTTATCGTTATTATGGTGGTTTCTGGTTTTAATTAAAGTGTTTGTGTTGCATAGGTTCAATTATTGAAACATACGTTGGATGCCTGGCGCAAGGAAGTCGAAAAGAAACCTTCTCAAATGACAGTGACACAAGCCTACGAGGATCTTGGGATTGATCTGGCTAAGTTCCCCCAACCGGATGAATCCGTTATTCGCAAGAGTTACTATCGGTTGGCGCAAATGTATCATCCGGATAAGAATCCGAAAGGAAGGGTAAGTTTTGTTTTTATAATATCGCATCAACAACGAAGCACATCAACCATGTCGAAAAAGTCGTGCAGTTGTACACTAATCTGGCGGATGAATAATAAAATGGATGTAGTCTTTAATGGATCCTATACTGCCGTTATACGCATAACTGTCCCATGTTCTATACAATCTTTATGTACCGTGTGACTCTTATGCGTATAACGGCAGTATAGCACTACCCCGATAGTCATCCCGAATGTTACTCTAACCATAGAAAATGATATATAGGCTAAGTTGCCTAGTGACCAGTGTGTCAATAAAATACGAAACAGCTCATGATCAAAAGAACAAAAATTATCATTTATTAGGTAGGCTGTCCCTTTTTAAAATATGAGCTGTTCATTTGCTATGAAAACTTGTTTTTCAGAATTGTGAAATCATTTGATATTATGATGATGTTGCAAATTATGACTCTCTGAAACTAAAATTTACAGGTTTCATGTGTCAAACACATACTTTATGATCTCTTCTTGTATCTAGTATCTTATATAAGTGCAACATATCATCCTAACAACTAATGTTCAGAATTTCGAAAACCTTTTTTTTAACGCAAACGAATGGCCGCAAGCCTGAAAAGGAGTATGGTTGATTGGTTGAATATCCTTATTAGTGAGACCGGTTTCGGTACTATCGGTTAGACCACCTGAATAGATACGCTATCCATTTCAACATCCCCGCGCGTTCTAACTTGCCAAGGTGTATCTTACAATAGCATAATGTTACCCTTGTTCAATATTGTACGGAGGTGCCATTTTCAAATTTGCTTTTAATGTGTTATATTATGAAGATTACAAAATCTGATATTGTATGGGATATAAGGGTACCAAAGCCTAACATTCATTCCATGCACAAAAAGCTTATCATTTTTTTTTAAATTTTGTCGAATTTAAACAAGTTTGAATGATTGTTCCTCAAGCATAGAATATAGGTTAACCATTTATGCTTCTGTAGGAAGAATTATTTTCTGGTCAAACTAGTAGTATTTTATTCGAGTTTCGTTACGGTGGCCAGCTTGCCCCACTTGTCCCTAAATTACTTTATTGCAGATGCAATATTCCTTCGTTTCTTCGAACTGGTAGTTGTACATCGGATTCATTAAAAAAAATATGTTATTTGATCATGATTGCATTGCACAGTTCCAATATTTGCTTGTGTGACACGTGTGTAGCTTGAAATTACTATGGCGCATTATTACGTTATTTTCGCGAGGTTTTGCCTGCGGTATTTCAGAATATTATTCTCAGAACTTTTTAGTACGCCAACTACCTATCGAATACATTTTACGAAATTTGTATTCATACTTTATTTTGCTGTGTAGATTCTAATAAAAGGTAAATACTGAATCTTCTCTCACGTTACAGGAAATCTTCGAACGCGTCAATCGGGCCTATGAATTTCTGTGCTCGCGTCGGGGCAATACAGATGGTCCTAATCCATGCAATATCGTGCTTATCCTTCGTACGCAAAGTATTCTGTTTGATCGGTATGCTGACGTGCTGCGACCGTACAAATATGCTGGGTATCCGCAATTAATAAAAACCATTTGGCTGGAAACGAAAGACGAACAGTTGTTCTCCAAGACGGTGCCTCTGCTTAGCGCCGCTTCCGAACTATGTTACCACACTGTACACTGCTCTGCCTTGAATGCAGAAGAACTTCGTCGCGAGGAAGGTATAGAGGCATTGCTTGAAGCATATTCTAGATGTGTTTCGATCATGGGTGTCGATTCGCTGAGGGATTCGCTCCATTATGAAGTTATTTCAAACATAACTCGCTGTTTCGAGGTGGCATGCCGGTTCGAGAATTGCAGGAAGAAGATTCTTGAGCTGCCCCAGCTGATCGTCGATGTCTGCAGAGTGGTTTATTTCAAACACTCACTCTCGGTCAGCCTAGTCACGAGCCTAGCGGCCAACAACTACGACTTGCAGTGTAATCTCGTGCGTAACGGTGTTTTGTGGTCTCTGATGATTTTCATGTTCGACTACGATTACACATTGGATGAAAGTGGCGTATCAACAGACGAGCAATCAAACAATCAACAAGTTTCAAACAATCTAGCAAAATTATCTCTTTTGGCTTGCGTTTCTTTGGCCGGTTATCAAATGACACTTTTGGACGATCCAAAACAGTCGACTGTAAAGTCAGTCCCCAAATCGGATCCCACCTCACGAAGTGATTCTCCACAGCAATCGTTAGCTATAAGAAGCAACTCCCTGACCCAGTCACAAACTTACTCACAGAACGCATCTAATCTCATACAGAACAACTCCAGTTTGATTCAAACGGCTGCCATCATCGATCGTACCTTGCAAGAAAAGTCTGAATCTCAACCGTTGGAAACGGTTGAGCTTTCGGACTGTGAGAAAGGATTGAACAATAAGAAATACAAAATATCTACCGTTGATCCTGCCAATGTTATGGTCAAAAAAATGCTTGACCAAATGTTGACGGCTTTCGTGGCAAATAAAATGGTTTCTGACAAAGAAACCGAGGTTCTAAAGCTACTCAATTCAAACACAAGAAATCCATATCTAATCTGGGACAATGGTACGCGAGCCCAGTTGTTAGATTTCCTCGAATTTCAGCGTACCAATGCATCCAAAGAACAATACGAAGACGTCGCAGACATTCACGAAATAGTGAAAGCATTCTCGTTCGATGCTCATAGGTAAGGAAGCCTTAGTTTTGGCTATGTTCTGCATGTAACATTGATTTGTTTCGTATTTCAGGGACGAATTGAAGATTGGCGGCATATTCATTCGCATTTACAATGAAATGCCCACGTTCCCGATCATCAATCCGAAGACGTTCGTGATCGATCTGCTGGAATTCCTCAAACAGGCTTACAACCATCTGTCCGCCAAAAACGTCAAACCCTTACCACCTCCACCAGGTGGCAACACCGTCAATAGTCAAGGTATTCTCATTCCCACTAAAACATGGAAACCATTAGTTCCCACCAAGAGCAATCCAGTGAACAGTAATATCATCAACAATAATAATACAGGTGGCCCACAACAGAAACAACCGGACATCACCGCCGTTCTAAGTGAGTATAGCCGCGCAAGACAACGAAATCATCTGACCAGTTCGGGCTCGGTTCCTTCAGACGATGCTTCAAAATCGTACGACATTGCTACAAATCCCAATGCAATCAATCACATTGTGATGGCCATGAAGGCTTTGATTGCCGTCATAAAATCGAACACCAATGTCGAAATTCAATGCATTGGGCACTTTGAAATGCTTTTCGGATTTCTTTCGTCCAGTTTGTGCGATCGTGATAAAATACTCAAATCTCTGGCACTGGAAATTGTTTGTCTAGTGTCTCGAAACAAAGAATGCGTTACGGAAATCTCGGCTTGTGAGATATTCGGGTTGTACTTGGTTGCCTTGAAGGATAAGGATCTACGCGATATGCAACTCAAAGTGCTGGAGACGCTTTCAGGACTGCTCAACGTTCCCAGGATGATCAAGGAAGGACATTTGAAAGGAGCTGTGATTTATTTGCTAGATCTATTCTGTAACTCCAACAATCCGCAGATTCGAGAAAGTTGTGCAGAACTTCTATCGAAGATGAATGCCGATAAACTCAGCGGGCCAAAGGTAAGGACGGTTATTAACTAAACTAATTTCATCTACTAATCCGTTTTCCCCTGCTCAGATTCGCATTACGATGTGTAAATATTTACCATCAGTATTTCTCGACGCGATGATCGATTCACCCTCGGTGGCCGTTCAAATGTATGAATCCACCCACGAACACCCGGAACTGATCTGGAACGATCGGATACGAAGCAGTGTGTCGGATGCCGTGCATGACATGGCAGACAGCTTCTTCGTTCAACAAAAGCAGAATTCGAAAACGTTATGGCGAGATCCTGAAGTGCTGCCCGATATCTGCTCCAACGAGTTGGTAGTTTCTGGAGTATATTTGAGATTATACATTTCGAATCCAGGTTGGACACTTCGCAAGCCAAAGCAGTTCCTCGCAGATTTATTGGATTTCATCGTTGACAACATTAGTCGGAATGGTGTGGATAAGAATATCCTGGAGATTTCAACGACTGCCCTTGTTTTACTACTGAACGCTCAGCCGAATCTTGCAGATTCTGTTCCAGTATTGGGTCACATACCGAAATTCTTCCGTCAATTATCGGTTCAACCGAAGAGCGCTCTCACTGTACTACACCAGTTGTCACTTTCTGATGTAAACATTGCCGTACTACTTATTTAATATAAAAAAATAATCTCATAATTTTCCCTGTCTGCAGATATGTGTAAGTGCTATTTCCCAAACCGATTGTATTCCTGCGTTGAAATCTTGCATGGAAAGCCATCGGGAACTTGTGGCAACAGCATGTGAGACGCTCAGTAGACTCTTCAAGTGTCAACATGTAAGTTAAGAACTAGTCAAACAATCATCTGAATCCTTTGACTAAAGAATTTCATAAAATTCCAGGATTCACTCATACGGCAATCGTTGGAATGTCAATTGATTCCATATCTTTTGGGTTTACTGGAAGGCCGTATTGAATCCGCCACGAACCCGGCAATGGTGAAGGCACAGATTGTAGCCGCATTGAAGGCCATGACATCGAACTTGACGTACGGCGATCGAGTGGCGCATATCCTGAACCAAAATCCCGTCTGGGCAGAATATCGTGATCAGAAGCACGATCTATTTATCACAGATACCAACATTAGGGGCTATCTGACAGGTTAGATAGGAGTGAATCTTGCAATGATGGTGTATAAATTATAACGTATTTTTTTCCATTGCAGGAGCCCCGAATACCACCGCTGGATATTTGACTCAGGGTCCAGCAAAGAACGTAGAAGTGCTAACTTCACCGCCACCAATGGATCGTGATGATCCACTGTTTTCACGTAGCAGCAGTAACGATTCGTAAGTATCGTTGACGATGTTCGTTTCTATCCCATCTTTCTACAAGCACTTGTGGCCAGAATAGGTAGACGTAACATGTCCCACACACTAAACAACTTCGAACCAGGGTCGCCATTTCGTCTAATAGTTTATAACTCCGTAAATGAACTGATAAACATAATGGCTAGCTAGCATTGAGAAAAGAGTAACTGAAAAAGATCTAATAGTGACATGCGCATTATTAAACAAGTAATGATTTGTAATATATCACCATCAACAAATAGCTTATAAAGTATAACTACAAAATATATGAATAAGATACTGGATTTTTATTATATTGTGATATTTTTAAAATGTAATTTATATATAGAAGTCACAATAACGTCAGAAGGAAAATAAAATAAATACAAAACTAGAATAAACGCAACTCGTCCTATTCATCCCTGCTGTGATAATCCTTCTAAATAATTTCATCATTTCCTCATCATCCTCATCATCCTGCCAACTCAGACTGCAGCATCCAACTAGACTGGGGCACCAGTGCAATAGATTTGGCAGACGGTGGATGCGACCGACCGGGATCTGGAGTGGAGCGAGTTTGGGATAAAAGCTCACCTAGGTAGTTGTTGTTGAGTAGAGTTGAGTCGATCCGTTCGCCGCGCGATCCAATGCAAGAATTAGCGCGTGGCTCTGAAACCGCTCTCTTGTAAACTGGCTGTTGGTTAACTGTCAGACAAATATTGGGAAAGTATATTGAAATATCGGAGTAGGAATGCATGCTCGTGATTCATTGATTCTTTGATTTATACGATGTTTCAGTCGATACTTGACGTTCACCAATTTTTCAAAAGTATATTGTTAGAAATCAATTACCTATTGGAATCGATACGTAGAGAAAATTCTGATCAATTGATGTAACAATATTGAAAATGTATCATAAAATAGCAGAATTATAATTGTTCGAATTCTGACCACTTTTCGCTACAAGTTCATTTTTCGTACTAGCAAAGTGTACCCCCATATCTAGTTTTCCAAGATCAGTAATGGTGACCTACGCCACTTTCCCCCACCTTGAACAGAGGAAAATGAAATGGTATGTGCTAACTAAAGAGACTGAATTGGGTATAGAGGCGACATCTTAGGGCCTGTTCATAAACTACGTAGACAGTTTTTTGGGATTCTTGACCCCCCCTCCCCCTGCGTAGACAATTGTCCATACAAAAAAATTAAAATTTGTATGGGCCGTGGAAAATTGTCAACCCCCCCCCCCCTAAACTGTCTACGTAGTTTATGGACAGCCCCTTATCCATTTGACAGGCCTTCTGCTCGATTGGAATAACTTTTCCTATGACTTTGACAGATATTCAATTGTTCCAATTTTGACATATCGTCTCTTTATAAATTCAGGCTCTTTAGTGCTAACCAGTTAGTGATAAAAATAATAGTGAACGCTGAATTTTAAAACTCGTGCAAACCGCCATTACCGAGCGTGGAAAGTTGGATAGAAAACACATACGCAGTCTTTGGGGGACCTCCTTCGAATGGGTGAAATCATTTGACGAAGGCATGGATCATTCTCATTTGAGAAACCCTTGATATCATTCAATTGAGTGTAACCCTACACATAAACGGAGCTCTGGTCGACATTCCGACGAAAAAGCTAAGCCAACCTTAACCCTATGGTGACCCTACATAAACCCAAAATTGATCCGACGACATTGGGTCGACATCGACCTTAAATTTGCCTTACATTGATCCGACATCGGGTCGACTTTTATGTTCTGGACCATTTTGCTGGGTTTCTTCCATAATCCACTGTCGTAAATCAAATTATAGTGAGTGACTCAATTGACAGTGACGACGAGCTTCGAATGAGAAAGGGGCTCTTCAAATTATGGTCATGTGAGAATTCGTTTTCACAGAATTGATTGAATGGTTGTATTGGTTTATCTTCAATCGACTGATATGAAAATTAACAGCACTGGTAGGAATGCGTCGACGCGATACCCGCTACACAGAAAAAAAAAGTTGTTTAATATTACATCCAAACTGCTGCAACCAGGTTAATCCATCGGTTGTGTAAAATAACGTTGTACGATGTACATCGATTTTGCGAACAATATTACATCCATTGATGTAATATTGTATCTGATTTTTGCTATTACATCATTATTTCATACATCAGCTCATATATGATACTTTCAGAGCACCTAAATTTACCTGGGGGGGGGGACGTGCTGTCAAATCAGCCTACTGATCATTCTTGTATGAAACTGGTTCCAAACGTAAACAAACGCTGTAGGTTTCTTATGGCTTGTTTACGTTTGGAACCAGTTATGCGAGGTAGGCGACGATTGTTCGTATTTGACAGCCACCTCACCCCCCCCTTGAAATTTACATGATTTTTTCTAAATGTTTAGGTTTTGATTCTAAGATCCCTTCCCTGGAGGTATCTGAACATGTTCGAAATAGCCAATGTAGTCATAAACGACTAATATGGCAATAATATGTCGGGTTTTGAAAATTGTGAAATTTGATATGTCACATGCTGGTATTTGATCTTGTCGAATTTTGGTTCTTGTCAAGAATTGACTACTTCCCCAGGGACACCGGAACGCAATGACATTTATATACGGTCTGGGCCAACAGGCAGCTTGCTAGTGTTAGAAGCAAAAAATGTTGTGAACATTGCTGAACATCTGCGAACAGATAGAAGACCTTATATAAACGTCATTGACCGGAACGTACCTGACATTGATCAGTTCACGAAGATTTGCCGCACTCTTCTCTCACCCGTAAGTTTTGACAGTTTTGGGTGGTTTGTTTTGGCTCCCATTCGTTGCTATCTCTTTTACTCAGAAGCAAAATGATAGGGAGCAAAAAGTGAGGTTAGGGACCGTGCACTG
Source organism: Ochlerotatus camptorhynchus (assembly GCF_037179485.1). Taxonomy (NCBI): domain Eukaryota; kingdom Metazoa; phylum Arthropoda; class Insecta; order Diptera; family Culicidae; genus Ochlerotatus; species Ochlerotatus camptorhynchus. The sequence continues at coordinate 446,336 of NW_027040636.1, read as the reverse complement.
ATCTATAGCCAATAGAGCTTTTTGACGTTTAATCGGCGCACACTACTGTACCATTAAAAGCGAACGAGTGTGAGCAAGAGGGAAACAGATTAGTGGGAAAACAAACCGTCCATTCATCCATGTGTGCTAGATAGAGAAAGATGATTAAACATCAAAAAGGTCAATGAGACCGTGAGCTCTCAATAAGGCCTTTACTGCTTGACTTTTGCAAAATCATGATGTCGCACGAGTCGCTGGACCCAACATGCTACCCGAACATGCCCGGGAGGACTAATGGGACCGTGAACTCTCAGCAAGGCCTTTACTGGGGAGTTTTTACCAATCATAATGTTTGATATGTAGCATGACAGGTTTCGGTTCGTGTCGAGAACTGGCCACTTCCTTGGAGCAGCGGCTCATATCCGGGATGGCTAATGTGACCGTGGGCTCTCAATAAAGTCTATACTGGCTGAGTTTTGTGAAATGATGAACACAGATAAAAATATTTTCTATAGTTCAACTACCAACTGGAGCAGGTTTTGAAATATAACATTACACTTTTAATTATCTGAATCTCAATGAAGTAAAGCTGTAATTTACAAATTCATGTAAATTTATAGCACTGTTCGTTGAAAATTAAATCAAGTTCAATTGAATTGTGACCGAGCTTTTGACATCCATGTAAAATCAATCATGCATGTAAATATAATACCACAGACAAAATAATACAATGCAAATTAAAGTATTATTAAATATTTACATGTGAATTTAATGTTTGTTTGCTGTATGTTTCAACTAAGGGCAGAAACTATTAATGTGTCAAATGTAAATTTAAGTTTTTGCTGTGAAGTTTGATATGTCGCCCGACCGGTTTTGTCGAGAATTGCCTGCTTCCCCAAGGGCACCGAAACATATCCTGGAGGATCAATATGACCGTGGACTCTCAATTAGGCTTTTACTGAAGTTTTACAAAATCATAAAGTTTGATGTGTTGCAAAACTGGTTTAGGTTCTTGTCGAGAATTGTCCACTTTCCTGGGGGTACCAGAACATGCCCGGCAGGGCCGATGCGGCCGTGGACTCTCAATAAGGCCTTCTCTAATCGAATTTTGAAACATTGTAAAGTTTGATATGTAGCATGGCAGGTTTCAGTTCCTCTTAAGAATTGGCCACTTCGCCGGGGGCACCGGGCTTCGGTGAGCCAATGTGACCATGGACTCTCAATAAGACCTTTACTGGCCGAGTTTTGTAAAATCATGAAGATTGATGTATCAATTCTTCACACCTCATCTCATCTCACTTGCAACTCATCGACTCATCTCATCTCTCTTCACCTGTCACTTCTTCTCATCTCATCTCAACTCATCTCACCTCACTTCACCGTTCCTCACCTCAATTAACCTCACCATGGTGGAACAAAAATTCGATTCAGTAATGGGGAAAAAGTTCCCAAACTCAATGGCAGTTTTGAGCAGTTTTAACACTACATATCTTTAAATGCCCCATCACGGGTGCAGGACATAAAGAAATAACATTTTGGTGATAATGTGGGTTTGGGACACAACTCGAATTTTTGCAACGCTTATTAGAACTTTTTCCCCACTATAGATAATTCCAGCTTCCTGATAACATATCAAAATCAGATACCCCTAAAAACATCTTCAAGAGAAACGCAACCATACCCTGAAATAAAACTATCTCTTCAGTGCGTGTTCTGAGGGTAGTTCTGGATCGCACCATAAGCTTCGACCAGCACTTCAACACGGTGAAAGAAAACGATCACTTTACCTTCGTCAGAAAATCTCCGCCCACAGCGCTCTAGCAACCGTGAGATCCACCTTCGTGCCACCCGGGCTCTTATCGACAGTCTTTTCTACGGTCTCGAAATTACCTGCTTAGCCACCGAGAAGCTCAACCGCATCCTCGCTCCGGTATACCATCCACGCCTGCAGACGCTGCAATCGGAATCCTCCCTTCCCGTTATCGATCTGCTGTAGCCACTGCTACGACAGCTACGACAGGGTCTTTCTCCTCAACGAGTGGAACAGAGCCCTCCGCACTACAGCCAACCTTGACCTCCCCCCGGTGACCAGGGTTCACTGGCATGGAGAGAAGAGTTTGCGATCAAACGTTGTTGCCGCTTCAAAATACAACTGGTAAACCGGACAGTATAGGCAGCCCTTCATCATGAGGGCGGCCGACAGTCTTCATCGTGTGGCGTCATGACCTTGATACTGCTTCATCATTAAAGGCTTTGTATTCAATAAGGATTTGCGTAATGTACATTGGCGTAGCTAGACAATTTATCTGGAGGGGGCCTAGATAATTCTGAAGGAGGCCTAGATAATTCTTGAGGGGGGCCTAGATTATTCTGGAGGGGGCCTAGTTAATTCTGGAGGGGCCTGGCCCCCCTGGCACCCCCATTAGCTACGCCAATGGTAATGTATTGCCAATAGTGAATAGCTCGTTTGTCGAAGAATTGATGATATAACCTGCTTCAGGCAATCTAATATATAATCGACGAGTAGGTATTAAGAAAATTAAACTAAGATTTAGAGTGAAGTCTAACGAATTGTGCAAAACAACAGGTGGACCTAAAAATGCCAGATAGTCCAGTGAAGACGTTCAGAATATTTTGTAAGCATCCACTGTTCTTTGTTGCCATTCTGCTATTCAATTGTTTGATTTGTAGGCTAAGTAATTTCTAAATTCTCATTGATTCCGTTGATACGTGGACGTTAAATTGTGATGAAGCCACTGAGTTGTAGGTACAATTCGCTTGATATAACCCAGTTTTTCTGACAAATTGTTGAATTTCAGTAATGATGAAGCACATCGATAAATAAAGCTCTCAAACCTCAGTTTTTTTCCTGTCCACTATCAACAAACGTTGTCAAAATTGATAAGCGGATTGAGAGAGGATTCCAGGCCGGAGATAACTTTGCAGCGCACAGTGGCCAGAGCCCGCAACAGGTTTCATTTTCAAGGGGAGTAAGAAACTAATATTCGCAGGTTACTCTAAACTATGAAAAAATGTGTATGATATAAGGCCTGTACTCGAAAAAATGCACCAGACAAAAGTGTTCGCCAAAAATTTATTTTAAGTCGGATTTTCTTGAAACTTTCAGGGAATGAACTAATACATATGGATTATGTTTCGGCATAATTACTTTATTCAATTTCCTTTCCACCGCTAGAAAGCCCGCAATTTTTCCCTTAAGACCCCTCATTACATTTTGTGCAATGGTGGAGCCGACCTTTTTGGCGAGGGGGACGACTCTATCTACGATGCAAAAAAGATTGTGTTTTGCTGTGGCTAGCTGCGCGCACGCTGAGTAGATAGAAAGAAGATTGATGACGATTCTGAAGATTTCCTGCAAAAAATTGATGAGCGATGCAAGTAGATGCGACAAATGAAAGAAGATTGTTCGAAGATTGATTCGCTAGTGTGAGATTTATTGGCCATCTAAACTTGAGATTTAGATGTGTCGCCCCCCTCGCTTTTTGGTCACTTTCATCCATTATTTCATCAACTCCAGCTCGTTCTTAAACATTTTGGACGATTTTCGAACTTTGGCCTTCTTTATGGCCCAAAATTTTTCCACCGGACGAATCTCTGGCGGTTTTTGGTACAAAAAACAACGTTATTGTCTCTGTACCAATCCAACGTCGATCGCGCGTAATGGCATGATGCCATGTCCGGCCAAAATAATGTCTCGCCTCCGTGGGACCGCAGGAAGGGCAACAGACGCTTCTGGAGGCACTCGGTGCGGTAAATTTCGCTGTTGATGGTACCCATTGTGATGCACGGTTTACTCAGTTTACCGCATTGGCATATGGGCCTGCACAGCAAAAAAATAATTTTGATATCACATCAAAGTGGATGCACTACAATCATGTCGAAAATTTCATGTAATTTTTATGACCACATAAATAAACAAATGCAGTAAAAGCAGCGTAATGTCAGTTCATGCATTGTATGAATGATAATTTTGTCCTTTTTAGCAAGTAATATTACACCATATTTTCGACATGATTGTAGTGCATCCACTTTGACGTGATATCAAAATTATTTTTTTGCTGTGTGCCAGAGCAAGTATTTTTTGGCGAATTTGTCCATTTTCTTCTTCCTTATGTCTTCCGGAACATCAAACCGTGATTTGGAACTCCAGCCCCGGTATCTGCTTTGCGTCTACCTTGATTTAGGTTTCGTCAGCCATAACCACACACATCTCGTGGTTGTAAACTGTAGTTTTAACCAGGGCGTCACAATATCAGCTTCAATAGACCAAATCGATGCGACGAAGAGACTGCTGGCTTTCTTTTTCTGTTAAAGTCGAACAGCTTCGCTGCATTCTAGAACCTCAGTCGGCGTGCACAAACAAATGTTCAATCGCTTGTCTCTCTTTCTCCCGTCGCTCCATTGGTCTTCCTTTCAAGCTTCGGTGAAACGGATGAGCGAAAGAGCGCTCGACTTTGATAGTTTTCTCTTTCATGAAACACATCAACAGAGGTTTCATGACGTATATGACGGAAAATGAAATAACACATTTAAAGCATTTCTCACGTGAAAACACGTGAAGATTACACGTAATATTTTTAATTTCTCTTCCATCCATATATTTATCTAAAAAAAAATGATCAAAAACGGGACATAACGCATTTTAAACAAACTGAAAGATCGGTGATAGAGTGTTCGTGAAAGGGGATTGAAAGCCATAATGAGGTTCGTTTAACTAGAAAATCGACGTTAGCTACATTGAAAGCGATGAGCAAAACAACGACGAGAAGTTCCACAGCCAGTGTTTCCTTCTAAGCGTGCTTCTTTTTCACTATCATTTCTTGCTTATAGTCTAGCTAGGCGTTATAGAAATGAAGCGTCGAACACGTATGTATGAGAGAAAAAAAACACAAGCTCATTTTAGAGCTTCGAAAATGTAGAGCCCTGGTTTTAACCCCAATTATTTCTAAAATATTTTTAGCTTTCAGCAAGAATTATGCTCTACCATTCTTAAATAAAAACATGACTCCTGATCGATTGAAAGCAGCTTCATCTAAATCGACCAAGAACAGACGAAATGAGAGTAAATCTATTTTTAGGCAGAAAACCTTAGTTACGCATGTATTAAAAAAATACCAATATGGAGGAGCATGGTGATTAGTATATAAAACATAAACAGTAATTATGTTCACGGGGTTTGAAGGAGTTGCATTAATTAAGTAGCTAAGTAGAGTTAGTAAGGATTGTTTGGTGTATTGTTTTTAATGAATCGTTTTTCATGGACGGTATCTTTTTGGATTCGCTTAAGGTGGTTTAGATGGAACTAATTGTATTTCAATTACTAACAATGGTATTTGTTTATATTGTGTAACTAAGAGTCATTATCCTTACCACATAATTATCATCTACACTATAAATTAAACAATTCAGAACTTTTTGATCAGGGATTGTTCACAAACTACGTTTGAATTTTTTGAAAGATGCTGCCTTAATCCGTTTTTTTAAGCTGGTTCTGCTTGTTTATACTCAATGCCCGAGTAAAACATCTAAAAAATAATAAGTATGAGTCTTAACGAAACAAAACTGATTATGTTTGTGATGTCCTGGATAATGAATTGTGCACCCAAATTAAACTGAAAAGTTCTATGAATTAAAATAGCTTAACAAACATTCAATCAATCGGTTCATATGTTTAAGTTTAAGTTTTGTCCGACTAAAAGTATGGAGGCCCGCCACTGTGCAGCGTTGAGGCGTTATGTTGCAGAGCTTTTCCAGTCGGTTTATGCGGGGAACGTCCATCGCTTTATGGACGGATCGCGGTTGCGGTCTGGAGTTGTACTCGGAGTGGCAGGACAGAACACTGCAACAAGTCAAAGTCTACCGTAGGAGTGTTCCGTATTTTCCGCAAACGCAGTAGCTATTCTCGATGCAGCCATTACTCCGGTAGTTCAACCGATCCTTGTGCTAACGGACCCACAAAAAGTCATCCAGACGCTGGAAGCCGAAGCCCCGAATCACCCCAGGATATAAGTCATTACACGGTATGCCCCACCTTAAACCGTCTTTACGAGGATTCCCGGACACTGCCGAGCATGCTTGGCATGCACAGTTGTACACACCAACTGCTCATTTGGTAATAACTTTTCACTCATATGTTGAAATTTATTTTTCTTTAAAGTAATTGATAGATTAGGCTCATAGTTTACTATAGATATGCGAAGATTAGGTAAAGCTTAACATTTGAATCAACACTAATCAATTTAACACTTTAATTCCGAGATGTGTAGTGAGCATTTCTCACCTCATTTTTACAACTCAAAAACAAATACAGTTTACTACTAGCATTAAAATCTACTTTTTTTTACATATCTATAACAAGGTTACACTCTATGCTATCTATTGCTTCAATAAGAACTATATTCCGTCAACGGTGTGCAAAGTTATTAGCGAATGAGCAGTTCGTGACCAAAACTGTGTATGCCAAGCATGCTGCCGAGTTCCCAGAAACGAGGCTGTGGTCAGACTGACGGGATCTGGTCCATCCGGTCCCCGCTACACCAGGATCATACCCCTCCCAGACGTCAGGCGTTGGATTGCGAATACTATCATAGAATGCCAGGTTTCTATGGTTCCAGTCGCGGACCACTTTCCTGATGAAGATCAAGGAAACCGTACGACCCTGGCCTGGTAAGTTTTCCCGTGTTGAGTCAAATTAAGCCGCAGGCTCCACTCCTGGTGGTGCCCTTCCGTCAATTCCTTTAAGTTTCAACTTTGCAACCATACTTCCCCCGGAACCTAATTTTGGTTTCCCGGAAGCTACTGAGAGCACCATAATGTAGCGTCTCCCAATTGCTAATTGGCATAGTTTACTGTTAGAACTAGGGCGGTATCTAATCGCCTTCGATCCTCTAACTTTCGTTCTTGATTAATGAAAGCATCCATGGCAAATGCTTTCGCTTTAGTTAGTCTTATGACGGTCTACGAATTTCACCTCTCGCGCCGTAATACTAATGCCCCCAACTACTTCTGTTAATCATTACCTCTTGATCTGGATTACAAACCAATGAATATTAAGACCGAGGTCATATTCCATTATTCCATGCAAGATTATTCTCGGCCGTAGGATAGCCTGCTTAGAGCACTCTAATTTGTTCAAGGTAATAGCAGCTGGGCTTGTGGAGAATACACTGCACCCGATGAAAGGCATCAGCGCCACACTACGCGCGGCCGCCGAAACGACCGGCGCACCCAGTCTTATAGTCGCAACAATCCAGTGACCTACTGCCATCATTAGGAGTAGCACCCGTGTTGGACAAGAATAAACTTCGAACGGAGCTCCGGAGCGGCCATACGAGGATTTCATGCAAGTTCGGTGAGACACCTTTCCGCAAGGTTTGTGAAAATTGCAGCATCCCCGCCTCGGTGGAACACGTGCTGTGTGTCTGGTTGAAGTTCCAAAGGCTACGGGGCTCCCGGAGAACGTCAGGAATCTACTTGGTAATGACTCCTAGACGTTGACTGCGCTGATCGCTTTCCTGAAGGACGCCCACCTGTACAACCAAATCTAGCCCTCTCGTCATTGGCTGCGCTGATTCTTCACCTTTCTATTTTTTGCCGTCGGAGTATCTCTGCCGGACTGTCTCCTGCCGGGGAGCTCTACCTTGTTCTCGCACCCATTCCTCACAACAGTTTGTCTGCCTCTTTCTAAGGGTAATCAGAGTCAGTTGTACCATAGAGGTAACTCTAAGACTAGAAGGTCCCGAAATAACGTGCTCAACTTTTTGGCTCAGCTCTGGTACTCTCTTCGGTCCCAAGCTAATCGATTCACCCCTCGAAACATAGGAAAAACCAATAACCCCTCATTTTATCTGCCAAACTTTCATAGCGAATCAAAACAAACATTGCGTAGTACTAGAATTTCAACTAGAATGTGGTACGTTAATCGTTTGCTTGGGACCAATAGCCTAGTCAAGTAGTGAGCCAATTTAAAATCGTTAGTTTCGTATTGATTGTTGGTTGTACGTTACATTAATTGAAACCTCTGAGGCAGGCCATAAGCCAGATCTTCTGCTATCGAATGCGATGAACTAGCTAAAACAAAGTTATAAAAGTGAGTTTTTCGTGTTCTAAGCTATAATTTATCATCTCGAAACAAACTTTTGCCAGTAACTCTCTGAAAACAGCACCAATTTATGTGTTTTTTGGGCGAAACTTTGGTTCTAAAAGACCTGTCAAACAAGTGTCAAAACATTGAGTTTCATTTTGTACGGGCTTCGAAATTCTCAAAACGAACTTTTGCCCCACCGTACTCTAAATGTGTGTGTCCTTGTACACACAAACTGCAAAAAAAAAGGCGCGCAAAAGAAACCGTGCTCATATACGATCGTTTTTTCACTTATACGTCTGCGCGGCCCAAAATTCTGAACTAATACACTTCGACAGTGAGCATGCATAAGGGCGTAAACGCGATGATCGATTCTCTTCGTCCATTTTCTCTTTTGTTAATAACTCACTAGAATTAACGTTTCTCGGTGCATTTGCTGTTGCTTTTGATAGCCAATACAACCTGTTACAACTCTGCATTGAACAAATTCTAGAAAATTGTTTCGCTTAGCTGTAGCAATGCGATCATCGCGTATACGCCCTTATGAATGCTCACTGTCGACTTGGGCATTCAGAGAAGTTATAACTCAATGCCATCTAATAAAAAATCAATCATAAAATAACGAAACATTTGAGGGGGGAGAGGAGCTTTCAGATGTTGTGACCGGATATGTTTTTTTTTTTTTTTTATATCTTTATTAAGGAGACTTTCAGCCCTTGGCTGGCTCGTCTCCGATACCGGATATGTATTAGGTATAGCAAAATACACTAAAAGGAAGGAAAGGGGGGGGGGGGGTCAACGATTGCTCAAAAATATGCTACGTAATTTATGGATGATTCCTAAGTGAACGATGAAAAGGATGTCGAGTGTTAGGGCTGTTTGTCTGTAGTGTAAGCTTCGATTGATTTGCATCACTCCAAATACAAAAAATAATTTTCCAAGAAACCACAAGCATGGCATAATTGCCCAAATTTGCATAACTACATATTCCTTTGCAGTAAACGATAGTTAACGTTGACATGTTTGATGCTTTATCTATTTGCCTCTTTATGGATGATAGTAGGTACATACATTAGGGAGCTTCATTTTGGTGAAACTGGTGGTCAGTAGATGTTGAGGAGTGACTGACATGATTACAAACAACAAATCGATACCTACATTTCATTATGGCAAAACTGCTTTTGTAAACAATGCTGGTAGACGAACATGTTGCTAGTTTGCATACATGGACTTTTTATTTCGAGAAATCGACGGCTTCAGTCATTGTTTGCAAAAGCAGTTTCGCCATTTTGAAATGTTGATCACGAAATATCTAACATGAAGCATCCTCTGTGCATTTTTCCCACACACTGATATGCTTAGGTATTTAATAAACAATGCAACTAGTTGAAATTAGTCTTTGATTTGCATGAAAATATAAATAAAGGGAAAATGGCTCTAATGTTGGCCCATAGATCTAAGATTGGGCCCATCGCTAAAAATCTGCTATTTATCAATTTTATCTAGATGAACGCGTCATTAGGACGGTACTAATGGTTATTTTTGGTCGCTATTGAAAATTTAGTCGATTGCTGAATTTATGTATGGGCCCAAATTAGGGGCATTTAGGCCGACATTACATCCATTTCCCCTATATAGGTTTCGGCTTTACCGACCATCAGTTTTTATCACTTCTACTATCCTTTTACACGGAAGAGAAATAGAGCTTTTCCGAATGCAATAGCATTGCCGTAGTACTTCGTGTAATAGTTCGTCGGTTATAAATACCTACTGCTACTATTGTTGTATCCGTGTCTGCAGCTCTTCTGTATGTAGTTCAGAATAATATCCTACCGGCTGGTCAACTATCAGGTCCAATCAAGTCAGTCAGTCAGTCTCGAGTGCGTAATCGGTACGGTCGGGTCAAAAGGTGCACCTGATAAATTCGTAGAATGTGAGAATGTGAAGTGAATTTCAAACGAATAGAAATACAAACCAAGAACATTAATATCGTTAATTGCTGATTGCATGTTGAGAGGTTCAAAATAAAATAACTGATTTTGAACGATTTACAGACCCACGTTTCATTTTTGAAATGTCCATGAGGCTCAATATTTCCAAATATATGATACACGTTGCCTGTACAACAGAACAGTAGCACTCAGCAAATAAAAGCGGAATTTCAATTTTTGAATTCATTGAATTGAAATAAATATTCACGAATTGTCTATACCTAGATTCACGAGTGAGTAGTGGTATTAATTCGATGGGAAACGAACGGTGTAACGTTGTTCAAAACGAGTGGTGTAAAAAGATTCCTTTTAGTGAAAGCCAGCAGATTTTGATGAACATCAAAGGCTACGAAACAATGAGATCATAATGCTACATTTTTCTCGACGAGAATCTAAAGCGTACTTTACGCAATGCTTGGAAGTCAATTGCCGTTAAATATTGAAAGTTTTGATTAGTTTGGTAAAGTTGTGAAGTTATGTAGTTGCTGAGAGCTGCACAACGTGGAGAAAATCAATATAACTATTCGCAAATTGTGTCCTGGTGAGATTCACTAACCTGTGGAGAAGGTAAGGTTAAAAACACTTCTTCAACTGACATCAAAACATAGTAAATTGTCTATAAGTCAATTCAGATTCGAATACAGATTATTATTTTTGTGTAAATTTGAGCAACTTATAAATACCCAGCAAAAAATAAATTTTAATATTACAACAATCATGTCGATAATCTCATGTAATTTTTATGGCCACAAAAGTAAACAAATGCAGTAAAAGCAGTGTAATGTCAGTTCATGCACTGTATTAATGATAATTTTGTGCTTTTTGGCAAGTAATATTATACCATATTTTCGACACGATTGAAGTGCATGTCCACTTTGATGTGATATCAAATTATTTTTTTGCTGTGTAATTTAAAAGTGATCAAAGTAGTCTCTCATTTTTCAAAAAATAGAAACAAAAACGTTCATCTGTTAGGCTGCTTGGTTGATCCTTTTTGTATTGTGTTTGTATATTAAACCCGAAAAAAAAGGCGAAAGCATGATATGAAAATCGAACGCGTTTACCCAGTATGGTATACTTTGCGACGGGTTGCTTAACGTGTTCAACAGGTCGGGATCCTGTGGGCCTACAATTGTAAAGTTCAGCATTATTTGAAGTGATTAAGTAATACAATTTAAATCAATTAAGGAGCAAATTTAGTGGAAATGGAATTACTATTAATTAGCGTAGCATCCATGTGGTCAGCATCCATGCCTCTCATGCTAATGGTCACTACTCACTAGTTCAAATCTCATCACCGGAAATGTCACGGGTGACCTAAAATAAATTTATCCACCCTATGGTAAGACCCTTCTTACTTAATTAAATTTTGTGCCACATCTCTGGTGGTATCCGGAACATGTCCAGCTGTTGTCCAATGTGGTCCTGGGTTCTTAATGTGACCAGCAATTAGCTTGTATTGCATTTCTTTAATAATGTTATGCGTCCCATGATGTGTGTTGGCTTCTAGTTTGAAATTGGCTACTCCCACCGTGTTTTTTTCTTTTCTTTCCTTTATCTAACGTCGGTCTCTGTTCCGCAATCTAATATGCCATTGATTGTCATCCATTGACGTATATCGAATGTGCAATGGCAGCTTCCACACCTGCGTAGGATATCGCACCCATTCAACACATATGTGCCGAGACCAACGGCTTTACTTCCCTTCCGAAGGAAGACGTGACCAGAGATTTTTATGCCTCAGAAAAATCCCACCGACCTCGGCTGGGATTGAACCCAGTCCCATTGGGGTGAGAAAGCAGTCACGCTTACTACTATACCACCAGCACCGGCTATCCCTCAGTGGTTGATCCGGATATTACCATATCTGGGACGCTCTATATGTCCCATTTCAACCAGGATTTTGTAATTTAATTCTGATGTAACATAAAACATAACATCCCAACAAACAATCGCCTCTATTGAAGAAACGACTTCGCGACGATTTTATTCAACTGCATGCTTAATAATACTTGTACAATTTAAAAAAATAACTTCTGTTCAGGCTTTGTTCACACAAATCTGGAGAATTTATTCAACCACAACATGGTGTCGTCGGTGAAGGTAGTCGAGAAGCTTTTATTTGACTTCCATGAGTTGTAACAGAGCTTATTCGATCAAATGTTTTATTATTCAGCGTGTATTGGACATCTTTGCGATGATGTATACGCTTGATTATCATGTGAAGTAACGTTTAAGTTATACACTATTATACATTTATTAAACGATTATTCAACTGCAGCAAAATTAAGAACGGTAGAAGAGGGAAAATAAAGAACGGTAGAAAGAGGGCAGATTAGAGAGACAGCTATTTTCTTAAGTGACTGTTTTCATTATTTTTGACGAAGCACGGCACCATACAGATATTAGAAATTTCATCACATGTCCGTTGCTTGGGATTCGAACCATATACCTTCCGATTACCAGCCGCTTGCCTTGCCATCTGAGCTATCCTAGTATACACCATATGGGCTGATCAATATTCAATAAACGCTTGCTTGAAACTGAATACCTATCAGCAGATCGTCCCAAGGTCCAGTCGGAATCATTAATTCATTCATCGTTGTTTTACATGAGACCAATTCTACCTCTTCACCTCTCCAATTTCCAAGGAAAGGATGCTGGGTTATTTATTAAACTTAATCAATGAATTTGTTACCGTGAGTGATGGGATCGATGATCACGATTTAGAACACAAATAAAAAAGGATTGCGCTAGGGATTGAACTCACGACCTTCTACTTGGAAAGCGGAAACGGTAACCACTATTCTACGGATTTTGTCTTGTTGTAAGACTGAACCAGCCCCATAACGTGGGTAGATCACCTTTTCGTGGTACGTTACGGGATGTAAGATCTACCACCGATTCCTAGTCCTGAATACTTCAAACTACGGGAACAGGATTTTTCAGTAATCCAAGGAACACATCTTACTTTATATACTTATGCCTTGTTGATAGTGACAAGACTCGGCTTTGTCTACCGAGGATGATGTTGAAACAAGAAAAAAATTAGTTAGTCTTCATCTATGTGATTCCTAATCTTCTATTCGTTGTTCTCTAGTTTGAAGTGGTTAAGACTAGGGTTCTGATGCATTGTCATTATCGGTGTTATTGCTAGATTTTGTTACTAAGGAATCCAATTTTGACTGACAAAGGGGCGCGCCTTTGGAGGGTGTTTCAACACTCCGAAGGGTATAAATAGCGGGACCTTTCAATTAGAGTCGGATCCTTGCGATAAATGCAAGAGTAGCAACTTCATCATTTCTCAATATTGATGGAGTAATACGACATGCACTAAACTAAGGACACGGGATATACTAAAATAGATCAATTTACTGGTCGCAGTAGTGTTAGGTCCCGAACAGAGGAAAAAAAAAAGACTGAATCAGTGTCGTGGAATAATGAATCTAATACGTCGTTTATAAAGCATTTACAAGGCATGCAATTACAACATGGACGCATAGTGTTATAAGAGCTATTTTGCTGACTGTATTCACCTTTATACAGCAATATTGTAAAGCAGTGCAATGAAATCTAATAATGGAGCTAGAAAACATATATAAGACGTCTAATAAAGCATTTTATTAAATCAATTGAAAACAGTCGAATTAAAGCGTCAATATATGTGAAAATTACACTTATTCAGTTTGTTATTAGATCAAACTTCTGGTTCTGAATCAGGAAAACAGTCAACGTTTATAAAGCTTTTAATAAGTAAATTAATAATATCAGAGCAAACAGCGGAATAAAGGCGCATCTATCGATCTCAATGAGCTTTTTACAGCACATAATTAAACATCCTGTTTTATTCAGCATTGTACACTATTATACAGCATTTATTCAATATGTATGCTTGTGACTTTGAATTGTTTGTTGGGATGACCTATAAAATCGCATTATGGTTTCTGTCTCAGTCAGGAACTGGCTGCTTCCCCGGGAGTACCCGGAACATGGCTGGATGTGAACAATGGGGTCCTGAGCACTTGGTATGGTCAGTAATGAACTTCTTTGTGAGGTCTCATGTGGAGCCATCCACATACCACTTGAACATCTTGGTGGGGGGGGGGGGAGGGGAGGTCTAATCAATGTCCACTAGACTGATGCAAAACTTGACTTTTTCACTCCACAGTGCTTAAATGGTTTCAAATCGGGTCCTGATTAGTCTCCCAAAGGTACAACTCATTTGGTTAGAAACCGACTTCGCACAAGCCATTTGATACCCCATTCACATTACAGCCTATATCACGTAATAAAGGCTGTCTTGCAATGAGCACTCATACATAGGATTTCCAGTGAAAACTAGATGTATAAGTGCTCATTGCAAGACAGCCTATATCACGTGATATGCGCTGTAATGTGAACGGGGTATGAAGTTTACATGTAAATGTATGTATGTATGTAAGGTAGCCACCATCCCTTCGAAGATCTTGTCTTGTATGCAGCTCCACTTAATAGCAAGATCAATTTGAGCTACCGATCTGAATTCACAATATCGCTGTATGAAGGGCCAAAAACGGTGGGGTGGACCCGTAAGCAGAGGCACTTACGCGAAATCCACGAGAATTTAAGAATCTCCTTCCAACGATACGATCCAACAAATCGAATAACGCAATTCGCAATACTTATTAAGCTTCCTACAGGATGGTTTGTTAAGAAGGGCGCGTCAATCTCCATGAAACTGTTGGAGTAGAATTCACACCATCACAATCGAATCGGTAGGATAAAGAAAATGATAGTGTTTATTCCCTCCTAGACTCCGGTTGTCATACCACTCCAATCGTCCAGTTCCAGGTCAAATGATACCCTGATGCTCCCTCCCAACCCAGTATTTATTTATATATATATATAGTGAACATATGTAATGGAGAAATGAAATATATCAGAACATTAAAATACGTAATAATGAAAATACATTAATATGGATAAAAAACAGGTATTCCGCAATGAAAATAGGGTATGAAGTTTACATGTAAATTACTATGAAAACTCAATTTTTTGTTCATTTCCTTCTAGTCTTTTTCCATATTGAGCGGCGAAACAGTTCGATAGCCATTCTTATAGAAAATTTTCACAGCTACAACTTTGCTCAAGATCGTTTCTATGTAAAACGAGACAGGAAAAAGGTATTAATTATTTAAGACATGACATGACATGATCAAGCAGCTGCTCTGTAGGCAACTCTGTATTTTGCAGTGTGATATAGTAGCCATGATTTTTGTGTCGTATTCAACGCCCTAGAAACACCAATGCCTGAGCATGATCATAAGACATCAGCGCATTGAACCATTGATAACTTTCGATCCTTGCATTTAATCAAAAAGCGGTCTTAAGCAAAGTTGTAGCAGGGAAAATTGAAAGCTTTTGAAGCAGACTAATATGGTGAATTATTGGATAGACATGAACAAAAATCTTGGTTTTACTATAGTAATTCCCATACAAACTTCAAATGGTTTGTGCCATCTCAGTTTCTCACCAAATGGGTTCAAAATTTGAGAGGTTAGGCAGGATCCGATTTGGAATCGTTTAAGTATTGTGGAGCGAAAATTTCAAATTTTGCATTACTTGCCACGTGAACAAGTTAAATATGTTGAATACATTATATTCGCAAACAAATGAAGGTAATTCGTGCCGAAATCTATCGGGCGACATAAAAATTTAATAACAAGATCATTGACGGTTGTATACCCAGGAGCGGATGAATCACTCCCCGAAAAAATTCCAACTGTCCTGTGTATATAATCTGTGTTAAGATAAAACCCCATCATTGGTGATCATATATGAAGAGGATCCAATATTGCGCATCTTCTAATAAATTCTCATGTTAAGAAACCAACCATGCTCACAGAGGCCGGATATGATGTAAGTGCCTCCTCCTGTTGAGCTTTGGCGGATCAAGTGGGTTTTCTTAAGAATTGCAAGGCTTCAATGTCGGGACCAGTCTGGTTTTAGAGATGATTCTGATAACTTTAAAGCACAAAATGATTAAAAGTATATACTTCAATCAGGACCAAGACTCATAAGCGATGAACTTGTTGTGTTTTCTGCAGAACTTCTAAAGTGAAGTTCCAGGAACTTCAAGTAAAAGTTAGTTGCACTTACTACAGGGATGCATTATTACAGGGATGTACTAAGAAGATTTTATAAGTGGGTTTGCAGAACATCGGAGGTCGTTTCAGGATTTCAGCGCAGGTAACTAGGGATGTTTTTTGAAGTAAAATAAATGGGGTTTTGACAAAATATCCAACAAGTTTAAAAGATACGAAGCTTTCAAAACGGTCCTGATAAACATTGATGGGTTCACTGACTTTGAACTTATATGTCGAGCATTTATAAATTTCCATAAACTTTCTATAGAAAAAAACGAGCTCAAATGATCTTGAACAAATTTCTAGAAAACTGGTAATTTGCTCTTTTCATTGAAGTCTTTGATTTAGATATTATGATGTAGGTATAGAAGTTTTCTGGGGTTATTCCTGCACAGCAAAAACATTGTTTATTTATATTTGGTACATTGATGTAAACGTACAGTAAATAAGCATTAATTTTAAATGAAGTATTTAATAATGCATTCATTTACATTCAATTTTACATGCATATGTGTTTTTACATGGATGTAAACAGTTTGATTTGAAAGTATAAATTTCAGCTTTGATTTATTGAATTTCAGATGATTAAACGTGTAATTTGATATTTCAAAACCTGCTTCAGTTGGTAGTTGAAATTTAGACGTGTGGGTGTGGGTCATCTGAACTTGTCAGCTTCTTAAGTTTTCCAAAGAGTTAAAATTTCTCAGAACTATAATTGAACTCTCCTTATACTTATCTGATGTAATGTCATATCTTGCATCAAAAGTTATTTTTTGAAAAGTACGAAACATAAAAAAAACTAAAGTTGAAAATGTTAGGCACGACATGAATATTTTTTTAGATAACTTGACGACCAAAAGAAAGTCCCCGTGCGCATCAAGGGGGGGGGGGGTACATCCAATCGAAGGATGTAAGATTTGCTTACAATTATGAGGGATTCATCATCGATGGATGTTAGTGGATACCGCATGAACGGAGGATGCGATATACCGAGCTGCGGTAAAGGTAGCCGACTGGACTCCTACCACGGTTATCAGACCTGTGGTTTCTCTACTGCTCTCTCCATGCTTCGGAATATGGATATGCTAAAAGCGAATAAGAAGTGCTCATTTCCTCTCATACTCGACTTGGTATACTTTTTCTGCTAAACGGGGATTGATGAATTTACGTTACGGTCGACCAGCAGATGGAAATGATGAGAAAATGATAATGACGTTTTGCTATCTGTCAAATCGTATGTAATATTTTTTTAGTACATCATCACTTTTGTGGTTTTGGATTTCAAACCTAGGTGTCGCATGCACTGGTGCAGTTTCGCGTAGATTCATCAATTCACACCTTGCAGAACAAGCAAATCACTCGCATTGAAATGCAAAACACTTAAAACCCATCTGTTTTTAACAGTACATACTGAATCACAGTTTCCCTGTTCGGATTTTTTTTACAGTTTTCGAACAGTAAATCACAAAAAAAACCGAATATTTGGCTATTCTCAATAAAACTACTGAAGTTCAGTAGCTTTTGCAACAAACTACTGAATACGGTAGTATATTACGGTAGTATATATAAAGTGCTTAATTTTCCGTAAAATAGCAGAATTAGGATGATTGACTAAAACACAGTTACCGCTCAACTTCCGAGCCAAGCAGACTCTTTTACGCTACAGCTAATTCTGGAAGTCGATCCCAAGCTTAAATTCTTTTCGTTTCGCTGCGTTATCTCATCGCCGAGCCGTTGTGTGTTTCTACGTACTACGACTCTGCGATGGTGCGCCACGAGAACACATTCCGCATAGATTATGCGGCTTTGCCAAAAAAAACCGGACTATGCGAAGGTGCAAAATTTCGTTGGAACTGTTCTGGGTTTAAAGCCAGGTGAAGTGATACGAATTCAGTGTAGCCGAAGTCTTGGAAGTGTTTTCGTGAAGGTTGTCGACCTGGCGTTGGCACAAAAAGTGTGCGAAGAACACGACGGAAAACACGAAGTGATAGTGGAGGAAGGGAAGAAGATTCCCGTTCCTATCTTATTTTGGCCAACTTCAAACCTGCCGGCACTGCCGGGAATTCATCCACATCGGCGCGTCCTGCGTACAGAACAAAAAGCTGCTTGTTCAAAAATCGTATGCCGATACGACGAAACAGCCAGCAGCAATGTCAACAAAAACAATTGTGAAGCCGCCAGCCTCAAAACCAGCGTTGCCGAGTCAATCTACGTCGGGACTGAGATACCCGCCACCAAAGAAGCAGAAGCAGCAGCAGCTGATGCCGGTACCTGCAACAAAACCGATCGACACATAATCGGAACTACATTTTCCACCGCTTACTACCCCGATCATACGAAGCAACCATCCGATAGCAGGTCGTTGTCTAATACTTCTGGTCAACAACCTCCTGCTACTGGCAAAGCCGATGGCAACGAGACAGACGGATCAGCAATGTCAACCAACAGCACACGTTCGAGATGGCGCCGCCAAACTAGGAAACGGCGAGACGGCAGCGACGACGAGCGAGATCAGGACTTTTGAAAATGGATCAGTTCGCCAGTTACAACGTTGCCACCATAAATATAAATACGATCACCAACGAAACGAAACTCAACGCCCTCCGAACTTTTTGTAGAACGATGGAACTCGACATCGTTTTTCAGCAAGAAGTGGAGAACGAGCAGCTCTCCATTCCTGGATACAACCTCGTCGCAAACGTTGATCACACAAGGAGAGGAACGGCGATAGCGCTGAAGGAGTACATACGTTTCTCTCATGTCGAGAAGAGCTTTGATAGACGACTTGTTGCTCTCCGCATCGAAAACACGACTCTAGCCAACATATACGCACCGTCAAGCACAGCCATGCGCGCCGAACGAGAGCGTTTTTTCAATAATACCATTGCTTTCTTTCTGCGGCACAATACAGAAAATATACTCCTCGCCGGCGACTTCAACTGTGTACTGCGACCATGTGACTCGTCGGGCTACAATAACAGCCCCGCTCTCCAATCCACCATACAGCAGCTTCAACTAAGCGACGTCTGGGTGAAGCTGTATCCCACAACTCCCTCGCCCACATATATAACACACAACGCTGTCTCTCGGCTCGATCGCATGTACGTCAGCAATGGACTCTGCACAAAACTGCGAAATGCAGCCACACATGTTTTTTTCGTTCACGAATCTCAAATATGCCTCCCCAGCCTTGGCCGCGAACCTGGTCGCGGTTGTTGGTCATTGCGTCCTCACCTTCTGAATGCAGAAAACGTCGACGAGTTCCAGATTACATGGCAATATGTAACCTGACAGAGACGGAACTTTCCAAATTGGCTGTCATACGCTAAGCCAAAAATCCAGTCCTTCTTCCGATGGAAATCTCGCGAGGCATACGGCGAGTTTAATGCAGAACACCAACGGCTGTTCGCGCAGCTTCAGCAAGCGTATGATGGTAATTTCCAGAATACAGCGATGATAGCTACGATTAACCGCGTGAAAGAACAGATGCTCGCACACCAGCGCAGCTTCTCGCAGAACTTCATGTGCATCAACGATACCTTCATTGCAGGTGAAAACATTAGCACGTTTCAGCTAGGAGAACGATGGAGGAGAACGATGGAACCGTTATCACAGAGCTGCGTGGCGAAAACAACGAAACTCTAAACACCTCCGAAGCAATCGAAAACCATCTGTTTCGTTACTCCAAGGAATTATACACAGCGACAGAAGAAAATGATGGAGCACGGCACCCTTTCCGATGCGAGAGAGTGGTACCCGAGTGACATGAAGCTTGCGTGACAGAAATTACAACATCCGAGATTTTGTCGTCTATTCGTACATCGGCTAAGAGGACGGCTGCGGGAAGCGACGGGTTACCCGTCGAATTTTAACAACGTACATTCGATTTCATCCACCGAGAACTGAACCTCGTATTAAATGAGGATCTGACAAATGAGCTACCCCCTGAGTTCGCCAACGGAGTAATTGTGTTAGTGCGAAAGAGAGGAACGGCAAACACCGCTCGAGGATACCGCCCGATCAGCCTTCTGAATGCGGACTTTAAAATTCTCAGTAGGATTCTGAAAGCACGTCTCGAACTCGTGATGAGGACTCACCGCGTGCTGAGTGGTGCACAAAAATGTTCCAACGATGGACATTCAATTTTCGAAGCCACCCTTTCTCTGAAAGATTGAATTGCTCAGCTGATAGCGAGGAAGCAAAAAGGGAAGCTGATTAGCTACGATCTCGATCATGCTTTCGATCGGGTATCCCTTTCTATCCTTCACGAAACAATGCGGACGCTGGGAATAAACACAACCTTCGTCAGTTTACTTGCACGAATTGCCGATCAATCCTTTTCTCTTTTTTTTTTTCCTTTGGTTTGTTTTTTCCGTCGATCTTGTTTTCCGTGCTGAGCACCAATGCTACCGACGTGCCAGGAAGGCAGCTCCCACACCTGGACCCTACATATCGACCCATCAACTCATGAACCGGGGACCAACGGCTTTACTTCCCATCCGAAGGAAGGCGTGATCAGAGATGTTATGCCTCAGAACATCCCGGCGGCGCCGGCTGGGATTGAACCCAGGCCTGCTGGGGTGAGAGGTAATCACGCTTACCACTACACCACCGGCGCCGTTGATCCTTTTCTCGTTTACTAGTTAATGGACATCTTTCGCAGTGTTTCCCCATCGAACGGTCGGTCCGACAGGGAGACCCGTTGTCGATGTTACTTTTTGTCATTTATCTTCATCCGTTCCTGCAACAGCTAGAGCGACGTTACTGACCTCGAGGTGGCGTATGCAGATGATGTATCTGTGATAGTCACCAATATACATGTCATTGAACGCATCAATGGACTCTTTGACGATTTTGAACGAGCCACCGGTGCAAAACTAAACAGACTGAAAACGGTTGCAATCGACGTCGGGCTCATTGATGGAGATCCACTGAATGTGCCGTGGTTGCAAACTGCAGAAAAGATAAAGATCCTGGACGTGTTTTGTACCAATTCAATTTGCACAAGGATTAAAATTAATTGGGATGTCCTTGTATCCAAATTCGCACAGCAGTCGTGGTTGCACTCGCTGAGGAATCTCAATCTTCAACAAAAAGTGACACTATTGAACACCTTCATAACGGCAAAGATCTGGTAAGTGACATCCATCCGTATTGTGTTCACACGGCGAAAATAACGGCAACTATGGGCTCATTTTTGTGGCGCGGGCTACTAGCGCGGGTTCCAATGGAACAACTGGCGCGTGACAGAGCATCTGGCGGAATGAAGCTGCAGCTACCGGCATTGAAGTGCAAAGCGCTGCTAGTGAATCGTCACATACAGGCACGGGGTTCCCTTCCGTTCTATCAATCCCTTCTCAACCAAGAAATTTCTCCCCCCGCAGACCTTCCCTGCCTCAAGTTAATTTCCCAGCAAATTCCCCTTCTCCCACCATTAGTTCGAGAGCACCCCTCTAGTGAACAAATACATCGCCTGTTTTTGGAGCGGACGGAAACACCACGGGTCGAAAGGAAAAATCCTGGCACGAACTGGAAGCGTATATGCACAGACAAACAGACGTAACTCTTTGAAAAACTTGTTCTTGAAAACATAGTATCTCAAAACATATAACCTCAGTAACGACATCTCTCTGGCTTCTCGCGGAAAATAAGCTTGCTCGCTAACTCGTAAACAATATTGCATAAAAGTTCTATAGAATGTATAGAAACGTCAAAGTGATCCGATGCCAGCGCTGCGGCGAGTAGTTCACGGAACTGATAATATTCAAATCAACCGTTAAATGCATGAACGAAGATACACAATGAAGAGTTACGTCTGTTTGTCTGTGGTATATGGTTCAACATCGCAACGAAACAGCTGTCATCGAGCCATCCAGCTTATACTTGCTCATAAATGAGAAGACGGAGCACCGAACATTGATGAGAACCATCCAACGTGCGGACGGTGAGAATTGTTTGCATTGCATTGCTGTGGTTGAAACACTGCAACACAAATTCAGTGTTTGCCCTCGAGTAGCACACGCATGGGCTTTTGTACAACAGAAGATGACGATAATACTTGGAGGTTGGCAACGACTGTCTATCGAAGAATTGCTGCGCCCAGCACTATTAAACATAGGACCAACAAAACGAAGTCAAATATTGAAGATGCTTATATTATACATCACCTATATTAATGAAGTTAAAGTTAGAATCGATGTTAGTGCACTTGAATTCTACTTAATATGTGAAAGCTAAATTATTTTGTAAATAATCTTTTTAAGAACATTGAAATAAACGATACAATTTCACAAAAAAAAATCAGTAAAATGAAATACTGAGTTTTTAGTATTCAAACAAATTTCTAAAATTTGCTGACCTCAGCAGTAAGTCAACTTGCTTGCGTCATTCTCCTCCATTTCACCTCACGCACTTGGCCTCGGAAATCTCTGCACTTTGAAAAATCGTCACGTCCGAATTACGTGAAAACATAGGTGGTTTTCGTCCACCCTATTTTTCACGTAACTTTTACCGGTATTGCACGTAGCCGAGGAAAATCCAGCTTCGATTATCTACTAATTATTCAGGTAAATAAGACCTAATTTTCACGTACTACTTTCGGGAAATCGGGGTGAAAACTACTGTAAAACTGTTAACTTTTACGTTATATTTCGTTTTGTTTAAAATGCTTTTCACGTATTTTTTATGTGAATTTTGAATGAGAATATTGAATGATAATAATGGAACTTATATGTAGAAACAGTCAATATTATGAAATTTCATCGGGCAGATATATATTCCACGTGTTTAAATTGATTCTTATATCTACTCATAACATTGCAAATTATTGACTACTTGGTTGGTAGAAATGTTTATGAGATATTTTATTTCTGTCAAAATATTAATAACTGTTTGCAGACTCAAAATGCTGATGCCACCGTATGAAATTATAAAACTAGGAAAATGCTACATATAATCATAAACAAATTAATGTAAATGAATCAAATTACCGTCCAATATTTGTAGCAAGCTACTGGAAAATTTTGAATTTTGTAGGTGTTCTTCCACGCTTAGTGCCGGTTTGTGGTTTGATTTTGTTGTTGAGTTTTTCAGTATTAACAGTTAACATATTTAGTGCTTCCTGGTGGTTTGGCAGGTTTTTGACTCTCTTGATGTGCGGATTGTGTGTTCATGTCTGAAGCTCTACAATAGGAAATATTAGTCAATGTTTCTACTTCGAAATCAGTGAAACATCTGGAAGTCGATGCAGGAGTGCATAAACAGCCCAATTCCGTGGCGGTAGATTCCCTTATTGCATGGGTTTAGATGCATATTCACTGTCCGGAGGCCGCCATATTGGATTTTGGTCCGCCATCTTGGATTCCAGAATGGCGGCGGATGTTGGTTTTTTTACTTTGACTGTAATACCAAGGTATTGATTTTCCGTTTGGTGATTTTGTTACTCTCAAGTTCAGCTAAGATAAAATCAGCCGTGATTTTCTGTTTGTGATTTTCGGCCATTCCTGATTTTGTAGTTTTTGATTTTCCTCATCACTGCTTCTGCGTCATATCTTGGAAAGTAGCTACGTTAAAATCATACATGTTCCACGTCTTCAAGCACGAAAACCCACCGCTGCCACGATGGGAAGATTCACTCAGGTATTTTTTCATCCCACTCTATACCCGATCTCCAAACATCTTGCACCAAGACTTTACCGTCGATTAAAAAGTTCACCACCAGTTTCTCTTGGACTTAGAAGTTTCCCTTTGATTGGATTATTCCATCTAGCAATTTATCAAAGACACGCGAAAGCGTATCGCAAAAAAAAATGCGTCCTCTTGGCGTAACCAAATAATACCCAATACTCGATCTAAGCCGCTACCATTTCCCGTTATGAACTTCTTCGTCGATTTTGATAATTTTTCTCCGATTCACTATAGCACTTTTGGAAAAGTTCTTCTTCTTCATTCCTTTATTTAACGTCGGTCTCTGTTCCGCCAATAACCGACGGAATCGATTGCCATCCATTGACGGCAATCGAAAGTGCAGAAAGACACCTGCGTAGGATATCACACCCATTCAAACACACACATGAGAGCCGGGACCAACGGCTTTTGTTCCCTTCAATCCCATCGACCTCGGCTGGGATTGAATCTAGACCCATTGAGGTGAGAATCAAGACACGCTTACCACTACACCACCGGCGCTGGAAATTTGGGGAAGTTAAAATTCCCCACGCACATGAACTGTTGTCACCTTCTTTGTCAACTGCACTGCTTGTCCCCGAACTGTGCAGAGTTTGGTAAACGATAAATTAATTTTGTTTGTCTTCAGTGAGCTCCAGCTCAATACTATTAACTGTTTCAAAACAAAACCAAAGTTTCATCAATTGAGTGAAAAGTTATTGACAAATCAGAAAAAAATATAGATGTGATCTTTCGTGACATACACAGTTGTAAGAAGGGGGTTGCTAATATCCACGATCCATACTGATGTTTATTACTTTATATGGATGACTTCCACGCGGGGGAGGGAGAAGGAGGTGTCTAAAATTGTAAAAAGCTATCCACCCGGCTTCTGGACAGATGATGTGGAATCGATTGCCCAAATTTTTAATTTTATCCTATTTAGGCTATACGGGCTCATAAATCTAATTAAGCTTTCGTTTATTACTATTTTCAGATAATTCCTCCAGCATCATTCGGAGTGTTCAGCTATGCTTGCTAATGAATTCCACGACAAGTTTCAAATATCTCAAGTGCGAAGGAAAATGTGTGCTCGTTAAACCGCTTAATATGATTGTTTTCGTGATTTTAATTAAATTAATCTTCTGAGTACATGTGACTTTTTTGCTTAAAATAATCCTCATATGAATTTACTTGTGCGTTCGTGAGATGTGATCGTGATTGAAGTGAACTAAATTGACTCAATCATATCGGAAGTACGGCTACACTAGTGTGCAATCCATCTCATTAAGATGCAAGTTGTAGTCCTAAAGTACGTACAAGTGCTGTGCATTACTGTGTTCTTCTCCAACAACATCAACTGCGATAATCTGCTGCTGCACAATGCACAGGAGGATCAGCACCTGTACAGGATTGGGTCCTGTGCTGCGGAATGCCTGGTGGAAGGAAACACACATTCGGTAAGGCTGTAATTACGTTTGATTCATATAGCAGTTTTAATCAACCCCTACGGCACGCATAACTGACCCATGTTCTATGGAACTTCTATATAACATGAGACAGTTATGCGTTCACATGTAGTATGGCTATTGGGGATTGCAACGATTTCATTTATTTCCATTGGGGAGCTTAATTTACCTTGTGAAAGTAGCGCAATTATAATATGGGCCGGGTCAGAGGCGAACCAGCCAAAGGCTAAATAAAAAGCCTCTTTAATAAATAAAACTAAACTATAATGAGGGCCGGCAAAGGGATTTGGGATAGCCAGATGGAAAATGGTTGATGTTTTTCTTATTTGTTCATGCTTAAAAGAACGAAACTCTATGTTTATTCCTCAACAGTGTTTTAGTTTGTAAGTGACGTGAGTTTGAAATTTGATTTTGCTAGTGAAATCAGTATGAGATGACAAAGTATGACAAAAGGTAGAGAACTGTATTGATGATGGTACAGTTAATGTGCTAGTGTGTACAGTTGTCGCAATAGTAATTTAGGGTCAGAAACATAGAGTTACTAAGGGGAAAGACTTAGCATTTTATGATTGAGTCTGCAAAAGTTATTTATTTATTTATTGATTAAGTTCAAGTGACTGTTTAGTGGTCTTCTGAACATCTTAATGCTATGAGTACAAGAATCCATTCAACAACATAATTAACATAACAACAATCGACCATGGTAGACCATATGAAAATACACAACGTGGGTGGTTAAAATACCCATTAGTTTGAACTAATTTTGTTTTTGCTCTTTATTTGTGCTAAATTCAATTTAAATTATATTTCATTCTACATAGGTGTTCCAGCTGCTACTGTAATTTGCCAACCTTAATTGTCATGATATACATCTAAATGTGTTTACATTGTTCCTGCTTTGGCAATTCAGTATTTTAAACAGGTTTTCTATACCTGCATGTCAGTATAACAATTGTCATCTTATAAACTAAAAACTAAAAATAAATACAGTCAACTTTAGAGATGAACTAGCCAACGGCTAAAATCTCTCTAATAAAGTAAAAAAAAATGCTTCAAGGATAAATTGATACCTGTCGGTAGTATTTAAAAAAATGCTACATTTTTCAAAAAATCATAATAATTTTGTTTATGAATTGTCCAGCGGCGCCGGTGGTGTAGTGGTAAGCGTGATTACCTCTCACCCCAGCAGGCCTGGGTTCGATCCCATTCGGCACCGCCGGGATATTCTGAGGCATAAAATCTCTGATCACGCCTTCCTTCGGGAAGGGAAGTA
Organism: Ochlerotatus camptorhynchus; assembly: GCF_037179485.1. Lineage (NCBI taxonomy): Eukaryota > Metazoa > Arthropoda > Insecta > Diptera > Culicidae > Ochlerotatus > Ochlerotatus camptorhynchus. The sequence goes on along the minus strand of NW_027040636.1, from coordinate 419,730 downwards.
AAGTCGTTGGTCCCCGGTTCATGAGTTGATGGGTCAATAGGGAGGGCCCATGTGTGGGAGCTGCTTCCCTGGCGTCGGTTGCATTGGTTCTCAGTACAGAAAACACGATCAACAGAAAACAAATTAAAGGAAAAAAATGAATTGACCATCATAAACACATTGTCAGTGGTTAACACGTTACCTGAGCTTCAATTTGATATAAACAAACCAAGCTGAACATTGCATTAGGTTTTAAGTAACATACATAGATTCTCATCATCGACTTTCTCTTTCGTTAATAACTTGGGCACATAAACACATATGTTTGTGTTATTAGATGCTAGATAAAAGCTAAGGGGACGAGGTGACAATTGGCTTCTTCCTCTTTTATTTCTATCTCTATCTTTATCTATCTCTATCTCTATCTCTATCTCTATCTCTATCTCTATCTTACGCACATGAAATCGGCCAATCAGGAGCTGGACCACGTTTGACTGAAAAGTGGTTCATTTTCGCCCCCATATTGTCACCTCTTCTCTTACGATAAAAACTTCTTTTCTGTATGCTGAAAAGAACTCGGTGTATGTCTTTACATGGCTTGGAAATACAAAAAGAAAGTCGACGAAAAGAATCTGTCAATGTTACAAAGAACCTAATGCAATGTTCAGCTTGAAATATAATTTGTTTAAATATGCAATTTGTCATTTTTTAACTTTTTGTTTAATTTTCAAATTGTGTGTGTGTGTATTCAATCTAACCCCCACTGGCCGGCAGTGGTATTATGGAAGAAATTTGCTTACAACAATCCTTGATGTAATAATTTAAAGCAAGTTTAGTCCGGGAGTTAGAAAGCGATAGCTCTACTGCAGATTCAGCAACCCATTTCAGAATGCCTGGTAATTTACGTCCATTCCGAGGTTACTTTCACATACAATAAGCCCCGCATGTAAACACTACCGTTATCATATGAATAATGGTACTGCAAACACACTTCCAGATATCGAAATGTGATGTTTTGAAATCTGGCGCGTATTTAGTAATATATGGAAATATGCATTTATGATTGATTATAAATCAGAAGGATCTCACCAAATTCTGCCTCCGAAAAAGCACCGGTTTGTTCACTCGCGGTAATCGAAAAAATCGTCCGCGTTGTTTTTACAATCGAGCACGACATTTTGAATCACACGCGAAGTTTTTCATTTGCACCGAATTTTTGCCTGACACCTCATTTGCGTGCATCCTCCGGAAGGCAGAACGCCAGCACCAGAAAAGAAAAAAAAACCGGTAAAACTCTTCTTGGGAGGGAGGCAAAGACCAACGCGACACCACAGCAACACAGCTACTCGAAACAAATTCTTGTCCCAGATTTTTCACCAATATCACTAAACAAACTTCTTAAAACGTGATAGATCTTTATTTACACTTGTCCATACGCGAAAACTAATATTTTTTTGATTTGGTACTATTAAAAAATATGCGGAAAACAGATTAAATCAGCGCCAGCGAAAACAAAACCAACCGTTCGCGGGCAGAGCCTACTCGGATCTATCTTTTGTTTAATTTTCAAATTGTTTACCAAAATACACAATTATTTTTTACAGAGTAAATTTTTGTCGAGAAAAGCACGCAACTTTGTCGCAGACACCATCTCGATCAAATAAATCGTTCTGGAGATATGTATTGTTGAATTTATGCGTGTCATTTTTACATAAGCCCTTCTCCAAAGTTAGTCACATACACATTGTTGGGCAATAACAAAAAACTGTGTGAAATTAAAAATATTTCTAAAAACATCAATCCGAAACGATTTGCGAGTCTGCGTGGAACTGCTCAACTTTAAAAATTCAAAAATCATATCCAAAAAATGCACAATAGGTCTCACTTTCCCCATTCACCGGGCTGAGTTGGACCTACTTCGGATTTTGAATAAAACAGTCGAAAAAAAGAAAAATGCGGAGATGAACCAGCCTACGGCTGGAAATCTCCTTAATAAACAAAAAAAAAAAAATATGGCAGAAGGTAAACAGTATATGTAGGTACATAACTTTTCATACGTATAAGTGCTTGACGTACATGCTTTTAGGCATGGATCATCCAAAAATACCGTAACGGATAGTAAAGAAAGCACCTTGTATGCGTATAAGACAGAATAAATTATTTCAACAGAGTCAAAGGTAGCAATTTATTAGGAGGGGTATGCAAAGTCAGTTCAAATAAATGGTTGCCACGCTAAAGTACCCAACAGAAAAGCCTCTCGTGATGTAATTTAAGGATAAAGCCATATGGGTCATTCCGCACCAAGTGTCCGAGGCACGTGAAATTGACCTCTTCTGATTTCAGGAGAGTAGATGTTCATTTTGGTCTAAATTTTATGAATCCAAAAATTTGCGTCGATCAAAGCACCCCTCGGTCCAGGGGAGCATTTTCTATTTTTCGTGATTTTCAAGAAAGCAATAGTTTTATCAACATCTTCGAAACAAATAATGCTAGAATTAACATTTTTTTTTGGGAAAATTGAACAAATATTTTAAATTTGCGTTTAAAAACTTAAAGCATATTTTTCTCAGAATGAATATATTTAAATATCCCCCATCCTTTTTACATAACAAACACTTATCGAAAAAAGTAAATTGCGTATTTCCTGAGATACAGCATATAATGCGTCAAAAGAAAGCTAAAAATTATGAGACAAAAACATTTATTTTCGCCCGCATTTCTAAGTAGAACTACTTATTTTGCTCGCCTACTATTTTTAATTTTTTTTTCTTGTAATTCCTCATCATAAACGTGTTTTTTTGTCGCTTGAGTAATATAACGGCCAACTTTTTCAAACTAAAATAAGATTGCGCAAAAGTAGTTATTAAATTTATTAGATTGATATTAAAATAACTTTTTAATAACAAAGTATGGTATTCTGGCATCAGAAAAAGCGTTTAGTGTCCGTCAGTTATTACAATAATATAATTATCAAGTAGTTCATTATTCGTAGAACATTTAAATAAAACCTAATTTTTTTTTGATATTTCAGGCTCGTCGATACCATATTTAGGTTTTCAGTTATGCTATTATAATACTTGAATTTGATATTCAAGGGGTATACTCGAGCATGAGAAAATAACTTATGAATACCAAATTCAGGTATGATACCAAAATTTGGTGTTGATCAGCATGCCTCGATCCTGATAATGTTGAAACCGCTGCGCAAACATTTTCACATGTCTTGGCTTATGTCATTGACAGGCACGTTCCGAAAAGAGTTCACCGTAAAGTAGGTTGAAGTCGACCAAGAGAGCCGCATTAAGAAAATTCACTAAGTATCGTACGCTTTCGCTGAAACGTCACTACGTTAGGCTCAATTATGAGTTCAAGCGAGTTAGCCGTCGATGCTATTCGCGATATCAACGAGGGATTCAGAGGAAACTCAAGTCACACCCAAAGTCATTCTGGAATTACGTAAATGAGCAGCGCAAGGAATCCGGCCTACCTTCTTCAATGGTGTTGAATGGAGCAGTTGCTTCCACTCCTCAGCAGATCTGTCGCTTGTTTTCTGAGAAGTTCGCCAGTGTTTTCACGAATGAGAGATTAACTGACGAACACGTTACCCTAGCAGCTAGTAATGTTCCACTGTACGGTCAAACACTGGGTGCGATGGATGTCAACGTCGAGATGATTTCCACTGCCGCATCACAACTCAAGTCGTCCTTCAATCCAGGACCCGATGGCGTTCCATCCGTATTCCTGAAAAAGCATATCGCCAGCTTGCTGATGCCCATGCTTCACCTATTTCGATTGTCCATCTCGAGTGGTACATTTCCATCTTGTTGGAAATTCGCACATATGTTTCCTATCCACAAAAAGGGCAGCAAACGGGATGTGGACAATTATCGTGGAATTACGTCGTTGAGCGCAGTTTCGAAGTTATTCGAGTTAGTCATCATGGAGCCTCTACTCTCTCATTGTAAGCAGTATCTAAGTGGTGATCAACACGGCTTCACTTCCGGTCGTTCTACTTCCACAAATCTGCTGTGTTTGACATCGTATCTTACGGAAAGCATGGCAGAGAGGACTCAAACAGACGTCATATACACCGACTTGTCAGCTGCCTTCGATAAGCTAAACCATGCCATCGCGATTGCCAAGTTGCATAGACTTGGGGTCAGCGGCAACCTCTTGCGATGGTTTCGTTCATATCTCACTGATCGGCAACTGATGGTTGCCATTGGTGACAACCGGTCCAATATCTATCTAGCTACGTCAGGAATACCTCAAGGAAGTCACCTCGGACCTTTGATTTTCTTACTCTACTTCAATGACGTGAACTTGGACTATCGTATGCAGAAGATCTTAAAATCTACCTACGAATCCACTCGATTGATGACTGTCACTTCCTTCAACGTCAGTTCGAAGCCTTTGCCAGCTGGTGTAATTTGAACCGAATGGTGGTTAACCCCACTAAGTGTTCAGTGATCACTTTTACTCGGAAGAAAGAACCAATCACATTTGAATACAAACTTATCGGCACTGTAATCGACCGTGTGAACCATGTGAAAGATCTGGGTGTTATTCTAGATTCTCAACTTACGTACAAGCAGCACATCTCGTACGTTGTCGACAAGGCGTCTAGGACATTGGGATTTATCTTCAGGATAGCAAAGAATTTCTCCGATATCTACTGTTTGAAGTCACTGTACTGTTCCTTGGTGCGATCCATTCTGGAATATTGTTCTGTGGTCTGGAGTCCAAACTACAACAATGGTGCTGAGAGAGTTGAGTCCGTTCAACGCCGTTTTCTTCGATTCGCTCTGCGGAAGCTGCCTTGGAGAGACCCATTTCATCTGCCCAGCTATGAAAGTCGTTGCCAGCTGATTGATCTGGAGCCTCTCCGAACTAGAAGAGACACCTCTAGGGCCCTGTTCATTGCGCACACTTTACAAGGTAGAATTGATTGCAGTGCAATCTTGGGGCAAGTCAACATTAACGTCCAACCCCGTGCGCTACGTAACAACGTTATGCTGAGATTGCCACTTCAGCGCACAAACTATGGCATGAACGGTGCAATAGGTGGGCTGCAACGAGTGTTCAATCGAGTCTCGGGCATCTTCGATTTCCATATGCCTCGACAGCTGCTACGAAGATACTTCTCATCGTTCTTTTCTGGCACAGTTAACCGTGAATGATTGTGTGTTTTATTTATGTATTTTATTCTTAGTTTTTATTTTTTGATTTACCTATATAAGTTACTTAAATTATCATTGGGGCTTTACACAGCCTGTTGATACAGACAAATAAATAAATAAATAAATAAATGACATAAGAGGTAAAATACTGAAGAATAATACTAAAAAATTGCATACGAAATACTTTGTAAATAACAAAAAATGATGTTTCGATACCAAAAGAATACCTGTGTGGTATTGTTTTGGTATTGCATTTGCATAATTTGGTATTGGAATGGTTCTGTGGGAGCATTTTTTTAGTATTTTACCTCTTATGTCAGGCTCATCCATACCAATTTAAGGTATCGAGATATTCGTTACTGCTCGGGCAAAGAAGCGTCCCGGGTACCCGAGCAGGAGAAAATAACTAATGATTACCTAATTCTGATCTGATACCAAAATTTGGTATTGACCAGCTTGACATAAGAGGTAAAATACCAAAGAATAGTACCAAAAAATTGCATGCAAAATACTTTGTAAATAACAACAATTTGATATTTGCATACCAAATAAATACCTGTGTGGTATTGTTTTGGTCTTGCATTATCATCATTTGGTATTGAAATAGTGTTGTGGGAACATGTTTTGGTATTTTTGGTATTTCACCTCTTATGTCAGGCTCATCCATACCAATTTAAGGTATCGATATATTCGTTCCTGCTTGGGTAAAGGGGAATAGCAAAACCAAAGCAGAATAATATCAAATTTTACTATAAATATGTTATTATGTTATTGATAAGTTGTGTGCTATAACAAGTTATTAGTAAAGAGGGTCTAGTATACCAGAGGAGCGGATTCAAAACAAACCGCCTTGGCAACCTATGCCTGGGTTATTTCTAGCAACACTGCCAATGTAATCAAGATAGACGTTGCTCGATTGGCTCTGGCGTTGACAGTTCGCTTTGCCCGAAACCAGCCAGTCCACTCCTCTATTATACTAGACCCTCTCTAGTTAATTGCTTTTCCTGCTATAAAAGCATATTTTTTTATTGTTATGATATTTTGGTATCATTAATTTATGAGCTAATTTTGATCTTATAGCAGAATTATTAATATGTCATTAATTTAAACAACATACCAATAGGTTGATAAGATATAATATCAAAATGGGATATTAATTTGCAATATTTTTTTTACCATCTTTAGTTATGGCAATAATTGTCTTTGTTATAGTTGGATAGGATTTTTGATATTATTTTAGATATTTGACCTCTTATATCAATCAAATTAATAACAATTTTTGAAGTTCTGTTTCCAATTTTTTTATTGATTTGATATTCTTGTCTACTCGGGTTTCAAGCGTTTAAATTTTTGATGTCATAGTTAACTATTGTCCAACTTTCACAACCATTACAAAGGCGAACAGCGTATCAATCGGTTTATGTTTGAATCAATTTATTTGTTGATCTATGCAGTTTATCGAGAGCAGAGCGACGGATTGAAGCTTGAGGTTAAAATTGAGGACATCTATGACTGACTAAAAGCTGAGCTTTCTTTATTTGCTATCAAGCTATTTGTTGTGGTTTTTAAAGGCCTTTAAATATAAATATTCTTCTTTGGCTATTTACATCCCCACAGGGACTATACGCTGGCCAGTTTGCATTTTGCATTAGTATTATTGTGTACATGTATATAAGTACATTCATACTCTATATCCAGGAAAGTCGAGACATTTTGCAACCCGACTCTGGACTCGATTCACGTCGTTGAATTTCAATTACAATAGGAGCTTGATAAAAACGCGAATTCATTCTACTAGTAACCGAATCATCTGTATTTAAACTCACAAGGTTTTTGAACCTGAAAATTGAATAGGAATAAATGAAAAATCTTTTACTCCTAGAATAGATAGTGGTAATTCGTACCTGGTAGACACGTTGGGCTGATTTTGGCAATGTGATGTGGGTTGACATATCAATCAAACCTTCGTTTATGAGCAAAGCTGTTATAAACTTATCATTCCCCTAGCCCCAGCAGAAGAAAATAACTAATGAATACCTAATTCTGACCTGATACCAAAACTTAGTATTGACCAGCATGACTAAGAGGTAAAATACCAACGAATAATACCAAAAAATTACATAAAAAATACTTTGTAAATAGCAAATATTGATATTTGGATACCAAAATAATATCTGTGTGGTGTTGTTTTGGTATTGCATTATTTTAATTTGGTATTGGAATGGTATTGTGGTATCATTTTTTTGGTATTATTTTTTGGTATTGTAGCAGGTTGAGCCTACATGGATCGATCGAACAGACTTCCTTTGGAGAAGGGCTTTCTTTGATATGCGGTATCCAAACTATGGTAGACTCTAAACAGAGTATCTACCAGTGAGGACCGCAGTGAAGAGAGTTTGACTGCTGATCGATAATTGTCGCGTATATTATGAAATATTTGGTTTATATAGCATTTACATGTTCTTGCTTATCCTAGTTAGTCTACATGTAAGAACGAGACGACTGGAGTGCCGATACCCAAAATATGCATCTTTGCCAGGTCTGCATTTTTGGTGACTTGGTGGTCCTACCCGACTGCGCAACATGACACCTTGCGTTGGCACTTCGGTATAGGCCTCACGCGGGGAGAGGAAAGTGGAAATGAAATAACTCTAACGCTGTGGCGCAATCGCCGCATATGGTTGCAATTGCATTCTATGTAATTTGAATCTATGAACTTTGTTCGGATTGAAGTTAATGACTTTGTTTGTTTACGATATGGTTATTGTCGTGGTTATTTGTAGGGATGCACATGACACCTTCCCTTTTTGGGAGAATGGTGTAATGAAATGAAATGAAATGTAACCATTCTAAATTTTGTGACTACTCCAGATGTCTCTATATAAATTTGATTTTGTTTTATAATTATGTTATAATGGTTTTACGACAATTTATTTAACTAACCGAGTTTCGCACTCCTCAGTATAAAACTGGGAACTTTCACCTGTTTCAATTTTCGTTATAATTTTTTTTTTGATTTTCATTTTTTTTTTGAAACTAGGCTCGGTGGATTCTTTACTAAATTGTCTTACAAATATTTTTTTTTGATTATATGAGATATTTAAACTATTAATCTATTTTTATGTACGATTTGATTTTCATTTGTTATTTGGTTTTTAATTATTGCGTTTGGATGTTGAATATCAATTATTGTAAATGGTCCTGTGTATACTGAATCTAATTTTCTACGGTTTTCCTTTTTTAACCATACTTTATCTCCTATTTGAATTTCTATTGGATTTGAATATTCTGCTTGATTTGATATTCTTTTCTCTTTTGTTTTGTCTAATAACATTTTTGCTCTTTGATTTGCTATTTGTAATTTGTATTTTAGTTCTTTAAAGTATGCTTCGTAATTGTAGATTGGATCAATTTCAGTTCCTAGTTTTAGTTTTGTTGGATAGTTTGCTTGTGTACCAAAGATAAGTTCAAAAGGTGTGAAAGTATGTTCTGTATGTGGCGTTGTATTGTAAAAGAAAGTGAAAAATGGTAACCATGAGTCCCAATCATCATGTTGCTCATTGATGAATTGCCTAAGGTATTCGTTCAAACAACGATGACTTCGCTCGAGAGCTCCTATGGTTTCTGGATGATAAGCTGTTCCAAATTTTTGGTTTATTGAAAGAATAGTACATATTTGCTGGAACACTTCATTTTTATACTCAGTGCCCATATCTGATTTGATTGCTATAGGACAACCATAGATTAAAATGAAATTTTCAACGAATGCTTTTGCTAAAGTATTAGCTTGCTTATCTACTAATGGTATTGCTATAATATACTTCGTTAAGTCACATTGTATTGTCAATGCGTAACGATTTCCTTTCGTTGATCTCGTTATTGGACCAACGGTATCCATTGAAATTAATTCAAATGGTTTTGCTGGTGTTGTAGTTTTTTCGAATATTTCTTTAGTCTTAATTCTGTGTTTATTTTGTCTACATGAAATACAGTTTTTAACATATTTGCTTATACTGTCTTTCATATTAGACCAATGATAATTTCTTCTTAGTTTTTGTAATAATTTGTTAATACCTACGTGTCCTCCCGAAGGGGTATCGTGGTTTTCTTTGATAAGATTATTTATTTCATCTGTATCTTTTATTATCTTTGCTGGTGTGTATAGTATTATTATGACGTCATTTAAAATTTCATTGCATACTTCTTTAAACTGTTCCCGGGAAACATAATTAAATATTGGATCCATTACACTGATCGCAATTTTCTTTATACACATCGTTTTGGCCATATTATTTATCGTTTGTATGCATTTTTCTAAGTAAATAATTCCCTTTTCATGGAATAGTTGCGCTTGAGCAATAATTCCTTTCAGGTTTTTATTTTTGATTATAATGTTTAAATGGTCGAGTTTTGGTTCAAATATAACTTTCTGTAAATTGAAAGCATCAATATTGTTAATTGAATCATAAGCTTTAAGTTGATCAATCTTAGTGGCTTTAGATTCGTTAACTGGGGTTTGTGTCATTTTTCGAGTTTTAGATCTTGTCTGCATTGGTAAAATTGACATGTTTTTAAAAACTTCAGAATCGATAATGACACGGGAGAGAGCGTCGGGCCCAACATTGTCTTTTCCTTTAACGTGTTCGATATCGAAATTGAATTCCTCTAAATCTAGTCGCATTCTAGTCAATTTTGACGAGGGATCCTTCATAGAGAAGAGATGTACAAGGGGGTTGTGGTCTGTCTTCACTGTAAATTTCCGTCCATAGAGATAAGGTCTAAAGTGCGATATTGCCCAGTGTATTGCTGTAAGTTCTTGTTCTATTGTCGATTTGTTACTTTCTCCTTTCGTAAATTTCTTGCTGGCATAAGCTATGGGTAGTCTAATGCCGTCGTAATCCTGTTCTAGTACAGCACCGCAAGCTAGTTTTGAAGCATCTGTACTAAGAATAAAAGGTTTTCTAAAATCTGGGAATTGAAGTATTTTAGGGCTAAGAAGTTCATTTTTCAAAGTTTCGAAAGACTGTTGGCATTCTTGTGACCAGTCAAATTTAGCCTTTTTATGAAGTAAAGCGTTAAGTGGAGCTGCTTTGTCTGAAAAGTATGGAATAAATCTTCGATAGTAATTACAAAATGCGACAAATCTTCTGACGTCATCTGCATTTTGTGGTTGTGGATAATTGAGTATGGTTGAGTATTTAGTTTTATCGGGTTGAATGCCTTGAGCCGAAATGTGGTGACCTAAATATGTGACGTCTGCACAAAAGAATTTACATTTGGCTGGATTTAATTTGAGGTTGTGTTTTCTTAGATTTTGAAAAACTTTTTCTAGATTGTTTAAATGATGGTTGATAGAACATCCGACGATAATTATATCATCGATGTATAAGAATGCACATTCTGGCGGTAGTCCACTAAGGGCTATCGTCATCATGCGTTGAAAACTGTTGGGTGAAATATTTAGTCCAAAAGGTAGTCGGTTGAACTCGTAATGACCAGAGTTCGTAGAGAAAGCTGTGTATTGTTTTGAGTTTTCCTCTAACTCGAAATCCTGACATTAGATCGAGCGTTGAAAAATATTTAGCTCGACCTAGTTGGTCAAGGATATCGTCAATTCGCGGTAGTGGGAACTTGTCTGCTATTACTTTTTTATTTAGTTGTCTGAAATCTACTACGAGACGCCATTTTTTGTCATTGTCAGTGGATTTCTTGGGGACTAGCAATACTGGGGAATTGTAAGGAGATGTTGAATGTTGGATTATTTTTTCGTCTAGCATTTTTGTCACATGCTTGTCTATTTCTGTCTTATGAACTTCTGGTATTCTGTAATTTTTGATATATACTGGATTTGGGTCATTTAAATGTATATTTTGTTTATAAAAATTGTTACAAGTCAGGATGTCAGTTTGAAGCGCAAATAGGTCGTTGTATTTTGTACATAAGTCTTTTAATTTGTCTTTTACGTAGTATGGTGTATTTGTCAAATCTAGTTCCGCTAAACATTTTTCTTGTCTGTTCTTTTGGTTTGTTTGGTTGAATTGAAATACATTGTAATTTTGTAGAGGTTGTATTAGGTCATGGAAATTTTTCCGAATTTTAACTGTATGGTTTGTTGTGTTAATTAATCTGACCAATGAATTGTTTGAATTTATTATTGAGTTTGCACAGAATACTCCAGGTTGGATTTCTTTAGATGTGATTACGTAGTCTTGATGAGGGTTTTGTATGGTAATTTGTCTATAAACTTCGCAACGTGGTGGTATCAGTGTATCACCGTTTAAATTATCTTGGATTGGAATTTCAATTAATTTGGAATTTATGAAGCTGGATAAAGTCCATGTGTCATAGTCAATTACACAACGAAATTTAGTCAGAAAATCTCTTCCTAAAATTCCGTCTGTGGGTATTGGTAAGTTTTCGGGTATAATGTGGAATTGATGTGAAACATTGCATTCATAGGGTAAATGTAAAGGAACGTTGATCGTTCCGAGTGTATCAATGGCTTGATGTTGTATTCCAGTAATCGAACAAATTTGTTGAGTGTCAATGTGTATCGCCTGCTTCAATTTTGTGGGTTTCAACACTGAAATTTCAGCTCCTGAATCTACGAGAAAAGTACATTCGGAGTGTGATGATTCAGTTTTCAAAATCACAAAATTGGAAAACGCAGTCGTGATATTAAAAATACCTTTTATTGTCTTGGATGTTGCATGTTTGCTAAAGCTATTTGGAATTGTTGTTGTTGTTGTTGAGGCTGCTGTCGAGGTGATTGCTGCTGAGTTGCAATCGGCATGATTTGTTGGCCCCCAACTTCTGGTTGGGGGACCTGCGGGTTTTCCGAGATGTAGTAATAAACACCTCGGCTTCCAGGTCCCGAATTGTTATAAAACCCTCTTCCTCTGTTATTGAATCGAGGGAAATTTCCGCGATTACTTTGAAAATTTTGGAAATTTCCTCTGTTTTGGTGGAAATTTCCTCGGTGATTTTGGAAATTTCCGCGATGATTTTGGGAATTACCACGGTAATTTTGGAAATTTCCGCGGTTGGATTGGTAATTTCCACGGTTGTTTTGGTAGTTATTATTATTATAGTTATTGGAGGAACCACGTCCTCTTTGGAAATTTCTGCTTTGAATCGAAAAAACATTAGCAGTGTTGGTTTGTTTCTCGGCTTCGTTTTCGGACGCCTTTTCTACTGCCTTGGACAAGGTAGCAAACTGTCCTGCTTTAAGCAATAACTTTGTTTCCTCGTTTTTTACACCACTTATTAGTGCTTTGATGCCGGTACATGTGGCAAGTTTAGAGGCTGTCTCTAGTGGGACATTTTCCTCTATATACGCTCGTTCAAGATCAAGCGTGAGTTTCTCGATTTCTTCAGTAAATTTTCCGAAATTTTCTTTCTGTTTAATTGCGCCCAATTTCGCAATAATAGTATTTGGTGCTGTTGAATGACTGCACTTAAGTTTTAGCTTATTAATTATTTCATCAATGCTTTCGGGATTTTCCGTTACTGCAGCGCGAGCTTTGCCTTCCAGTTTTGAAAGAATAGTCTGTATGGCTACTGCTTTATTGTTTTCGTTTACTAATGCTTTGCATGCATTAAGCGCTGACAATACATTAGCTAATTTATTTTGTGTACCATCAAATGTTGGAACTAAGGTTGAAATAACCTTTATTATTTCTAATATAGACGCCATTTTTACAGGTTTTGATACTTTTATACAAAATAAAACGCAGTGTACTGCGGCTTTGAATTTGAAGTTATCTTTGATATTTTTCAATTTGAATGTGATCAATTCCTTCAGATCATTATATAATTGTCGGCTTAATTTAATGTTAAATTCTAATTTAGTGCCATCTAAATAGCTTTCATTTTTGACTTGTAAATCTACGATTAATTTGTAAGTTTTTTCTACCAAATTTAATTTATTTGCTAGCGTAACCCTTTTGTATGTTCTATTTGGGTTTTTGTCAAAATTATTTTTTACGTGTATCAATTCTTTGATTTTTTCGTCAATGATTTGGTCCATACCTTTATTAATTCATCATCGTGTTGTCCTGGTTGAGATCATCATCGTGCTGTCCTTGGTGAGATCATCTTTTTGTTGTCTTCGTTGAGATCGTATTCTTGTTGTTCTCGTTGAGATCATCTTCATGTTGTATTTCAGGATCATATTGAACACTATTTCTTCCGGTGAGTGTTGTTTTTAAACCTCACTTCGCGCACTGTTTTGCTTGATGCAAGTTTTTCTTCTTTACTACGTTTTACTCAGTCAAAAGTCACTAGACCGTTCTTATGAATACGGTAGTTTTTGTACTTTTCTCATGTACACTATTGTTGGATTAGTGCAACATTTGTCTGGGTTGCACAAGCCATTTTCATGTTTCCAACGTGCTATTTTTTCGACCATATAGTCTTTTTCCGCTTGGGCTATTATTTCTGCCCAGAACTCCTTTGCTTCTGTGGGGGTCAATTTTTCTGCACTCATTTTTACTTCACTTTTTCGACACTATATGTTCAGTTTATTGATTGTTTTAAAGTCTCATTAATAGACGTAGCCTAGTATTTGTCCTCCAATCTGTTGTTGAACAGCTTCACTGTGCGTGAGGATTCCTTTACTGGTCGACACTAATAGATGCCCATTCGTTTTTGGTAGCATTTTCCTTGCCCACACAAAAGGTGCTTTTTCTTGGCATGGATAAAACGTGGTAAAACTTCAATTTTAGTGACCGTTGATGAAACTTTTACTAAGAATGAACTACTGAATTTTTTTACTATTACTAATGTTTTTGTTGATTCAAGTTTGTTTATTAGTTCTTTCTTGCACGCGTGATTAGTTTCTATTATTATTGGAACGTTGGTGATATTTGCCTGCTGCAGTCTTTTAAACGTTGTTATTATGGCCTCTTTTGCTGCCATGCTAATTCTGCACGAACGTTTTGTTTTTCAATTTAGTTGTTCACTTTTCTTCTGTTTTAACAACTTCACTATGTTCATCTTCTTTACACAACTGCTGCATTCAGCCGGACGGCTGTTGATGCCACCCGTTCGGATTGATTGCGATAGTGATTATTCAGAATTTTCAGCACTCCATATGCTAGAACTACCAATGCAATGGTTGCTAACGCCACCGTTTGAAGTGTATCGTGCGTATTCACATTGGACGTAATAATCTCGTCCGCACTGAACCATCCCATGGCTTACACTTTTGTATTCGCGACGCACTATTGAACTAAAATGTTACGGTTAGCTTTGCACAGTTTTTGGCACTTTCACGCTGCGCGTTGCTTTTTGAAACGAACTTTTTTCGCGACGCACTATCACTTTTACAACGGACTTTTGTTATTCGCGACGCAACTTTTGGTCAGTAATTTTAACGAGCTGACCCACTGTCACGGTCTGCCATGTAGCAGGTTGAGCCTACATGGATCGATCGAACAGACTTCCTTTGGAGAAGGGCTTTCTTTGATATGCGGTATCCAAACTATGGTAGACTCTAAACAGAGTATCTACCAGTGAGGACCGCAGTGAAGAGAGTTTGACTGCTGATCGATAATTGTCGCGTATATTATGAAATATTTGGTTTATATAGCATTTACATGTTCTTGCTTATCCTAGTTAGTCTACATGTAAGAACGAGACGACTGGAGTGCCGATACCCAAAATATGCATCTTTGCCAGGTCTGCATTTTTGGTGACTTGGTGGTCCTACCCGACTGCGCAACATGACACCTTGCGTTGGCACTTCGGTATAGGCCTCACGCGGGGAGAGGAAAGTGGAAATGAAATAACTCTAACGCTGTGGCGCAATCGCCGCATATGGTTGCAATTGCATTCTATGTAATTTGAATCTATGAACTTTGTTCGGATTGAAGTTAATGACTTTGTTTGTTTACGATATGGTTATTGTCGTGGTTATTTGTAGGGATGCACATGACAGTATTTTACCTCTCATGTCAGGCTCATCCATAACAATTTAAGGTAATGAGTTGCATTGCAAATTTGCTCTTGAATTGGTCTTTTCTCTAATTGAGCATTTCCACCCCTACTGACGAATGGACCAGACATGATCTTCTCCGATTTCCACGAAATTTTGCATAATTGTTCGCTATGGACAATCATAGATTTTTTATCCAAGGTTGCCGTCATTCATTTGTTAGGGTTAATGTTCCTAATGTCAGCCTTAGTGTCCCTTATAGTGTGCCCATTCATAGAGGAAAGCATTTTTTGACAATTTTTTACAAACAATCGCAAATATCGATTTGCATTCCAGATGACGCGTTGTTACATGAAAAAAAATGAAGAACATGAGATTTTTTCGGTGGGCTCAATCTCACAGGCCAACATTAGAGCCATTTCCCTTGCATGAAAAATGTTTTTCGGAATTATGAACTCATGATGTTATGATGCTATGATGATGTTTTGCAATTTTAAGTAACACAAGAAGATGTTGTTTAGCGGCACCGGTGGTGTAGTAGTAAGCGTGATTACCTCTCACCCCAGCAGGCCTGGGTTCAATCCCAGTCGGCGCCATCGGGATGTTCTCAGGCTGATCATGGAAGTAAAGCCGGTAGTCCCCGGTTCATGAGTTGATGGGTCGATAGGTAGGGTCCAGGTGTGGGAGCTGCCTCCCTGGCGTCCGTAGCATTGGTGCTCAGCACGGAAAACAAGATCGACGGAAAACAAATCAAGGGAAAAAAGAAGATGTTGTGAAGTGTGTGTTTGACACATAAAACCTGTCCTAAATCCTACAAACATTTTTGTTAAATCAAATGAATGATGAAAACTTTGGCTCGAGCCTTGGCTGAAACTCGACTATTCTTTACATCGCATGATTTTTTTTTTAAAATAGTGTATTCGATATTTTTAAATAAATTTTAGCATAAAACCGTCTCATATATTTAATTGAAATGATGTCTGAGACAAAGTTGTAGGAAAATATATGACCTATCCAAAAAAAATCATCATGATACCGTGGATCCTGATTAAAAAATAAAACATTTTAAAATTTAAGTAGCAAAAAGTGACATCTAAAATATATTTTAAATATTATTTATTTATAAGCTGGTAAAAATTATATCATCTCTCATAAATACATGACAACAACTTTTAGTCTGTTCGATCTCAACTGTTGTTGAGACTGGCAGCAGTCGCAAATTCAACAGTAGCTATTGTTTCGGAACACTTTGTACGTTTCCTTCAGTTCTGTCGCTTTTGTCGTTGCCGTTGGAAGAAAAAATAAGTGGTGTTGAAGTGAAGAATACGAACCAATTCAGTTCTCCCAATGGGAGTGTGAGATCCATCTTTTGCGAGATTTTGTACTTTGTGAAAGCACTGGATACAACTTACCGGATTGCTGAGGAGATAGCACTTTTTCATAAATTTCATGTAGGAAAGATTGTATGACAAGAGGTAGAAAGACAAAAGGTCAAATGATAAAACCACAGACAAACAGACATAACTCTCGCAAGTTGTTCATCGAACAAGCATTTAACGGTCAATTTAAAAGTATCGTAGTTGGTAGTTAGTAGAGTTACATCTATGGTAGTACCGTCACCTGTGGCGCGCATAGTCAATTCCCTTGTGTTTGACGTTTACACACTACCGCCATCTGTTCAGCGTACTACCCACCACAGTGTACTCAACAGATGGTGGTAATGTTTTACCCACGATGTTTTACATTGATAAATATTCAATGTGTTATGTCTGTTTGTCTGTGATAAAACGTTGACTGACAAAAGGACGGTGGTAAAAAACGTCGAAGGTGAAGATAAGAGGGACAAAAGACCGAATGCTGAGAAGAGAGACAAACGGTCGGATGATTCAAAGAGGGACAACATAAAAGGTCGAATGGACAAAACGTCGCATGACAAAAGATCTATGGTACAAAAGGTCAAATGGACAAACTGTCGAATGAACAGAAGATCGACTGATTCAGAAAGAGATAATAGGTCAATTGATGAGAAGGCGGACAATAGTTTGAACGGACAAAAGGTCGAATGATGAGAAGGGGTACAAAGAGTTGCATGGAAAAATCGTCGAATGATTCAAGAGAGACAAATGGTCGAATTGTGGTATATTTAGGCCAGTCGGATGGCCAGATATAAAATAGTGTGAAGAATAGTAGACAAAGTTAAGATACCATTACATTGAATGTAATGGTGACAGTGACCTAGTGAGTAAATCAAAATTTCTAACATTACTTCAGATTGCAAAAAGCTCTCGTCGATGTTTTCTTTTATAATTTCGCACAAAACGACGACAGGTTTTTCCTAAAGTCCTTCCAATACGAATACTGCTTCGAAGGATTCAACCAGAAATTAAAAGATGGATGATGAATAGATTACACGAATACATGAAAATATAACGATATAGGATCTTAATCCTCAGTCTCGTAAACCATATAATCATTATTATTTGGCCGAAATGTGCTTGTTAGTTTTATAGTTGTCTTCTATTTTCCCAAAATATCAGAGTGTTATGTTTTTCCCTCTTTGTGCAATTCGACCTTTTATCCATTCGACCATTTGTCCCTCTGTGGGTCATTCGACTATTTGTTCATTCTAACTTTTGTCTCCATTCTAATTATTTGACCTTTAGTCCATTTGACCTTTTGTCCCTTTTTGGAGCTATTTGACCTTTTGTCCCTCGTTAGGCCATTCGACCTTTTATCCCTACGTTCAATATGTGCAAGCATAAGATCGGTCACCGTATGTTCTCGACAGTGATCTACTGTGGATGCTAGAAAATATGAGAAAGGCAATTGCCTATGCAATTGCATATGCATGTCACCCGAGGGAAATTAACTGCGGAGTTGGGTGTTGACATGTACATTATTAACAGATGTGCGAGGTGTATAAATGGACTTGAAGAAAGGTTTTGAATAGGTTTTCGTACTCACAAGAACATTCATTCTGTGCTCACGCATGCACCCAGCCAAATGAACATGAGCCCGAGCGTATGTTTAAAGTTCATGCGCGCACTTCGTTTTCTTCAGCGCTCGAACATCAATGTTTGCACCCAAGCGCACACGCTGGTTTCTTTTTCAACATTTTGTTTTCGAGTAAACGTGTGGTGTGTGTGACGAACGCGAAATATTTTAGTGGTAATTTAGTAGCGTTACCTATTAAGATATCCTTTAAATTTGTCGAACCTCTTAACGGGATCCCTTTATGAAGAGCTTTGAGTGGGTTGGTTTATTTCCTTTAAATTCCGTTATAATTGCTTATCTTTTGACAGATACGCGTATTTCGTATTTCGTGGTGTTGAGTACTTGGCACTGATGAAGTCCCCAAGTAGTAGACGAAATACGCGTATCTGTCAAAAGATAAGCATCTATAACGGAATTTAATGGAAATAAACCAAACAATCTTTTATCACAAGAAATAATCGTTGGTAAGTAAGACTGTTAAGTTAAAAAAATATATATTTCAGTAGAAGCATATTTAGTGTAGTGATCCGTGCACTACGTCGTATGGCAACCATTTCCATCCAAAAATTCTCAAAGCAAATTGCAACTAAAAAAAAAGTTTTGTGTTGTACTGTTCGCACAATTTCTTGATGGGGGTGATTTCTGTAAGAATGCTTGTTTATATAAGAAAGCTTTTTATAGGTTGTATTTGTATTTTGGTCAGACGTATTTGAAATTCACTATATATTTCTTGTGTGAATGGATATACTTATTTTAATGACATATACAACCATCGAGGTACGTAGGAACATCGATTTACGGAGGCAAACATATAACATTCTTATGCGATACCAGTTGGGACACAGTGACTGCAGGGGCCTCAGATAGCCTAGTATTATTCTAAATGTTTTCAGCACCTGCTTACTTGTTTCCATAGTTATAATTAACTTTACACTATTCACGTTATGTTTATTTTATGGAAAGAACAGCATGTGATTTTAAGTAGGGAAAATTCTCGAAATGTTAGTGGGACTGGCATCTAAACCTCAAAATTAATAACTATAAAAATGCATCTAGAACACTAGGTTGCTTGGAATGCTAAAAAGAAGAAGAATTGTATGCACTATCAATGATTGTATTGTCCGCATTAGCTACGCAAGTTTCAGTTGAGCGGTGCTTCTCGACAATCAAGCTGGAGCAACATTGACTGCGAATGTCCTCACAAATGCTGTTGACTATTCGGTTCAGTAGTTATTTGTTATTTTGATTTTCAATTGATAGATTCGATTTGTTGTTTTATTGTTTATGTGGTTAAATAAATAGAAACTATAAAATGAGCATATAACTTAGCAATAATAGAAGAAGAAAAAAACCCATCAACCATTTTACAAATTTGTGTGCAGCTTTTGTCCGACCTTCCTTTATTTCGGAATACTGCATACACTTCCTTTATCAATCCTTCTTTATTGCTAAATTAAAATTGAACTGCATTATAAACATTGCGCAATGCTTGACTGACTTTAAGTCTTTTAAAAGCAATATTTAATTAATGGAATTACTGGCAACTGCGCGCAGTCAGAAAGATATTGGTGTTGACGATTGTCTCAAAACCGGACAAAATTTCTATTTAAATTACACACGTTAAACCCCAGTTAACATCTAGTCACTCGCCAACACCAACCAACCATTCACGTAAAACCTCCGAGTGCAACCTCGATGTTCGAGCACAGGCGCAAGCACGAAACATCAAGCCTGAGTTCATTTACGCTGCGCTCATCCCCAGGTGTTGTTCATTTCTCTCAAGTTCGATGTGCGTGTGTAAACATGAGCCTGAGAGAGAACACGCGCTCTGAATGAACTTGTACTTCTGAAATTTGAACTCACGCTCAGCGCCGTGCATGTTTACGTGAAGACTGGAGAGGTACATCAATAGATAACAACGACAAGGAAACATAGGAAGAAGTAGAGATGCTTGAGGAAAACTTAGTGGTAACAATGACAGTGGAGAGGAAGCTAGTGATCCCCAGAAACAACAGCCACATGTTTTCAAGCATCAGAATGATGCGCATTAGTTCTACATATTCGAAATAATAGACTCCACTCAAAAAATTTATTACATATCAATGGAAAAAAAATCCATTTGAATTTCACATAACTTTCCTGTGATCACATAACTGCAAGGGGGGATCAAAATCACATGACAAGTTATTTGAAAAATAATATAAAATTTATCGCATAGATGTTATGTTAAGGGAGATGAATTTTATTAATTTGGATAATAGATCAAAATCATGTGCGTTTTCAATTGAAGCTTCATGAAAACTATTTTCGGTGTATATCAATAATAAAGAACAAAGAGAAGAAAAATCGGCTGAAATGTCGAAGCCGAAATGGATGGAGGAGTTAAGAGAATTACGGGCACGGGAGAAATCAGAAGCAATAGGCAAATCGCCACCTAGAAAAAAATGTGTATTTTCAATTAAAAATGTTAACGGCGCCGGTGGTGTACACGAAAAGAAAATCAATTATTTTTTTCATGTGTTTCACTTAAACATTTTTGCCAAAACATCAGCCTTATACAATCCATAAGACAAACCACATAGGTCCTATAAGAATGCATAAAAGGTATGTGTGACCGCTTATACATTTCATTTGACGCATGATCTTCATTAACTTTTTGCAAGGCGTCTGCTTACTAGTTGACTTATACATTTTATGAATAATCTGCAATAGAAATTTTCCCAAAAGTATAAGGAGATTTCTATCCGTGTAGTGGTAAGCGTGATTTCCTCTCACCCCAACAGGCCTTAAATATTTAAGTTTTTTTTGTTATTTAACCCTTTTTGGATTTTTTTTTGCTTCTTAACACCATGGAATTCAAATGGGAGCAAAGTAAAAAAAAATCAGATTTTTAGTTATTTGTTTTTGTTTTTTTTTGCACCGAAAATTATTCCCACAAAAATCGTTTTGGAATAAAAAACGATTTCAGTTAGTCTGAAAAAAAAGTGACGCTCAACTATTTTAACTACAAACCTTTTTTTCCTATTCAATAAATTTTAAACGTTGTTTTGATATTTTTACCAAAATAACATAGAAATACCTTACATATTTTGTTTTTTTCTGGGGATACGTTCAATTATCCGATAATTTTGTTTCCGACATCATTTTGATTAGAAAAGACGAAACAACCGAGACAGGAATCAAACTGACGATCTCATAGCGAAAAATTCAAATTGTAAAATTTGCTATTAACGCAATGGATAAGGGACATTATGTTGAGGCACTGTATACTGACTTCAGTAAAGCATTTGATAGAGTTGATATCCCTCTTTTGCTATTGAAATTATCTAAGTTAGGTTTTAGTCAACATTTATTAAAGTGGATTCAGACATACTTGACCAGTAGGAGAGTAAGATTAGAAGGAGATTTGTCGTCGGTAGTCAATATAATATCTTGTGTGCCACAAGGTTCCCATCTTGGACCATTACTGTTTATTCTACTTGTTAATAATGTAGAGCACATATTGAATATTCTGAATGTCGACATGAAACTTTTGCTGGAAATTCGTGAAACGTCTGATCTTGTAGTATTTCAACAAGAAATTGATAACTTTTACACTTGGTGCACAAACAGTTTTTTAAAGCTTAATGTGAAGAAATGTAATTCCATTTAATTTACAAGAAAGAAAATTCTTAGGCAAGAACATGTAACAATAGGACAAAACAGAGTTGAAAGGTGCAATCAAGTTCAAGAAAGAGATTTAGGTGTTGTACTAGATTCAAAATTAAGCTTTGTTGAACATTATAATAACATTATCTACAAGGCAAGCAACATGCTAGGGTTTATTAAAAGGTTTAGCTTTCATTTCAATGATCCATACACAATCAAAACATTATACGTTACATATGTTAGGCTCCTCCTTGAATACTGTAGTATAGTCTGGGCTCCATATCAAGATACTCATATAAACCGCATTGAATCAGTTCAAAAACAGTATTTGCTCTAAGGAAGTTAGGATGGACGATTTTACCCTTACCATCTTATGAGTCTCGATGTATGTTGATCAATTTGGATGCACTTGAAAAGCGAATGCAGTTTGCAATGATAGCTTTTATAAACGATGTTGCAGCACAAAGAGTAAATGTCACAGAGATTTTAGAAAATCTAAATTTTTATGCTCCCACTCGTTCCTTAAGAAACAGAAATATGTTTTATATTAACAACCAAAGAACAAACTATGCCAGAAACGCACCTTTAAAGAGAATGATATCTTGTTATAATGAACATTATGAAACAATTGATTTGACAATGAACAAAAATGCTCTTGAAAAACGTTTCTTTTCGAGGTTAGTCAGAGATTGAAAATTCAAACAGATGTTAAGTGTTTTTTTTTTTGTAATTTAAACTGGTCTACATTTGATTGACGACGAATAAATAAATAAATAAATAAAAAATATACAAAGTATCATGGACACCTTAGAAGGTGAAGTCCGAAATTTGCTTCTACTGTTGCATTTGGCCTGGAAATGCTCAACAGTAGTGCTTATAGTAAAATTATGTGACGTTAGTGTGAGTAATAGAAGCACTCAAAACGGCAGATAAATTAATTGTTCTTTCGGCTGTATTGCAAAATTTGAAGGCACCGCTCCTGTTAAACTTGACCTTATCCACATCCCTTCAACCGCAACAAGCATTGGAAGCTTATATCGATTACGTTAGCACAATAATCAATATTGGCCGTCAATATTTAATAACCGGATCTACCATGGTGCTGGCAAGAAGCTATCTAGAAAATAAAATATGAAAGAATAAAGAGAAAAATCCTTTCCGGATTGGAGTGCTCTTTTCCAACAGTCATGTCTTAAAACACCTTTCAAGGTGAGCTCTTATATTATATAATTCCATCATGGTGTAACGGGATGTAACATTAGGCCTACACACTCAATCTAGCTCGGTAAAATCTCCAACAGCCGATTACCTCGGCATTTTAATTTGTTGATATCTCTGCAAAAATCTAATTTGTTAATGGCGTACATTGTCAAATGAAATAATATGACAATACAATAAGGTTGTGAAAAACTAAATGGAAGAAGTCAACCATGGCAAAAAAACGTAAGAATTCCATAAGAAACACTTATGAATTTTAGCCACAAAAAATCAATATGAATTTCATTGATTTGCCTTATGAAAAATAATGTTGACAAAAAATAATAAATCGGAGCAGACTAGAACCGAACCATGGACGTTGAGATTAAGGGACCCGTGTGTTGACCACTCGTCTTTCAACGCTTGATAAAATCATGGTTAAAGCCGTATAAGAGCTACATCATGTTAGACGAAAATCATTCATAAGTCACGCTTATGAAATTCATATATGTCGTTCATAACTCGAGCCTTATGAAATTCTTATGTTTATTTGCTCCAGTGTATACCCCATAATCTCAACGTCCATGGTTCGGTTCCAGTCACTTTGCCTCAGTGCAGGTCAGGGACATGCACCCTATCAAATTAGAAATATTGAACTTTCCTTTCATTGGTTGCGCGAAATATTAGGAACATAGAGAAAGTGCAAGTATTTTCTGCAACAATCAAACTCTAAAGGGGGCATTCAATAGTTACGTAAGCGTCTTTTTGGGAATTTCTAACCCCCTCCCCCTTATACTTAGTAATACTTAAGAAACCACTCTCCTACCCCCTTTGTAAGATTTTTCATCGAACCTTTTAATGGTCTACTTGCATGTTTACGTACAATATTTCTTAGACCCCATGTAAGCAAACGTAAGAACATTTTTACCAAACCCTTCCCTGCTTTATTAATTATTGAACGGTCCCAAAGAACAACTCATAATTGGAAGAAGGGAACATTTATATTGAAAGTACGCCAGTGCAGTGGATGTGCGTTATTCTTGCATCTCGAAGAGATTTTGCTAGTTATGTCAAACGTCCATTATGTCAAATGACTATTATGCCAAACAACCATTATGACATGGTATTTTCTGCCGGACTGCTTCACATGGTAAGCGCAAAATATACAGTAATGACTATAAAGTAAACATTTTCGAGGGAAACTGAGACTACCTATTAAATGAGTAAAATTTTACCCATTTATGAGTAATTAAAACCACAAACATAAGAAGTAGGGGAAATGGATGTAATGTCGGCCCCTAATTTGGGCCCATACATAAATTCAGCAATCGACTAAATTATAAATAGTGAGCAAACATATCCATTAGTACCGTCCCAATGACGCGTTAATCTAGATACAATTGATAAATAGCAGATTTTTAGCGATCGGCCCAATCTTAGAACCATAGGCCAACATTAGAGCCATTTCCCCTAAGTATTCATTTGTAAGTGACAAATACTCATACATGGGTGTCCAATTCTCCGTCGAAAGTGCTTACTTTGTAATCAATATCGAGACTTTTATAGGCATTATTGGATATTTTCTGGTTAACGTGTAAAGGGCGAACACGAAATTATTGCGACACCGAAAATGTCATGCCAATTTTCTTATAATGTTTAGAATCAAACCAAAATTTTAGGGTAGTTTTATACATATATTTACTTCAAAAATCAAAAGAAAAGTTAATCGATGGAGCCTTGAGTGTAAAATTGAACGCATTTTCGCTTGATGCCCTCCATCAAAGTCTTTACAGTGTCATCCGGTACCAGTTTCTCAGTTTTTTTTTCATTTTCTTAACATGTCCTTCTCGTCTTTGACTGTCTTCTTGCTCTTCCGAAGTTCCCGCTTCATTATTGCCCAGTACTGCTCCATCGGGCGCAGCTCCGGACAGTTTGGCGGATTCATGTCCTTTGGAACAAAATGGACAGAATTGGCCTCATACCACTCCAGGAGACTTTTAGAATAGTGGCATGATGCCAAATCCGGCCAAAATAGCGGAGCTTCGTCGTGCTGCTGCCAGTGCTGTAAATTCTCAAAATCATTTGAACATTTTTGATGAAAATGAGAAAAGTAGCTATTCGCTATCAAAGGAGACCTCCTCCGAATGGGTGATATCAGTTGCTTAGTCATTTGACGAAGGCATGGATCATTCTCATTTGAGAAACGCTATATATCATTCAATTGAGTGTAACCTACACACAAACGGAGCTCTGGTCGACATATCGGCGAAAAAGCTATTTCAAGCCGACACCAACCTGACTTCTATCAAACCCCAACCCGATGTTGACCCGACATTGACCCGACATAAACCCAAAATTGACCCGACAACAACACGACATTGGGTCGACATCGACCTTAAATTAGCCTTACATTGATCCGACATCGGGTCGACTTGTCTGTTCGGGACCATTTTACTGTATTCCTTCCATACTCTACTGTCGTATATCAAATGATATTGAGTGACTCAATTGACAGTGACAATGAGCTTCGAATGAGAAAGGGGCTCTTCAAATTATGGTCATGTGAGAATTCGTTTACACAGAATTGATTGAATGGTTGTATTGGTTCATCTTCAATCGAATGATATGAAAATTTACAGCACTGGCTGCTGCAAGAACGGCAAAAGGCGCTTCTCGAGGCACTCAGATTTGTAGATCTCGCCATTTACTGTGCCCTTTGTCACGAAAGGCTCACTCCTCAGTCCGCAAGAGCAGATGGCCTGCCAAATGAGATATTTGGTGGCGAACTTCGACATTTTCTTCTTCCTAAATTTGTCGTCCACATCGAACTTGCTCTTGCCGGTGAAAAACTCCAACCCCGGAATTTGCTTAAAATCGGCTTTTATATACGTTTCGTCGTCCATCACACAGCAGCCATATTTTGTCAGCATCTTCTCGTAGAGCTTCCGTGCCCGAGTTTTAGCCGTCGATTGTTGCCGCTCATCGCGGTTTGGGAAGTTCTGTACCTTGTATGTATGTAGTCCAGCTCTCTTCTTTGCATTCTGGACGTAGCTCTGCGACATGCCGATCTTTTTAACCAAATCACGGCTTGAGACGTTGGGATTTGCTTTAATCATCCGCTTCACCTTTCCCTCCGTCTTTTTGTTCTCCGGTTCCGGTTTTCTTCCAGCTCCTTTGCCGTGGTCCAACGTCAACCACTCCTGGAACCGCTTCAACACTCTGGAGACGGTTGAATGGTGAATGTTCAACATTTTTCCCAACTGCCGGTGCGACAGGTCAGGTGTTTGGAAAGAATTTGTTCTCTCAACTCGCGTTGGTTCACCTCCATTTTCGTTGAATCGAAAAACACGATTTCGAGTTTGACAGCATGTACACAATACACATCAATGAGAAAGTGTGCAAAATTTGGTTGATTTTTACCCAATGGTAAAAAAGTTATGCCCTGTTGAATGTGTCGCAATAATTTCGTGTTCGCCCTTTATGCCAAACGGCGTTCCTCCTAAATGCACTAATTATTTACATACACTCAGAAAATTTATCACATATCTAATGGATGAAATCCAAATCACATAGCTTTTCTGTGATCACATAGCTGCAAATCCCTCCACAAAATCACATGAATATTATGATGATAGTCACACGAGCTTCATTTCGTGCAGAGTCGGTATGGCTCCAAAGCTACGTTAAGTTGCTTTGAACTTCGATACTAGACCAGAAGAGATTTTATTCCGTGACTTTGAAGAAACCAGTTCAATAAACTTGTGGTTGCCACAATTGAACCCGCCTATCATCACAATCGCTCCGGGACCATCGCAGTTTTCAACTCTCAGTCCATACATCCTGATATTTAAAAAAGTTGATTATCACTGCCTAATATATTGTTGTACCTTTCAGAATCATTACACATGATTATTATGTTGCAAAGTGAACGAAATATTTAATAAAAAAAATAAATGTCCGGATCAATTAAAACAATATTCAACCAATAGATTTTGTTTTTGAAAAAAAAAGCTATTTCACTCCCGTTTACGGTATAAGAATATTAACATGTAAAATTCCCAAAACAATTCTATCTATAATTTGCTATAGAAAGTATAGAGCAGCGAGTTATCAAACATTGAACTCAGCCCGTCAATGCGAAAACATTCAATAATCATTATCAGCATTTTGGCACGCGCCGTTTGCCTATAAAAGCTGCAGTGGCTTCTGTGGCAAATCATTACCGCCTTCCCGCAGGAAAGTGAAACACAGGATGAAGTGGATCGTGGCAACAATCGCTGTATCCCTGGCCGTCGTGGTCAGTGGATCGGAGTACAAAACCAACGTGAAAACCGATCTCACATTTGGTAAGCGATATTCAAGTGCCTTTATTTACTGTACATCTATAAACTGATAATTTAATATTTGTGAACTACAACAGCGGATAAGGACTTCCTTCTGAAGCAAAAGTTTTTCTTCGAGATCTTGAGGAACATCCATCTCCCACTGCAGTATGAAGAATATTTGCCCTACACCAAAACATGGATTGGTGACGAGACCAAGTATACGGTATGCTCATTTTTTGTCAATGTTCCAATTTTCATTTTTTAAACTTAATTTTTCTCATCTCACAGAACTACGATCAAGTGGTGGAGTTCTTTGATCTATTTAAACTTGGATTCTTGGAGAAGGGTGAAATTTTCACGATCTACAACAAGTACTATCTGAAGCAGACTTACCTGTTGTTCACCTTCCTGTACAACTCGTTGGATTGGGATACCTACTACAAGAACGTTCTATGGGCACGTGAGAACATTAACGAAGGAATGTTCATCTATGCCATTACGCTAACTGTGCTCCATCGTACTGACTTGAAGGGAATCGTTCTTCCAGCCATTTACGAAATCTACCCGTACTATTTCTTCAATACCGATATTATCCGCACTGCTAGCTATCGCAAAATGTACGATCCCAAGTTCGGATTCTACGGTAGCGGAAAATACAACGTAGTATACTCCAACTTTACCCTAACATACCCGCTGGAAACGAAACTTTTCGATGATTTCGACCTGAGCTACTACTATAACGACATCGGTTTGAATTCTTACTACTATTACTTCATGATGGACTATCCATTCTTCTTCGGAACTGACAAGTTCGGATTGTTAAAGGATCGCCGTGGAGAACTGTACCTGTACATGCACCAGCAACTGTTGGCGCGTTACAATTTGGAACGTTTCTCGAACTTCATGTATCCGATCAAGGGACTGACCTGGAGCTTCCCACTTAAACTTGGATACTTCTCGCTGTTGAGCTACTGGAACGGAGTGCCATTCAAGAGCCGTGATTTCAACTACATGATTAAGGACGAAGATTATATCAAGCTGGACTTTATTAAGGACTGGGAAATGAGAATCAGGAAGATTATTGATCAAGGATATCTATATCTGAAAGATGGAACGAAGATTGACTTGCGCGACTGGAAAAACATCGACTATATTGGAAACATTCTCAATGCTAACGTTGACAGTGTAAATGATGAAAGCTTTGGCTACATTGAAATTTTCTCTAAGCTTCTCCTAAGCGGTAATAACTTTGATACAATGTTTTTCAAAACATGGCCATCATCCCTAATGCACTTTGAGACCACTCTGCGTGATCCAATTTTCTACTCTCTGTGGAATCGCTTGCTAGACTTCTACTATCTGTTCAAGAGCTACTTGCCATACTACACATTCGATGAACTCACCTTCAAGGGTGTAATCATCAAGGACGTTGTGATCGACAAACTGATGACCTATTTTGAATACTTTGATGCCGATATTTCCAACATTATTCCACTGACCAACGTCGACAAGTACTGGGACTTTACTGTGTTAGGCCGTACCATTCGATTGAACCACAAACCATTCACCTACACGCTGGATGTTATGTCCGAGTTCACCGGAAAGGGCGTGATCCGTGTATTCCTGGGACCGAAGTTCGATAAGCTGATGGATTTGGAATACTACAAAAAATTCTTCGTCGAAATCGATCAGTACCTGGTTGACTTGCTGGTAGGAAAGAATACCATCGTTCGTAACTCGCGTGACTTCTTCTGGAGCGTGAAGGATCGTACTCTGTACACTGACTTGTATAAGAAAATCATGACTGCTTATACCGGAAGCGAAAAGTTCCCACTGGACATGTCTGAGGCTCACTGTGGATTCCCAGATCGCTTGATTCTGCCAAAGGGTTGGATTAGCGGTATGAAAATGCAGTTCTACTTCATCATCACTCCCTACGTAACCAAGGATGTGCAACAAGTTTCATTCTTCGATAAGTCAATTTCATGTGGAGTTGGTACTGGCCTTCGTTACATTGATGATCTCCCGATGGGATTCCCCTTCGATCGTGAGATCAATTACTCTTACTGGTACACAAAGAACATGCTTTTCAAGGATGTCCTCATCTACCACAAGGATATATGAATGTGTGTAATGATTAACAAATGTGTACTGACGACTGAATATATCTCAAGGATTATTAATAAACTATCGCAAGGCGTATAAAAATGCTACACCCACATAGAACTGCACAATTAAAATCCGAATATCAACACTTAAACGAAATTAGGTTAACCGAAATGTAATCTATGTAATGCATGTGATATTGATGTCATAGAGCAATATTTTGCATTTATTCATCAATTACTATTACCATGGGTATATTCGAAACATGTCCACAATGAATGAAGTATAACCAGAGTGGCAGTGAACCATCAGCTTAGCTTTCAATTAGTGTTTTCTACCCGGGTTATCGCGAGAAACTATTCCTGAAAAAACACACAAAAGGTAACGTTTCCTAATTCTCGAAAATCCTATTCGTTTTCCGGATAAATAACAATTATTTCACAAAGTACATGCTAAATATAAATTTTTGAAACAATTTAATTTATACTCAATGGAAATTTGATAAATTTGGTAGTATATAGGAAGAGGACATAATTTTAATTTGAAAGGAAGTTTCACGGGAATATGAAAAAAAAACTGTGGAAGAAAGACAGGAGGTAATTCTAGCAGAAAGCAAATGTTATTTTGAAGGCAGCCGGAAGAAGCTTTCGGGGAAAGTTAAAAAAAAATTCCAAGGGAAATCTGGACTAACTTCCGGAAACAGTCGAAAGACACAAGATTTGAAGAACTGCCCAAGAAGAAGTTTTAAGAATCTTACGAGGGAAGTGGAAAGAGACTTTCGAAAAAAGTCGGTGCAAATTCTCGGGAAGTCGGAAGTCAATTACAGGGGAAGCCAGAAGAACCTCGGAAGAATCTTCCAGTATAAGATGAGATAAACCTTCATGCATGTCTGGAGATACTTTCAGAAGAAGTCGATAACTACTTCTCAGAGCACTCAAACGAAAATTCCAGTGGAAGATTCCTGGAAGCTAATAGAAACCTCCAGATATAGTTTAAAGGACACTTCAGTAGAAATTCGGAAGAATCATCCATCGTAAGCCGGAATGGATTTTGGATAGTTAGAAGAATTGCTGAAAGAAGCTTCAGGGAGGAAATGGTTCCAAATAATAATAATAATAATAATAATAATAAAACTTCGAGGGAAAGAAACTAAGATAAACCGGAAGATTTAGTCGAGGGAAGTTAAAAATCATTCAAATGTAGACGAACAATGTTTCCAGAGGAAAACAGAAAAAAATATGGGAGCAATTGGAAAGGAAATTTTTAGATGGAAATTTTCAATGGTAGTTGAAAGAAGTTTTCGGGAAAAACAGGAGAAACTTCCAAGCGATGTCAAAAAAAAAAATCCTATGGAAAATAAAAAAAAAAAAAACTTTCAGGGGAAGAAAATGGCCTTCATGTATCGTTTAGCAAAAACTGAAAAAGAAGCAAATATTTGTAACCAATGATCCATTTTTCAAGAATAATTAACTAAAGTGTGTATCTTTCGACAGATTTAAGCTCCATTTTAATATTGTCCTCTCCCCTGGGGGTAACTAAGAAATCTCTGAAATGGCCAGAGTTAGAGAGAAAGTAAAAAAAATCTCTATTATAGACGATTTATGGATTGAACAATCAATATCAAATCATAAAAAAAATGAAAATATAAACCGTTCTATTTTGGCAACATTACATTTTAAGGCTGAATAAGCAAAAGTATGGTGTCATTCTAACCCCCATTTTCTCACTCTGCACTCATTTTTCTACCTCGATTTTTTTTTAAACAAACGCCTCTTTACATACTGCCTACCTTCTAAGTTGATTTTCATTTTGTTCGACCATTTTCCACAGAGATGGCGCTGTTCCGCTGGTAGGAAGTGATAAAAATCCCCATAAAGAAATTGAGAGAAGTGAGAATAATTCGCTTTCGGTGCGTATTCAGGTCAAACAAAGTGAACGACAACCTAAAGAAATGAATCAGAGACTTTGTAGTTCAGTTTTTTTTTCCCGGAAATTATTGTTAAACAAGCTACAATTAAATAAAAATGATTTTTCTCCATAAAGTTTTACCTGATTTACTACCAGCTCCTAGAGAGCCAAAAAATTCAAATTTGAGAGAGAAAATTTGCTCTCACGACCTCAATCTCTCAACAGTATTTTGTTGACACTCGATTTGTGATTTCCCTTTCACATATTACAAAATAGAGTACCTGACACTACAAAACATGTCTGGTACCTCTATATATGCATTTGCTTTAACATTTGAAGTCCCTCCTTTTTGACATATGCTGCGCAAAAGATACTTTATGCCCGCTCCATACATAAAATGCGGCGGGAAATTCTGTGAGCGGTGAGCTTTTTTGTATGCAGAATGTGTGAAAAAGAAGGGACTTCGAAGAATAATCTAAATGCATATATAGAGGTACCAGACATGTTTTGCACTGCAGTGTCCTCTGTGAACAATTATAGGAAAACAGATTATGTCTAGTTTCCGATAGATGTCACCGCCAACAACAGCAGTGACATCTGATGGAACATGAATGCAGAAGCTAGACAAAATCTAGAAGTGGACTAGCGGCTAAATTCAAGAGGACCTGTCCACCATCACCCGTACCGGTTCCCGCTTCGTAGTTGGAGGAGATCTGAATGCTCGCCATGAGGCCTGGCGGAACTACCAGCAGAACCAGAACGGTCGTCTCCTGTTCGACCACTCACAGCAAGGGCTGTACTCCGTTTGGTTTTCGGATGAACCAACATTCATCTCACCGGCGGGCAACCCATCGACGCTAGACCTGTTCCTGACAAATATCGGCTTGTCCAAGCCGGTAGCCTTGAACGAACTCAGCTCCGACCACCAACCGGTGGTGGCTGAACTGGGCTGCAACGTGGCTCCTGCTTCAAGCCTGCGCAAGGACTACCATCGCGTTAACTGGGCCCAGTTTGGACACGTGGTAGACAGGCACATCATCGACAACCCGCCGCTTGACACCGTGGAGGACATCGACCGAGCGTTGGAGGGACTCCACCAAGCCATAACCGTGGCTGACGAGGCGTGCGTCCGACGAGTTCCTGTGAGGGGTAAGTTTATTGCCATTGATTCCCACACCCAACTTTTGATTCGCCTGAGAAATGTTCGTAGACGCCAGTTTCAGAGGACTGGAGATCTGGGCAAAAAACGTGAAATGGCTGATCTGAACAGACAGATTGCTTCCAGAATGGACTCACTCCGAAATGAAAGTTTCGGGCGTGTTGTCCAGAATCTGGACGACCGCTCCAGACCATTCTGGAAGGTAGCCAAGGTCCTGAAAACTCATCCCAAACCCATTCCACCTCTCAAAGTCGAAAATGATGACGATCGGCTTTTAATCACCCCACAGGAGAAAGCAAATGCGATCGGCGAGAATGTCGCTTCATCGCATTTGCTTGGCTCGAATATCCAAAGTCCGCTCGAAGATCAGGTTGCGCAATGCGTTCAAAACCTAGATGCCTCCCCTTATGTCGTGCCTCCAGCGGATATGATTACAGTACAACAAATTTGCTCAGCGCTGAAATGCACCAAGAACATGAAGGCCCCCGGGTTTGACGGTATATTCAACTTGATCTTGAAGAGACTCAGCATGAAAGTGCAGTCTCTCCTAACCGCTATCTTCCACAGATGTTTGGAACTGCACTACTTTCCAAGCATCTGGAAAGTAGCAAAAATCATACCAATCCGCAAACCCGGTAAGGATCCAACATTGCCTTCAAGCTACAGACCAATCAGCCTCCTTTCAGCGCTGAGCAAATTGTTCGAGAAACTCATTCTCAATCGTTTGCTCAAGTTTGTCGAGGAAAATAACATTCTCCTTCCGGAACAGTTTGGATTCAGAAAGGGGCACTCCACCAATCATCAGCTAGTACGGGTGATGAATAACATTCGAAGTAACAAAGCTGTATCCAAGTCCACAGCCATGGCTTTGTTAGACGTTGAAAAGCCGTTTGACAATGTTTGGCATGACGGACTTGTGTACAAGCTTTGTAACTTCAACTTCCCATTACATCTGGTTAAAATCACCCGTAACTACCTTCAGCAAAGGTCGTTTAAGGTATCGTTGAATGGTTGTCTTTCCGACACGTTTTCCATCCCAGCAGGAGTGCCGCAAGGCAGTCTGCTGGGCCCCTTGCTTTACAGCATTTATACTTCCGACATTCCTCCCCTTGGAGACGGTTGCGTGTTCTTCCTGTTCGCAGATGATACCGCAATAGCCGTCAAAGGAAGGATGCCTCGCGAAATAACGAACAAACTTTAACGATGCCTTAACGCCTTTGCTGATTATGCCACCACGTGGAAAATAAAAATCAATGCCTCCAAAACACAAGCGATCATGTTCCTTCATCGGCAATCGCCCAAACTGAAACCGGCTCCATCTTGTACTGTAATCATGGATGGCACAAGGGTTGAGTGGTCCGCCGAAGTAACCTATCTCGGGATGTTGTTTGACGAAAAGTTCCTATTCCGCTCGCATGTGGAGAAAACCGTTATCAAGTGTTCTGCCTTGACTAGATGTCTGTATCCGCTGATTTGCCGCAGATCCCGCCTCTCAAGGGTGAACAAACTGGCCGTCTACAAACAAATCATAGCACCTGCGGTCCTCTACGCAGCTCCGGTGTGGGAATCATGTGCACAGACTTACAGGAATAAAATTCAGGTCGCACAGAATAGAGTGCTGAGGATGGTTCTTGATCGTCCTTTCGACACTAGAATAACAAATTTACATGAAGAGGCAGGCATTGCCAAAATAGATTCCAAAATTAACGAAATTAAAACTAAATTTGCACAAAAATGTAATTTATCAGAACATGCTTTGATAAGCAATTTGTAGATAGTAGGTTAGGTGTATATAGTAGTTGTAGGTTAGTTGTAGTTGTAAATAGTAGTTATAAGTAGACTCCTTTTTCCAATTCAAATCAAACCAATCCCACCAAGGTGGTCATACTTTAAAATAGGCCTGATAGGACTAGAAACTGTAAATAATAATTAAAATCTCACTGTACTAAAGTTGAAAAGACGCATCTGTGTCACTTGAAAAATTCATACATGTAAACCACACAAACACAAGAAATAAAGATCATTTAACTTTAAAAAAAAAAAAAAAAAAACTCTTTGAAGTCAGTCTTGTAACGAATTTTGGAGGTGACGGATCACCAGCAGCAGCAGAAACAGCAGCAACAGAAACCTCAGCAGCAGAAACAGCAGCCGCACTCGCATAATTCGTGTTGCCGTGGCCGAGGCTGGAAACCTCGGTCCGGTCACGTCATCTAAGACAAACTAATTTAGAAAATTGTGCTGCCTGGAATAATGTTAGATATTTTGAAGGCCTGATATGGAATGTAAGGTAAGTTCAGAGTCATAGAAAAATAAATGCTCTTGAAAGATAGAAAACATTTTTAATTTCAAATATTTTGACATTTTTTTCCATGATTTGTTTTCCTTACTGAGCACCAATGCTACCGATGCCAGGGAGGCAGCTCCCACACCTGGACCCTACCTATCGACCCATGAACTCATGAACCGGGGACCAACGGCTTTACTTCCCGAACTTCCGAAGGAAGGCGTGATCAGAGATGTTATGCCTCAGAACACCCCAGCGGCGCCGACTGGGATTGAACCCAGGCCTGCTGGGGTGAGAGGTATTCACGCTTACCACTACACCTCCGGCGCCGCTTAAATTTAGACATAGAAATTGTTTGATTCTGCATTACAAGTCCGGACATAATAAATACACTTTAATGGACATAGAAAAGACTCAAGAATCTGCGACATGATTTTTTTTTCTCAATATTTGGACAAATCAAGACCCACAATTGAAAAGGTCTCAACTCCATTTTGCGGTAAAAAATCGGTAGAACTGTTTCAAAAACACACAGTTGGTACTTGAGCGGGTCGGTTTTCATCTCTTTTTGCCAGTGGTGGCGGGGGGAGGTCACCCCTCACCATCCCTCTCCAAAGGGGGAGTTTGGTAAAGAGAGATGAAAAAACCGATTTGTACCTTCCTTAAAAGTTGTCCTAAGCTCTCTATTCTAATATCTATATGCAATCTTCACACTGCCGTACTCTAACGGAACTATCAACTCTATGCTTTCATCTACTCCATCTATCGTATAAAAATTACCACTACAGTCTGTTATTTGAAATTAGCATCTTCAACTATAAGAAATAGTGACTTTATTGACTATTTGGGGCAAAAAGTGACTTTTTAGAGAACGCTTGAAAATAGTGTCCTAGTTACTTAAAAGTGACTTCAGCCTTGAAATAGTTAAATCTAAATATTTAATTAAAATTGATGTTGCACACCCACACCATGTTTTTAAATTAAACAGCTGCGATTATTTATACCTCCGCATTAAATATAAAAAGATAATTCATTCGTTTACCAATACCGTTTTTGAACGAAATAGATATTGAAAAAATACCTATTTGGAAAATATGTTGCAATTAAATACGGGAATAGTGGTAAGTGGTTCAAAAATCAGTATGGGTTACAATTCAATCTATCAATCTATGTAGAGGAATTTCAAATAGCTGTATCTTATTTTGTAAACAAAGATTGCCCAACATTATAGCGGTGTTATTTTGTGTGAGAGAGCTAACAGTTTCGACAAATTGTCGTTTGAACCTCTGTTTATAAAAGCAGATACGCCTATTTGAAAATTCACTCTTAAATTTAGAAAGAGTTCTAAATGATTGCCTACAATACCGTGCAGGTCTGAAATCCGTGCTCTTAAAAAATGAATCGAAAAACCCAATACAAAATCTATACATTTTGTATTAGAAAAAAAAAAAGATTCATTTCATATGTGTGTAGATTCAAAGGTTTTAAATAAAATTAGAAGGTTTCTCATTTAGACAATTTTTAGAGAGATCCTGGACACTGAAAAGCGGTTGCTAACTTCGCTAGATCAACTGTAATTATATAAGTTCAGTGCTGCAAAATCTCTATCGTACACGACGATATTGATAAAACAGCTTTTGTCACTGTCACGAAATCAAAATGATCTTCAAAAGATGCCATATAATTTGTCAGCAACAATACAGTCAGTGACGAACTTGTGTCTTGTTTTTAGCTAAATTTATATCACAATTAAATGAGTTAAGCCAAATAAATCCATATATCCGTCAAAGTAAACATACATCCTCAACTGCACACGTAATTCAAATTACAGATTTTTCACAGTACAGCCGAACAAGCCGGTAAAATGTTGAGTAAAATTTTCTAATTATTGGATTATTCACTGATTTTTAAACTATTACCGAACAGTTCTGTAGTTTTACACCCCTCAGCATCTTTCCTCGACGGGGGAGTTTGGTAAAGGGGATGATCAACCCGATTCGTACCTTCCTCAAAATTTTCCTTTGCTCGCTTTCTGCTTTCTATATACAATTTCCACACTGCCGTACTATAACAGAGCTATCAACTCTATACTTTCATCTCATCATCTATCGTATACAATTTCCACTTTCAATCTTAAACTAAATAGATTTTGCTTGGGAGTATCTATCATCCTCAATGTGTAAAAACTCTGGTGATTTTCAAGTTTACAAAAGGTCATGCCAACACTGGCCGCATCTGAATGGAGAATTGGGTAGGAATGTGCTCACGTGACACTCGATTTGTTGGAAGCCGAGAAATCCTCTGCACTTCCTCGAGAAATCACTGAGATGCTGGATAAAAGGGTTAGGTTTGCAGAAGGGTTTGTTTTTGCTAACGGCACGCTGAATTAAAGTGATTTGTTCATGAAAGAAAACGATTAATAAATCTTGAATTTGGCCTGCGATTAATCCCATGATGTGTTAGGGAACATGTCCGTTTTAGAGCGAATCTATAACGAGTTGATTATACGCGTGTGACAAATGTAAAAAGAAACAAATATCAATTAACAAATGCCAACATTTCTTGTACAGCTATATGCATAAAGCCCACACATTTCTGTTGGCAATTTCCATGCCAAACGACATACAATAACATTAATTGAGCTACTCATAACTACAAACCACGCGAAAATTACATAAGGTTGATTCGATTAGTACGTGTGGTTATCCATTGAATTGATATGTACCTACAGAATGTATGGAATGTATTTTCTAGTGATGGAGCATCTGAATATTAGTTGATACACCTCCACCCAGTGAGGCTCGGATGGTTATATATGTAGGGATTGACTCAATTCGATGAATTGAGAAAATGTTCAAGCGCCTAATCTCGAATTATGAGTCATACACTCGTAATTAGAACGACACGTTTATTATTCGTCATAACGTTGAAGTACTGATATTTGAGGGGGATCAGGATCAGTAAATCAGTGGCGTACCGTTGCTGGGTGACAGCAAGGGCGAGTGATTTGAGCTTCACCCAAAATAAAAATTTAATCAATTTAAAAAAAAGCTACGAAATAAGTAAGAATTCAATCACCCTTGGCCAAAAGACTCGTAACTCGTAAATAACTCTATAATTTTTAAGCACGGATCTCATAATTTATGATAAAGAGCAATCTAATTTCTTCCAGTATCCTTAGGTTCTTCATCTTCGTGGTTAGGACGCTCGTTCACGCCTGATCTCAACATTGTATTCTTCGAAACAATCGACTCAACCTACTTAATATTTAGCCCATATTACGGGTGTCATTTCATGGAGTGCTGTGGGTAGAGCAGGGGATTCTGGGAGGCGGTGGGTTTGCATTACCGGATCTGTTCCCCATGACATTGGTTTGCCTTATGCGGAATATATTTATACACCCAACCGGATACTCGGATGTAAGATTTGCTTAAAATTATGTGGGATTCATCATCGCAGGATGTTAGTGGAGACCGCATGAACGGAGGGTGAGATATACCAAGCTACAGTCCAATGCAAGAAAATTGGAGACCGAAAAATGTGGAGTGTATAGGGACAGCCCTATGAGGTTGTACGCAATGGTGACGTACGACTACGTCGTCTTAGGGATAGTCCATTAATAATGTCACGCAAATTTGGCCCATTTTCAACCCGGGGGGGGTCACATTTGTCACATTTTTTGTATGGACCTTAATTTTTTTTGTATGGTTCATCACAGTTTTCAAAACCCCCCCTCCCCCCTAAATGTGTGACATAATTAATGGACGACCCCTTATATAATAAATGTTATTTGTTAACTGCAGCAGGAGCTTGTGTTTTGTGTAGGAATAGGAATTTGAGAACGGTTCTCTCTGTTTATACTTTTTAGTATGACTATGATTGCCGTGAAAAGAACCTTTTGATATGAATTTTAGTTGGAACATGTTCAGAAATTTAACTCTTTTGGAAACTCTCGGTGGCCCTGAAGTACAAGGTTAAAACCTGATGATGACGTGTAGGCAGCTGGATCAGCAAATCGGACCGGACAATCCCATATTCTTCGGTTCAATAATTGAGCACTCGCAACAGTCTCGGCCCGTCTGCTGCTGGACACACGTTGAACTAGTGTCTATGACAGGTTGGAAGGCCGCAGAATATCAGTGTCCACCCAGCTAAACCTCCTCCCCTTTTTAGTTTATCTCGTTAAACTTCTTCTCAACAAGTTGGTAAAACTTAGCCTTTAGAAGAAATACGCTAGACACTTTTTTCGGTGAATTTATGATCCTGTTCCACGT
Organism: Ochlerotatus camptorhynchus; assembly: GCF_037179485.1. Taxonomy (NCBI): domain Eukaryota; kingdom Metazoa; phylum Arthropoda; class Insecta; order Diptera; family Culicidae; genus Ochlerotatus; species Ochlerotatus camptorhynchus. Next base: position 380,739 of record NW_027040636.1, on the reverse strand, counting down.
CATATCAAACGAGTAGAAAGAAGAAGGGGTGCCGCTTACGCGCTCGAACAATTTAAATTCGATAAATATTTAACCGAATAATTGGACTTTTAGGCATCCCTAGAAAATAGTGTATTTTCATGTTATTAACGAAACAGAAAGTCGATGAAGAGAATCGATCAAAATCACTTGCAACCCTACTTCCAAGTTTAGTTACAACATTACAACTCTGGAGAGCATTTTGTGTGGTCGTTGGGGTGTATGGTCCTAAATATGGCGATGAGTGTGCAAAGTGTTACGCAATTGCATCCTTATTATTCGCACACGCCCGAAGATCGGAGGCAAATGCCACTTCGACTTGTTTCGTCTACTAACGACTCTCTGATGATAATGTTGGGGAAGCAGCAATTCTACATCGACATGTTTCGTCTAGAAACGATTCTCTGATGATTGTGTTGGGGAAGCTGCATATGCATGAATGTAATTGTTGTTTTTTGTTAGATATTGCAACGCGTTTGGACAATGCTTGACATTTACCACTTTTTCAATAGTTAAAATCAAGAGTCAAAAACATTGCTGTCGAACGGTAGAAACATTTCTGATCAATTGGTGATAAAATTATTGAAATTGGTTCATGAGCAGCTGAGTAATTAACATTCAAAATCTTTCATAATTTCGTTACATGTTCCATTTTCACTTTTCACAAAGTGTACCTCCGTATAGAAATCACAGACGTAGTCTGAGGCAAGTGTGTGCGTCGATCTACAATGTTATAAATAAAAAAGCTTACTGGTATAGTCGCAAAGGCAAATAATCGAAAGAATTTCATAAGGCTGAACGACTCATATGAATTTCATAAGCGTGACTTATGAATGATTTTCGTCTAACATGAGGTAGCTCTTATACGCCTTGAACCATTACATTTTCCCAAGCGTAGAAAGACAAGTTTTCAACACATGGGCCCCATAATCTCAACGTCAATGGTTCGTTGCCAGTCTACTCCGCTCCATTATTTGTTTTCCAACATTTTTTTTCCATAGGGCAAATCAATGTCCCCACTAGGTCAAAAAAAAAACATAATTTGCACCTCTGCAGTCTATATCTTTTCTATTTGTGGTTAACACACAAGTCAGCCAAAAACACCTGTAGGACTCACAAACAGTGGGTAGATACAGGTTTCAGAAACATTTGGTTTTTTTTGTATGCAATTCAACAATTAGGTCAAGTATTGCGGGTTGCTTTGGGTTTTAGACTGATGTGAAAATATTTGATAGTTGAAAACATATGTTCACACATCAAAGTACAAAGGGAATATCAGGTAAACAAACCGATATTTTTTGTCAATACCAGTTCCTTGTCCGGTATCATGATTTTTTTGGCTAAAGACGAAAGTTTTGATTATTCAACTTCTAGGACCTTAATAATTGTTCAATATTTGGGGGTCTTGAACATTTTTGAAATATTTATTGTTTTGTGTTGCTGTGCGTGATAAATTGCTAAATGCAATGAAAGTAATATTTAATGCAACTGACAAACGAGCCTTTCGAATAAGGAAAATGAATCCTCGTTCACTCGACTAATAGGATAGACTAGATCGTAATTAGAACTTTGTCCATAAACGCCACTAGAGAAGTGATGCATACTCCGAGACATTAACCATAGAAATAGTTTTCTCAAATCCTGTATGCTACATTGCTCCGCAGATTTATTATGTCGCACGGCTCCACTATAATTAATTAAAACAATGATGTAAATGTATGTTTAACATGCATACAATTCTGTTGCCAGTCTCCCCAACTTTGATTTCATTAGTACAATGTCAAAGAAGCGTTGTTTATAATCATTGGAAATTTATTTGTTCGATATATATTTTTCAACACAATGCAATCGCTACATGGAAAGTTCAATGTCAACTAACTCAATTAATTCTCTCTGTTTTCCAGTCCCTGAAGTTATGCCATACATTGTGCACGGAAGGAACGGCAGAGCGAAGGTCGGATCTCGTGCAAAATACTGAATTGACCTTCAATATCCGGCTGATTTGTCGAGACAGCACTAGCTTAGTGGTCGAAATCTATCAAAGCGAGCAGCATAATACGAGAAAGCCGAATGCATTTCTTAATACTTCCAATGCAATTCACCATTCTGATTCAAAGGATTCCAATCATCAACGCCCAAAAAAAGCAAATCATAACAATGCGCGGAGGGAAAAACGGAGCATAGCTGGTGGCGATTCAAACATGAACAATCGCTATGATGGCTCTGCTGGAAATAAGAGTGATATCCATTCGTCCACACACGATAATGATGCTGGACCAAAGCATATGTCATCACATGCAAAGCAGACACGTTTCGTTTATTTGGTAAAAGTGCAGGAAAGTGGAAAAAAGTTGGGAGATAGGACTGTGTACATGGTAAGTTTTTCATGTTTCATGTATCTATAGCTACCTATTATTCTGACATTGCATATATATGTATAATTCCCAGAGATATCAGTTGAATATGGCAGGTAATAGATTTTTTGCTTTTCTCTTACACTTAGATGTACCGAAAGGTGAAAAGGGACCATATTTAAATGACATAACTTTTAGAGGGTGGAGGGTCTGCAAAGGCTGATACATGTTAAGCAGGGCGGATCTGGAATTAGCCAAAAATAGTCTACGGCATTTAAGTGTGTTTCCTGATATCACTTGAAAGTCGCATTTTTTATGTGATGATGATTATGAGTTCCGAGGGTAGCCCAATCGTGTGTATGTGTATGCCATGCAACCCTATTGATTTTAATCTCATCCCCATTTGGCTCTGGAGATATGACCAAAAAAATGACATTACTTTAAGCTTTTCTAATTGCTTAATCGGACATAATGTCAATATATAAACTGTCTGAAAATTAAACCGAAACCCTGAATTGTGCCACCAATCCGAGAATTTTTGTAAAGTAGTTTCATTGAAGTTAATGAATCTGTTCAAATTTTTTTTAGTTTGGTGACTGACTTTATTTTTATGGCGTAAAGTTTTGAAAGTGCACAAACTTTTATTGTTTTTGACGTAGGACTACGTCTTTGATTTCTATATGGGGGTACACTTTGTGAAAACCGAAAATGGAGCATGTAACAAATTAAGAAAGATTTTGAACGTTAATAACTTAGCTGCCCCTGGTCCAATTTCAATGATTTTATAACCAATCGATCAGAAATATGGCTACGCATCGATAACAATGCTTCCGAATGTTGATTTTCAACAAGAAACTATTGAAAAACTGGTAAATGTTCAGCATTGTCCAAAAGCGTCGAATTAACTAACAAATCCACCAATTACCTACATGCATATGCTGCTTCCCCAGCCAAGTCATCAGCGAGTAGTAAGTAGACGAAACAAGGCGAAGTGGCATTCGCCTCCGATCCTCGGGCGCGTGCGAATAGGGAGGATGGAATTGCGTAATATTTTGCACGCTCATCGCCATACTCAGAACCACACGCTCCCAACGACCACACCATGGTGGTGTTCGGTCGTCGAAATTAGTAGCAGCAGTAGCAGTGCTTTCGGCGTGTGGCGTTGAAAATTGTTCTCCAGTAACAACGAAAGGCTGCCTGCAAGCAGCGAGCTGCAGAGCCCACATAAGCAACCATCAAAGGAGGAAGAAGCTGCACCACTATGCTATGGATGGGAATCAGTAGCTCTTCGTGAGTCGGTCATCTATGCCAAGCGTGTCACCCTCGCTCCAAACGACATACAGCTCGACAGCCTCATCCGTGTTGAACACACACGATTCGTTTCTTTCGTTTAATCAATCACCCTTGTAGTGACGTTGAAAAGATTATTTCAATCGGCGCTTACATATGAAATTTAATGTGGATTATAGAATTTTTTGTATGTTACCAAAATTTATGAATGGTTTGCCACTAAATGTTGAGATAATTTATTGATTATTGAATTATCACACTGTTTACCAAGAAAAAGCAGTTGGTGAGTTTTTACCTGTTTTCAAGTAAGGAGTTATCATAAAAAAAACAAATCGCCAGCGGGTATTTCCCGGCGACTTTACAAATAAATAAAATCAAACAAAATCATCATGCAGAACTAGCTAGGATTTGTTTTACTTTATATTTCACAAAATTGCTTTCGAGTGTTAAGACATCGTCTCCCGCAAAGTTTACATTTTTCCCTCTACCAACACATACATCAGGGCTAGATAGATCTCCACGCAGGATCTATAGAATCCACGCAATTTCAAAAAACAAAAATGCACAACATTACGAAAAGAGGTCATGTTTCGACCAATAGCAGATAGATTTTAATTCTAAACAAGCCAAACGATTGGAAATTTATCTACCAATCTGCTAAAATGAGTTACTTAGTTAATTTTCAATAGGTCACTATTGAAAAATACCAAATGTCCAACTGTTGCAATGGTGATCAAAATTATCACCGAATGTCTGAAAACAGCACATTCCCTAACACAGACTTAAAAATCTAATTGGACGCGGTCCCACTGAACGGTGCTCATTCAATCACCGTAAGCGGTGATGGGCGAGCATCTAAAAGATGCTTATAAAATATTCCCTAGGATGCTTCTTAACACTCCGAACACGATGCAACCGGTAAAATGTGTAACAAAAAATTGGTAATGTTTTGAAAAATTATTTCTCAGCAATTTACAATTACAAGTTCGCCGTTACACATTGGACCAGATGCATCGTGTTCAAAGTGTTAAAAAGATTATTATATGTAGAATCTTTTTTTGGAAGCTTACCCATCGCTTCGCACTTCTAACTAAAAAAAAAACATGAAAAGTTTATGGATCATGCCTATATTTTAAGAGCGCTAACTTGATTTTCTATGGATCACTTTCATTAGGTTAAGGCTCATTGCTGAATGTTTTATGGATCATGTGCAATATGTGTATGGGTAATTTTTACAATTGCAATGCTCATTCATTAGATATTTAGCTGTATATTTTTAAAATTGTGTTGCTTAATTTTACTGAAAATATGGATCATATTCATATTCTTTATGGATCATTCACACATTTTAGGGGATTTTCACTGGGGTTTTATGGATCATTTGGGTATTATTAAAGGAGCGTTTTTAAATTTGTTATGGATTATTTATTGGTTTTTATATTCAAAAGTATGTTTGCCGATAAAATTAGATCTCACGAGTTCAATCTCTAGAAGTCCCTCATTTTTTACAGATTCTGCACAAACGATACTTTCCGCCCCGCCCCATTCATATGATTCGGATGGAAATCCTGTGAGGGGTAAATAGAATACACTTTAATACCAAAATGCACAAAACTTAAAAATTCATAAATAATAAAAATTCAAAATACACCTTTTAAAGTCGGGTAGATGAATCGAAAATACTCAGGTTGACAGTTCCTTGGATTCTCTTCATCAACTTTCTCTTTGAAATAAATACTATAAATTTGATACGCTTACAAATAAAAAACGGAAAGAGTTAAGATAATTGATGATTGTTCTATTAAAAGAACTAAATGTTCACATTTGTTCCGTCCACTAGCGGTCCTACGTCAAGCTTCCGTTCGTGCTCGTAGGCACAAACCCTTCTACTTTTTAAATAATAAAATTAAAGTTCAGAATTTTCAAAACTATTCTGTCAGTGATCGCGATGTTTTTATAAGTTACAGTATCATGAAAATGCAGGTGTGTTTAGGTCCTAGATCTTGAAACTTTTTCATAGTCATATAATTTTTGTTATGCTGTGCCAAAGACCCCAGAAGTACCTGAATTATGTTATTGTGATTTTCGGATTATGGCTCTAGCAATCTAGACCTTCAATTCTTTCGGTTGAAAGTTTCGGTTCTGGAGCAAGAGCTTAATCTGGAAATCAAAAAACTTACCGATTCAGTCAAATACCATGAACATAACTCTAAAAAGTTAACTTCCGTAATCCGGGGGCAAGATCACCGGGGTAAAAATTATTAAAATACCTTGCATATTTAGTTGTCCCTTATAAAACGTTCAGTTGAAGATGCACTCTAGTCCTCAAACAAATCCAATAACCGTTGCAACTCTAAGCAATCCTTAGTACTGCTGATGGTCATTTATATTTTGAAGTTATCTATATAGCAAACTGCGATCTACAATGGGACAAAATACAGCATTAAATATATTTTTTCATGTAAAAATGGTTAGAAGCAACTTTGCAGAGGACGCTACTTATCTGCAAAGACATAGTCAGCTACCTAGACAGAGGAGAGCAAATTAATGACCCCTAAAAATTATTTTTTGATTATTCGTATTGATCCTACAATTTTATTCAAACTCTCTGTAATTCTGATAAGAAGTCGCTTAAATTTATCTCCATAATTCTGCATATACACACTATTGAAATATGCAAGAGTTGACATGGCATTCCCTTCAGAATAGTACTGAAAACTGAGTAAGATTTGTCTCGTAAATCTCCTGTAATTCCCCTTGAAGTTCCACTCAACATAATTTCCGATACTATGGCAAAACATTAGTTAGATTCTCTTCAAGATTTTCTTAAAATGCTCTTACAAGTTCTCTTGGAACTTCTTTGAAACTCTACTAAGAAATGCATAAGAATTTATTTGGTACTATCCTTAGAATTCCATTAGAATGCTTCTAAGAATTGTCTCCAGAAATTTCTTGAAACTCTCCTAAAAAAAAATTCCTATACAGATTTTCTTTAGAGCTCCTTGACGAACCGTTTTGCCTGATGATGAGGCTCTATGGAATGAATAAGCGAGACTGCTCCGCTGATGCTCCATTTAAAGCTGAATGTCAGTTCTAAATGCTCGATCGTTACACCGTTCGTTAATTGAATGAGCAAGCTACTTTCTTTTTTTTTACTTTAAATGATGTTTATTTCTTGTATTTGTGTTTGGTTTACATATTTTTAAGTCCACGTGATTGACGAATTAATAAATAAATAATAAATAATACATAACATATTTGAATTCTCAAGTGACACAGAAGTTCCAAGTCCTATCAGGCATGTTTACGGAATTCCCACCTTGTGGTTTGTTTGAAATTGGATGAAAAGAGGCTACTTACTACTAACCTACAACAGTTACTATTATATACACCTAACCTACTATATACAAATTGTTTATCAAAGCATGCTCTGATGTGTTGCATTTTTGCACAAACCTAGTCTTTATGTCATCAATTTTAAAATCTAATTTTGGAATGCTCACCTCTTGGTGAAGATAGGAAATTCTTGTGTCGAAGGGACGATCAAGGAACATCATCAGCACTCTATTCTGAGAAACCTGGATTTTGTTCCTATGAGTCTGTGTAGAACATCGCAGGTGCTATGATTTGTTTGTAGACAGCCAGTTTGTTCATCCTTGATAGGCGGGATCTGCGGCAAAACAGCGGATATAGGCATCCAACCAAGACAGAACACTTGACTACGGTTTTTTCTACATGCGCGTGGAAGAGGAGATTTCCATCGAGGGGATAGAAAACGTGTCTGAAGGACAACCATTCAACGATATCTTAAACGACCTTTGCTGGAAGTAGTTACGGGTGATTTTAACCAGATGTAAAGAGAAGTTGAAGTTACAAAGCTTGTACACAAGTCCGTCATGCCAGACATTATCAAACGTCTTTTCAACGTCTAGCAAGGCCATGGCTGTGGACTTGGATACAGCTTTGTTACTTCGGGTGTTATTCATCACCCATCCTAGCTTTTCCGAAAGGAAAATGTTGTTTTCCTCGACAAACTTGAGCAAACGATTGAGGATGAGTTTTTCGAACAATTTGCTCAGCGCTGAAAGGAGGCTGATTGGTCTGTAGCTTAAAGACAATGTTGGATCCTTACCGGGTTTGCGGATTGGAATTAATTTTCCTACCTCCCAGATGCTCGTAAAGCAGTGCATTCCCAAGCATCTGTTGAAGATAGCGGCCAAAAGAGACTGCACTTTCAAGCTAAGTCTCTTCAAGATTAAGTTGAATATGCCGTCAAACCCGGGAGTCTGTTCCTTAAAACATCTTCAAGAAATACGTAAACATGGCCTCAAGTAAAATCATTCATCTCCTATTGAATTTATTGTTTCCTATACGTTCAAAGATATTGAGGTACTAAGTGTATGCTTGAAAATACCTTCCAATCAACTATTAAATCATTGACTTTTATTTTGCACCGGCACATAAAACCACGAAACGAAATTTTGCCCACCTTAATAGTGATTGAATCATTTCACACAACTACAATCGATTGCAAAGTCATCCTTAGTTGGATCGTTGAAGATAATCTTCTATCATAGAGCTTATGGGAAAAAAATTCTGATGATGAATTAACAAATATCGTTTTTGTTTGTCGTCGTTCCGGCTTTCAGAATGATCTACAAACTGAGGAAACTTTTGCTCGAATTGAGTACTGCAAATAAAGGATTTTTGGCTAGGAAAATATTGAAATGTTATCTGAATAAAATGAAGAAGTTTGCTTTGGAATATCTTTCTCAGCATAGTGAAGACAGAGAAAAATGTAAATATTCATCCTACAGGGAAATGTAAAAATCTAGTACAGATTTGCGTGTTATGTACGGAATTTCGAATGTTTCACAACATGAACAGATTCTGTTAGCTATATTATCCATCAAAGTATGTTTCCCCAAATGCAGCGCTGCTTCGTGAAGCTTTTCATACGGATATAAAAAAACATGCTTGTACACCACAGTCAGTTGTAAGTACTGGCATTACATTTCGCGTAAGAAACATATGTACGGATTCCTCACTTACACTTGATGCTCATGCTATCTGTTTGTTCTATATGTTTCATATTTATTCTTTATCTGAACATAAGCTGAACTACGGAATAGTTTTTTCTGAGTCCAGCATAGTATCATAAATAGTGCACTCGAATTAATTTTCAATTCAGTGCTATTGAATACAGTAATAATGTGTTTAGGGTGCTTAATTTAGAAACATTTTTTGTAACCATTAAGGCCACCTTTCAGATTGATTCATAACCCCATAATATAAGCATGAGCAAAAAATGGTAAAGATTGATAAAGGTTAAGTGGTTGCGAAACCATCGTTCTATCTTTGGTTTATGTAATGTGGTTGCTATGACAACGACAAACGGGCTTGTCCATGTTGTGATTAAATTGGTGTTGTTGGCAGGTTCAACTTTGAATTTGCCCTATTTTATTATTATATTTTAACATTTATTGCTCTCAAATTAGCCGAAGCATAAACAGGTTTGTTGATAATTGTCATAGGTAGCAGCCACATATTATTTTTTACAACGTTGTGGCAACTAGAGCCGAAGTTAGACCAATATTTTTTGAAAATTCAAACTGCTTCCATAGTAATCCCTCGGATCATTACCGTTTTTTACACAGACTCATATTTTAGGGTTATGAATTAAACTGCAGTGCAGGTTGACCAATTATATTGCAAATACTTTTATCAGAATGAAGCACTCTAATCCTGAAGTCTTACTTTCTTATCTATAGTATAAAAGTATGACAAGCTGCATGAATCTTTTTTATAAAGTAAGTACACAGGAAAAAAAACGTGAGCAATTCTCTGCCAAATGAGCAAACCCCCTCTCCACTTTGGATGAAACGTTGAACATGTCTTCAGTATGGGAGATTATGATTTTTTAACAACTATGCAAGATGGAGAAATTTCAAATAAAAAAGGAGCTGGAAGAAAATCTATTCATATTTTTTCTAATTAGAATGAATTAGAATTAATAAGAATATTACAATAACTGAATATGATTTTTTAAGTTATAACAAATCAACATGATCGTGGTAGCCACAATCCTAAACGTTGCCGTTTTTGCGATATTATAAATTAATGTTTAAATTTTTTTTCTCACAATCTTGATTCATTGCCTCCAGTACATTTATGCAAAGTTTCTTGAAATTCGAAAAATAAAATCAATTCGTCAGTTGGCGTGGAACTGCTCTGATAGAAACAAGCTACATACACTCTTGATCATAAGTTTGGGGTCACCCTTTAAAAAATATGTAAGTGTTTTATGCTCATACCTCTGCCATTTTACAACCGATTTTCGATCTTTATAGGTAATTTGAAAGGTATTGACTGGAATTTAGTTCTTAGTAGGTTTAATATATTTTAAATTTTTTATATAGGTAGTATAACTTTTCATAGTTTTCATAGTCTAGTATAATAGTCTAGTCTAGTCATAGTCTAGTTATAATAGTATAACTTTTCATAGTCATTTTCCAAAATTCACACTGAATATTTATAACTGATATTCTCAGAATTTGGTAATTTTGAAATGAATGTGGAAGTAGAACCCTTATACTATACCCATCGAGATTCGTTTGTGAAAGTTTGATTGAAAAATTTAGAATATGCTTTATATCAATAAATAGCTATTCATGTCGTCGATTAAAATTTTCGGGTTACCCTACAGTGTCATTGGTAAGTTAACTTGAAATTTTAAAATAAATATATGGAAAAATATGATGAGTCACATAGCGTCAAACGAAGTAAGTGCCTTTCAATTACAGCAAAGCGAACTAAAATTGAACAAAAATGGCAGAGATATGCATGCTTGGCATGTACAGTTGTACACACCAACTGCTCATTTGTAAATAACTTTTCACTCAATTTGTTTTTCTTTAAAGTAATTGATAGATTAGGATCATAGTTTACTGTAGATATGCAAAGAGTACGTGAATCTTAACATTTGAATCAACACTAATGAATTTTTACACTTAAAATCCGAGATTTGCAGCGAGGATTTCTCAATTCATTTTTACAACACAAAAACAAATACAGTTTATTACTAGAATTAAGATCTACCTTTTTTACGTACCTATAACAAGCTTAAACTCAATTCTATCTAATGCTTCAAAAAGAACTATACTTCGTCAACTGTGTGCAAAGTTATGATAAATGAGCTGTTCGTAACCAAAACTGTGTACGCCAAGCATGGAGATATGAACAAAAAGACCAATCCTTAATAAATTTCTAATCATTCTCCTAAAACTTAAGCTCGTTTAATGGCGTCCTTCAATTGTGTTTGCCGTTATGTTTCCTATTTTTTGATATTTATCAGGAGAAATGCTATCTTTTAATGGTGGACTTTTTTTGTTTGACGAATTAAACAAAATATAAATTTTATATTATCCCTATAAGTAGTACTTTCCCATCCATTCAATTGTGTGGCTTCCATCCATCTGTTCGATTTATCGCGAAATTTTTCTTTGTTTTAATTTATTTTGATCAATTTTACAATTTTTAATTATTTCTGGAAGTCGATATCAAACTGGTCCTATAGAACAGAGATTTGATAAATTAATTTTCTGTTCTCCTCGCTCCTTATGCGAGTGCTTGCCTCAACATGTTGCGAATTTGTTTTCTGTCCGGCTTAGTAGCGATTTTTTTAATTATCCGGATTGGAACCAGTGCGAAACCGTACTTTTTGGCAGTGCGAACCTCAACCGGTAAGTTTTAAAAACAAACTATCAAACTACCGTTTGTTTGTCAAACAAAGGTAGACCCAATCTTGATACCCGATCCAGGTTGGAACTGAATCAAACATAAATTCAGTATTGTGCATACGACAGAAAATCAAAACGACATTTCTCGTTGGCATCACTGGATTTCCTTAGAGTCGGTGTATAATGAGTCACGCCAAGAGAAAAACAGTTGAACTCGCATCACGGTTTTCGAAAGATTCCCATTCTTTTCACTTGGCAACAGAGGACTTCTACAACAACTTCAAATGACTTCTAGCGAGAGAAAAAAAATGCGGCTGTAGTAAATCATTATATCAGTGATTTTGTCAAATTATCTTAACAAAAAATAGTAGAAATTCTCATTACTGATCGTTACCGAACGTATCCCATGACAATTTAAAGCTCACTGCGTGTTTATGCTCATTTCTTCGATAATATTTTATATTTTATTGCAATACCTTTCGTGGACCTTTCATAGCATCGTAATGTTTATTTACTTTGCCCGATAGGTAGCCGGTTTGACGGTTCGATAGGTAGACTTGGCTTCACTCTTGGCGTGACTCATTATACACCGACTCTAGATTTCCTATGTCGTTAATGTTTATTTTTGACGTACGGAAGTTGCGTGTCCCACACGCGCATTCTGATTTGGTACTGCGGAGTTGCTCGATTTTATTTTGCAAGCCAATTGAAAACTACTTGAAATTTTTCTCAAGTTTAAAACTGTTTTGCTGTTTCTCAGTTGATTCCCGCCGAAAGCTCTGAGCCAGGAGTGCTCGAGCCCCTATGACTCCATCAAATTTTGTTTACATACATGTTACATAGTATGTTTTTTCTGCAATTAAAAACTCAGCTGCTTTTTATACTTTCATCACTGAGCCTGTCGGTTTTGTCTTTGAGCTTAAAATTAAGAATGTTTTATGAAAAATTATGGATAATTTTATGAGATTACAATGCTTGACGGTAGATAAGAAAGGTAGGTGCATTTGTTGCTTCTGAATGTTTGGCTTCCGTTTGACAGTACACACTCCCAAGTGACAAGCACATTGAGTCAGTCCGCAGTACCCAGGTAAGCACGACGATATTAGCAACCGGTGAAAACTAATGATTTTAAATTAGCTCACTTCTTGACTAGCCTATTGGTCCCAAACAAATCGATTAACGTACCCCATTCTAGTCGAAATGCTAGTACTACACTATGTTTTTTTTTGATTCACTATGAATGTTTGACAGATAAAATGAGAGGTTCATGGATATTCACATGTTTCGAGGGATGCATCGATTAGCTTGGGACCGAAGATAGTACCAGAGCTGAGCCAAAAATTAGAGAACGTTTCTTCGGAACCTTGTGGTCTTATTGTTATCTCTATGATATTAGTATTCTTTGAAGCACATTTATTAAGAGCTTTCTCTTCCAACTAATACATGAAATTGTATATTGTGTGGCTAGCAAAATGATACACTATACCCAGGGAAGTCTAGAAAATTTTCAACTCGAAAGATCTTCTAGACCGTACCATGAATTGAACCAACCACCTCCGTGCCTGAAATGACTAGGCTATAGGAATATGTCATACTGATTTGCAGCCATTCCATAACAAAATGATTTATTGGTTCTCAGAATTTCGTAAAAATTGATAGATTGATTAGATATCGTAAAATATTAGGCCCAAAAATTATTTTGTAACTAGGGTGACCATTTACATGTTGGGGTGGTCCAAAAAAATTACTTATGACTTAGATTAGCTGACTATGTAGCTATGTGTCTATGGAAACGCATGGTAGTCTAGTCGCATAGGAGTATTGAGTGAAAACCCAAAACTTGAAAACTTAAAAAAATGTTCTAAGTGTGTAACTAATTTTACACGTGACGGAATCCATCTTTGACACAAAGGATCAGACGTAAATAAATATGTCAAGAGTAAATTTTCATCACGTCGAAAGTAACAAAGGCAAACAAAGTCGAGCTAGCAGGTCAATCGATGCTCCTGCTATTGATCCTGATTAAATCGAACTGTTTGTTGCTAAGATGATTTCGGTGGTCCTAAAATAATGAATGGGCTGCACGTAAGGAGACGTGATTGATAATTCTCCCGAATATCCTGGTAAATACACTTTGACTTAAGTAACATTAGGGGGCCACTAAACGGCGTATAATAACTTTTGACTAAAAACCAGTATTTTTCAGCATGAAAGCTAGCGATCTGCTTTGTATGATTAAAATCCTGCTAAATATGTTAAAAATTACTATCACTATGTGTTCAATTGGACATAGGAGTACCTTTTCGGTCATCAAAACAAAACTTTATTGTTCTCGGATCGGTACGAATGTTACTTTCGGCGTGCTCCGAGACTTAAAAGTTCGTTACTCGACGAAAAGAACGTTTGTTATTTTGTCGCGTCTGTTATGACTCAATTTCATGTCATGCCCCTAATTTGGGCCTAAACATAAATTCAGCAATCGTATAAATTTTCAATAGCGACTTAAAATATCCATTAACGATGGGCTTCTTAGAACCAAAGGCCAACATTAGAGCCATTTCCGCTACAACTAATGTTTTTCAATACAAAATCCCATTTTTTGAATGCCATTATAATTTTTTTTCTAAAAAGCATTTTTAGTTACCTTTCATCTAATATTTTGATCTTTGAAATCAGCCTAGTGGTTCAAAAGTTATAAATTAAAAAAAAAAGGCATTTTTGAGAAAAAAAAAGGTTTTTAAACGAGGGGGACGACTCTATCTACGATGCCAAAAAGATTGTGTTTTGCTGTGGCTAGCTGCGCGCACGCTGAGTAGATAGAAAGAAGATTGATGATGATTCTGAAGATTTACTGCAAAAAGATGATGAGCGATGCAAGTAGATGCGACAAATGAAAGATGATTTTTCGAAGATTGATTCGCTTCTTCTTCTTCTTCTTCTTCTTCTTCTTCTTCTTCTTCTTCTTCTTCGTATTTCAAGCTTATTGCATATCGCATATTAGCTTATTGCGTACTCTCAACTTAGTGTTCTAGATGCACTTCTACAGTTATTAATTGAGAGCTTTCGATGCCTGTACCATTTTTGCATTGGTATAATTGTGTGGCAAGTCCAATCACACTTCTATGCCCAGGGAAGTCGAGAAATTTTCCAACCCGAAAAATTCCTAGACCGGACCGGGAATTGAACCCAGCCACCTCCAGCATGGTCTTGCTTTGTAGCTGCGCCTTTACCGACTGAGCTAAGGAAGGCCGCTAGTGTGAGATTTGTTGAGCATCTTAACTTGAGATTTAGATGTGTCGCCCTCGTTTTTGAACCACTTTAACATGGAAATGGTCACCCTACTGACAAAATTAAATATATGGGTCTAATATTTTGCGATAAAGAACAAAACTAACAACTTCAACGAAACTTTAGGAACCACTATATCGTTTTGCTATGGAATGACTGTTTGTATGAATTGATTAAATGTACACAAGGACTATAATAGTCAAAGCTTCACTACAATAAGTGACTATCCACTTAAAAGTTTCTTGAAATTATTGGTACGGTAAGTTTTACAGCTTCCGTAAGTTAGCAGCGCCGTATCTTAAATTGAATGTCGGCTGTGAACTGTTCATTCACAAATCAGTCTCCCACACAATCGGGCGCATGCTTGCTGGATCATACCTCGATTTTATGTACATGTGAAGGTACGAGCCATCTGTGCATAAATACCTATGTATATGGATGAATGAGAGACGTGTTCATTCAGTTGTTCACAACCCGAGCAAAGCTGGCGATCAAATTGAAATCAAAATTTGCTGTTGCTGTTTTTTGACTACTTCAGTTGGTCTCGTTTTTTTTTTTTATAGATTAACCGTTAACTCAGCAAAACTGAGAGCATAATTGTACACTATTGAATCAAACGGAAAACTAATCATGCTTTCAATTACATCAATTTGATTACTGATTTTGCAATCACAATAATTAACTGAATACGGGCCTGGCGTAAATGGTAAGCATCTCGCTGAAAGACTTGAGTTTAAGTCCCACCTAAATGGCCTTAAATGTGTTATACAAAAAATATTGTTAGTGCAATGACTGGTGATAGTAAATTAAATTTTTAACGTCTTATTATCATCAAAACTTGAAGTTAAATTGCATATATTTAAAAAAAACTCTTGAATGCATAGTGAAAGCTGAATCGCGATGATTGAAATCAAAATGAGTTTTCATTAAGATAGAAACAACAAACTTTAGTATCGATTTGTTTTCATTTTGTTATCCGACTTTTCTCGGGAAACTGCTGCACTTGTATGAAAACCATTACAAGGCAGACAACTCAACAGAAAGTGGTTTACGTTTTTTTTTATTACTGTTGCCATTTATGTACACTTTCCTTTCGATTGGTAAGTTTATTCAAGTTTACAGTGTAGGCAAAGTCATCCTTTCGAGAGGGGAGTTAAGTTTCAACTTGATAAGAGGATGACATCGGCGGTCAGTTTCATGGTAACATTACGTCGGTCAACATAGGATGATTGAATATACGGAGCGCTATTTCCGTGGGTTGGATTTGTGGTCGTTGGGGGTTGATGAAGCTTTCGTCAATGCGACTATTAATGGATTGCGAAGCTATTTCGTGTACTCAATATCGGATGAATGTGATAAGGTAAGCGTAACAGTGGTCAAGTGGTGTTATTATTGTTTATATTGGATTACTTTTGCAGTGTCCCTATACGAAGGTTCGCGAGATTAAACCGGCAAATGGTGATGGCAATGTTTTCAAACTGGACGTCTCACGGAAGCTAGGATTTAAAATATTCGATAGAAATCTTGGAAAATATGCATTTGACAACGAGTAAGTTCTGGGGAAATTGTGTGCAAGTTAATCTTTCAATACTAAAGAGTACTTTTTTGTTTAATTGAAGATCTTTTGTGTGCCAGTTTGACGCAAATTTGGGAGAATTCGGTGTATATGATTTGACAATTGATGATAGTGTCACACGATTTTGCTCGTTGGAAACAGCCAAACAGCCAGTTAACATTTATTTGCGTAAGTTCGATTATATTATGGAGGTTGAAATGCACAGTTATCTTGTGAGATAGAGATTGACAGTTAGGCAGTTATCTTTTACACCGTGACAAATAAATTCCCAATATATATTTCATTACAATAAATAGACTAGGGCTTAGATCTAGTTTTGGGCCTACTAAGCACAACCCGCGCTTTGCCCCTATTTTTCGAGTGGATTTTTTTTTCATAAAATGGAATATTTTCACTGCAGACGCCTTCTAAATGTATTTACCTTTCGGTAAGTATTGTAAGATTTGATATAGAGTAACAAATTGCTGAGATATTGTTACAAATCTAACATTAAATTCTTGACTCCAAACAGCCTACGGATTCTAAACTCGGCCTAACGCATTGAAACGCCATTGAATTCACTTAGGCCTATCGGATGAAGATTAAGATCGGAGCGCTTCTTTTGTTTTTGAAAATAATGGGTGCAAACATACATTCACGTGTTCTTATTTGCTTCGTTCGGTAGCTTTCGAACTAAACGCATAATTGACTGGTTAACGCTGAAATTTTGGATTTATTTGATGTGTTCTGCTCGATAAGTTAAAATGAGCGATTTGGTCCATGTAGTACTCTACCAAAGACATCATATCAAGAAAACTGGCAACTTTGCCAGTATCCAAGGGACAGATACAGCAGCGCTGCACTTGGGTGAAGGTGGAAACAGCGCATGAAATACGAGCAAATACACAAACCTTCCTTCGTTTGAAGCATTTACCTTTGAGCGGCAGATGACGCAATTTTGCCTGTTTCGAACGGTTGTATTAGAAAATGGAAGAGTGGCCAGTCTTCTTGATACGTTGTCTTCGTGCTGTTGCGGTTGCGGTTGTTGAATTTTCTGGCAATTTTTTTTTCCAAAAAATAAATAGCAGTTTTTTTCGTTAAAATAATTCAGTTTTGTTCAAAAAAGGTATTTACAGAATTCCATTTGCAAAGTTGAACACAGTGAATACATTTTTATGAATTAAAAATAAAATCGTTCTCTTGCACCTTAACATGTATGAAAACAATTTTTTTTTACACGGCCATATTTTTCTTTTACTCCGATATTCGACTAAAGCCAAGCTCGATGCAAAAATCAGACAAAAAATCAAAAAAAATATGGTTTTCTGACTTCACAACAGGAAACGAAAATTGTAGAAACATGTACCCGCGTAAAAAAGGGTTGGGAGTAACAGCTTAATCTATTATCAAACTGTCAAATTTTTCGCAACGAAGCAGTTTTGGATGCCTTGTGTGTGCGCGGCTTATAAGTCTTCTGACGAAAGAAGTCATCGCAAGTATAATCATCATTTTTTTTAAAGCTTTATTAAAGAGATGTTTAGCCTTAGGCTAGTTCATCTCTAAGTATAATCATCAGTGGATTAGCATTTTATTTTATTTTTCCAATTCTTTAAAGCATATTAGTAGACAAGGCTCTATTTTTGGCCTATGGATCTAAGATTGGGCCCATCGCTAAAAATCTGCTATTTATCAATTTTATCTAGATGAACGCGTCATTGGGACGGTACTAATGGATATTGTTGGTCGCTATTGAAAATTTAGTCGATTGTTGATTTATGTAGGGACCCAAATTAAGGGCATTTAAAGTGATACTCTAAGAAAGCCTCAGCGTGAAACTTTAAAAGCACAAATGTCAGCTTCCACAAAACATACAAATTTGAAATTGCTACTCCTTGTTTGCTGTGCTACTACAAACAGAGAGTAGCAATTTCAAATTTGTATGTTTTGTGAAAGCTGACATTTGAAGTTTCACGCTAAGGCTTCCTTAGAGTATCACCTTAGGCCGACATTACATCCATTTCCCCTATAATATAGTCGATTAGTTTCAAAATTGGTTCCAGTCTCTGCAAACTGGTTTATCATTTTGGAAGTGTGACTGAATTTTTTTGTCACGTAGTTTATTACTTATAAGCTGTTTATTGTTTATGGAAATCATGCACCTATGAGTTAAATGATTCAAAATCAAATAGGGCAGATACGGCTCTATCTAATTCACAAACAGTTTTTTGCGACATTACAAAAAAATCCAACCATATTTGATTATATTGTGGTCAATTTAGTTAAAGTTTAGAATACACTCAAATCCTATATGATGTTGTAGCAAATAACTCAAGGAATATTTATTAAGAACATTTGAAAACGCAATCCCGATGTTTCACACCTCCATTCGATGATATTTTTAATAATCGGCGGTATGATGGCGTGATTTTTTTCTCTGTAAAAAAGTTTAAAGAGTCATGAAATGTGTCAATGAAATTTTGGCTGTTAGTTGCCCAAGTATTTTAAATGTATCGGTACAATTTTGAACGGAATTGGTTGAATCTGTTAGAATTTTGAGCATTTTAGCGAAATGCTTCGTTTTGGAACAACCTATTTAAAAATAGAATTTCCTGGAATACTATAAACTAAATATGCTGAAATTTTGCTCATGGATTGTCAATACAAAGTTTTTTCATGTACTTTAAGTTTCACTAAAATCCGTTTAATGCAAAAAATATTCTATCAAATTATTTACACCATCTGAAAAATTTGACAAGCTTATATACTTTTGTCCGATCTGGATTTTCACTCTGAAGACAAAAGTATATAACCTAAAGATTGTACTCGAAACTTTTTATTGTTTGGGTAAAAATTGATTAAATTGAAAAAAAAAACTAGTTTAGAGTGTAATGTTTACAATGTGCAAAATTTCGTCACAATCTGTCAAGTGATTATCGAAATGGCTTCCAAGCAAGAAGTGCTTCGACAAAAAATATGGGAGCGGTCGTGGAAAATCCAGGCCAGGCCAACAGTTTGGAATCGACCATTTGACCGTGTCCCGAGTGATAAAATCGTTCAAGGAGACCCAGACGACCCAGCGATGACCTGACAGCGGAAGAAAAGCGAAGACGACCCACCCCGTGAACGCAAGGAAGGTGAGAGATTACTGAAGCGCAATCCGAGCCTTTCGATTCGGGACGTGGCCAAGAAGGTCAATTCTTCCGTCTGGTTCGTCCAGCAGACAATGAAGCGGGCCAGACTTCATGTCGTCAAGGTAAGGAAGGCGCCTAACCGAACCGATAAACACAATACGGTGGCCAAATCCCGCGCCAGGAAGCTGTACCGCCAGTGGTTGGTGCAGCCGAAATGCATCGTAATGGACGACGAGCCGTACATTAAAGCGGACGCCAAGCAGATCCCCGGCCTGGATTTTTTCGTCGGAAAGTCCTGTCTGGCTGTTTTGGAGGAGTTCCGGAAGAAGAAGGTCGATAAATTTGCCAAGAAGTACTTAGTGTGGCAGGTAATCTGTGCGTGCGGAAAATTCAGCAAGCCGTACATAACTACCGGCACCACCAACGGCCAAATATATAAAGAAGAATGCCTCCAGAACCGCCTGCTGTCCTTTCTCCGGTCGAAGGGGACACTCTGTTTTGGCCGGATCTGGCATCATGCCATTACGCGAAACCGGTGATGGAGTGCTACGAAGCGAACGATGTTGTTTTTGTGCCGAAGGAGGCAAATCCGTCAAACTCGCCAGAACTTCGCCTAATAGAAAAATTCTGGGCGAATATGAAGGGCAAGCTCCAAAAAACAGGGAATTTCTTCAAAAACGACAAGGATTTGAAGAAAGAGTACATGAAAGTGAGTAAGAAAGTTGGCGCAAGTGTTGCACAGGATTTGATTAGTAGCGTTAAGTCCAAGGTGCTGGCATTTAGCCTAGGAGAGGAGGTTGAATAAACCAACATTGCAAAAACATGGCTATTATGTGTTTATTTATTCCCTGAGAGTTTCAAAAATATCCGACTTAAAATGAATATTTGGTGATCATTTTTGTCTGTTGCATTTTTTTTCGAGTACATTTTTACTCACGCATTGCTGCTGTGTGAAAAGAGGTTATTTACTTTTGTCAGAAGTGTGAAAACCCAGGTCGGACTAAAGTAGATAACCTTACCAAATTTTTCAGATGGTGAAACTTTTTTGTACTTAACGGATTTTAGTAAAGCTAAAGCAAAAATTCAGCAGCAAATTTCATTTTTGAATAAACTACTCTATAAAGAAGCGTTTTGCTAAAAATGCTCAAACTTTTTACAGCTTCAATCGATTACGCTCAAAATTGTACCGGTATATTTAGAATACTTGTTCAACCACCACGATTTAACAATTCACTGAAGTCTTTTTACGCGGTTTTTTTACACGTTTTTTTACACTTTTTTTTTATACGGTTTTTCGCGATTTACGCGGTACGTTTTTAACGATTTCTCTACAACGATACAACCTATCTACTTGATTCCAATCACATTATCCGTTTCAAACTATAGGTAATCGATGCCATGTTCTTAATAAAAAATCA
Organism: Ochlerotatus camptorhynchus; assembly: GCF_037179485.1. Taxonomy (NCBI): domain Eukaryota; kingdom Metazoa; phylum Arthropoda; class Insecta; order Diptera; family Culicidae; genus Ochlerotatus; species Ochlerotatus camptorhynchus. The sequence goes on along the minus strand of NW_027040636.1, from coordinate 359,946 downwards.
CAAGTTTTACAATCAATACAGAAATTTTTAAAATATGTTTATATGGACCATATTATGCTTTAATTACAAATGGCATCTAAATCCGATTTTTTATAAAACATTTAAGCATGTGAAAAATCAAAATCTCGTAGGTTTTTCTACACGTTTTTTTTTTTTACACGGTACTCATCCCCGGTGTAAAAAAAGACCTGAGTGTATTGCATGGTCTTCCGAAAAGTTATGGCTCTTTGAACTTGTTTGGAGAGCTAAAAAAATCGCGATGTTATTTACTTATGTTCGGTATGGTTTAAAAAAAATCTTTCCTAGAAAGCCGTGTTGCATCGTGCTACCATAGAGATAACTCTAAGGCCAGAAGGTCCCGAAGAAACGTGCTCTACTTTTTGGCTCAGCTCTGGTACTATCTTCGGTCACAAGCTAATCGATGCACTCATTTTATCTGTCAAAATTTCATAGCGAATCAAAACAAACATAGTGTAGTACTATAATTTCAACTTGAATTGTGTACGTTAATCGATTTGCTTGGGACCAATCGCCTAGTCAAGTACTGAGCCAATTTAAATCGTTAGTTTCCACCGGTTGGTAATGCCGTGCCAATCGCATTTCAATGAGTTAGATTGGAATTGTAACTCATAAAACAAATTTGGAATCAAGAAGTAGTGCTATTAAAAAAAAAATTAGAACAAAATATGGCAAGGAAAGTGATCTAGAACTAATCCTTGGTAGAAACATGCCTTGAGGTGACAATTGAAAACATTTTTAGTCCTGGACCTTTAGCTCTACTGCAGAACCAGCAACCCATTTCAGAATGCATGGCAATTCATGTACATTCAGAGGTCACTTTCACATACAATAAGCCTCGCATGTAAACATTTTCGTTTCGCTATCAATTCTAGATTCAAACACATAATGTTTTCAAATACACATACGCGTACGTTTAGTAAAAGAAAAACGACCGAAGCATAAACCGGCTAGCGTGACGCTACAGCAATACAATTATTCAATCCCAATTCTTGCTCGGTAGTTTTCTCAATAGTGTACAATATTAAAACACTGATAAATTAATCATGATGAATCTTGATTTATACATATGATAATAATGAAAACCAATTTACTTTTTCCTTGGTACAAATTAAATCCAAGCGAAAGAGCCTACTTCGCACTCGGAAATTAGTCATTTTTTATGACCTAGAATTCAAAAATGAGTCCAAGCTTTTGAATTGTATACTTTGCCTATGCACAGTTCCTGGTTTAAAAAAAAAGTGAGATGTAGATTTATTTTCTTATGTCACATATCTTTTTTTTCTAATGGGTATACAAAATATGTTACACCTTAATGATTTGTCTTTTTATAGAGCCTTCTTCATATAGAAACTTCTAGATACGGAATCTTAAAAAAATGTCCAAATTTTAATCCTCCCGTAAAAATATAAGCCAGGCTGAATTCCCATTCTTTTCGAAGTCTTGAGATCTCTATTATTATTTATTTTGTTGTTATGTTAATGTGACTAGCACTTTTCAGGTCATTCGTGACTTGTCCGGGGTTGAGATTTGCACTTGTGACATACAATGCAACGTAAGAGGCTAGGATTTAGTACCAGGGCTGTCCCCACCTTGATAAATTTGTCTATGTCCCAGAATATAGAAGATTGTTTCTAGTTTGAAGCCTATTTGATGCTGAGGATCATTTGTATATATTTAATGATAAGCTTAAAACTATCGGTAGTTTTATATAGGGGAAATGGATGCAATGTCGGCCTAAATGCCCCTAATTTGGACTCATACATAAATTCAGCTATCGACTAAATTTTCAATAGCGACCTAAAATATCCATTTGTACCGTCCCAATGACGCGTTCATCTAGATAAAATTGATGAATAGTAGATTTTTAGCGATGGGTCCAATCTTAGATCCATAGGCCAACATTAGAGCCATTTCCCCTACATTGACGGTTTTCACCATTGATTACATTTGTCAGCATTGACATGCATTCACTATGATTCGCATGCCATTATACCTACGGTGAATACATTTTCATGCAGAAAGTGATCCTTTCAGTATGCTAAATACTTCAATTAGTCATTAGGCCTGATTTTGGCGCTCTCATTAATCCATTTATAACGCTTACACTATTCATGTCAAAGGAAACTACGTATAAAGCTGTGCATTTCAACAATCACTTTTAATTGGGCATACACCGCACCTTAAACCATGCTTTGATTTCAGCTTTCCTAACCATCGCTCTCGTTGTTCTGGTCCTGACCACTGTTTTGACATGCGGTTTAAAATTTTACCATCGAATCAGTTCCACACAGTTACCACTCGCTCCAGCAAGTCCCACTAGTGAACCGACGACTAATGAACCACGAAAAGTGCGTTTGCGAAGCTTGGACACCTTTCGGGGAATCGCTATTATGCTAATGATATTCGTCAACAGTGGAGGTGGCCATTATTGGTGGATGGAACATGCCACTTGGAATGGATTGCACGTGGCTGATCTAGTGTTCCCGTGGTTTTTATTTATAATGGGCGTTTGTATTCCAATATCCCTGCGTTCACAAGTCGGTAGAAATATTCCTCGCAGAAAAATTCTCGCGAATGTTGCTATGGTAAGTTGGTATATTTTTAACATAGGAAATTATAAGAAAGGAAAACCATCCCAACATTCCATATTTCCACGAAACCCGTGAAATTCTCTCTTGTTTTGATGAAAAAAAAGTTAAAGAATTGCATTTGGTCATATACATGTGTTCAGCATAGAAAATTGTAATTTTTAGCGATAATGCAAATTATTATAGCACATTCTCAACACAAGACTTACATTCTAATCTTTGAGTTGGGTTAGTGAGCCAGTTATAGCATATGATATGCACCAGTTTTGGCACAATCCCATACATTCAATGGTACCAGTTTTTGACCCTACCAATGTGAATCATTTAGACCATGACTGATACATGACAAAACTGGTGCAAATTTTTAGCAGTTGCATAACTGGCACTACAAGAACATTTATGCAAACATATATTTGATGTAATTCACGAATGATACATTTTAATGTATTATACTATACATATACAGTTATTCCATAGCAAAATGATATTTTTTTTATTTTTTTTAGAGTGACTTTCATCCTGGTTCGTCACTTTAAAACTATATAGAGATTCTAAGAACCAATATATGGTTTTACTGTGGAATGGCTTATATGGGATATATTTTTTTAATTCAATCGATATTCTCTAAAAAGCTTACAAAATCCAGCATTTCAGAACATCCGTGTATTATGAGTGACCTGAATTTACTCTTTGTATGCTATGTACTGAAGACACACGTGTTGCTTGTATCACAGTTCATTGAGCATGCCTTGCCTGATGGTCTTAAATAATTAAATTCTATTTCCTTTACCTCTAATTGAAAACTGGTATGCAGGAGAGTTAAAGCTACAATTTCCTACATGTGCTTGATAGCTGCACTTCCCTTATAATACAGTGAAATGCTAGACATGAACAAACAGTTTGATTTTTCCATAGTAATGTCCAGATAAACGTCAAAAGTTTATGCAAATGCAGACTTTAATCAAATTAGTTCGAATTTTAGGAAGCTATTTGGTACTTGCGAAGCGGAAAATTTCAAGTCTTAAATTTAATGGAACACATTTGTTGCTGCAGTTCTGCTTACGTGATTGATGAAATGGAAAAGATTGATATGCTTAATGTGGGCTTAAATACCCCAAATATTGGGCCTGCATTTAGAAATTATTAGCGACTTTTTAACCGAACTATCAACAGCTGAACATTCTCATTTCAAAAGCTGTTTCACTATTATATATTTTTAAAACACTGTCAGCCTTGTCTAAATTATCGAGTCTTGCCATTGCGGTGAAGTTTTCCTTGTTTTGATGCTTATGATGCTAATGAATGAAAATGCCTGATTTTTACTGAACAGTTAAGCTGTTGAAAGTTTGGTAAAAATTAGGGAAGTCGACAATCATTTCTAAGTGTGCATACATTATTTTCGAAATAAAGCATTTTTAAAACATTGTTCAACCAATTTTTGCCATTTGTATTGTCCTGATGACATTTTGCTACTAAGAAAAAAATAAGAACAGAAAAATTTAATCTTCCGATCCCTAAAAAAAAAACTTCATAAAAAAAAACATATTTTGTTTAAACATTTATTTGTTCTTATACTACGTTCGTATAGCTGCTATCACGTAATGTAAGCTATCTTGTTAACAAATATCATATATATGATTTGAACAAAAAGTATTACGCAATATCAGCAATATAGTTTGAACATGGTATTACACAAAACTGTACAGTTGTCAAAATCTTGTCAGAGTTCAATTTCATCATCTTATAGTACGTGACGCTTAATTTTGAAGCGTTAACAAATCAAAGTTTTCCTCGATAAAATCACATCCAAAAATGCTCTAAGCCGTGATGTACTTTGCTGCCGAAAACGAGCGTAGAAAGTTATAGTTTACCCCCGACTTGGAATGAGGTCTTCACTCTTTTCAAAACATTGACACACTACATTTTCATTTCAAAATTAAAAAAAAAGAAAACAATCAAACGCGGTGTTAAATTGTTTCAATCGCACAAACTAGCTTAAGGGGAAGCTCACCGGCCCAAAAATAAAAAAATATTTTCGGTACGTTTTTATTTTTCTAAAAATATTGGGAAAAATTATCAAAAATCCAAGAAAATCAGTTTCTTCCTTAGATTTTTGTCAAAAATTACATGCAAAAAAAATTTTTCTATCCCATCATGAAAAAAATTGGACTCTCAGAAAAACCGAAAAGTTGATGTTTTGTGGTTTTTTGAGTCCAACTTTACGCCATAATGACTTATAAAACATGTTTTTGCACGTGAATTTTCTTTAAAAAAAATAGAAAAAATGTGATTTTTTTAGATTTTTGATACTTTTTTTCAATATTTTTAGAAAAATCAAAACGTAATTTTTTTTTCGGAGCGGTCTGCTTCCCCCTTAAATTGTGTTAGTACATCAAGAAAAACGATACACACTAACAGTAAAAATTAAAAAAATTACCATTTTGAATGTAACAAAGTGCTACATTTTACAATAGACTAGTGGCATACTAGTGGTGATAGAACTTTGAAAATTGCAAATTTTGATTTTTGTAAAGTATGAGAGAAATTTTTTTGAGTGAGTAGTCTACCGTTGTGCGAAATGTCAATTTCTTATAATTGAAGGTGAAGTTTCATGGCATTGAATGGTATACTTACGTCAGTTAATGAAAATGTTTGCAGTTCATCAGTAATTTCGATAAATATTAATAAAGCTCGAGAAGCTTCTTAGCTTGTATGATACGAGAAGCAGTTCTTTAACTTTTTGATATAGGTAAAATACAATGAAAAATAGTTTTGGGAAACTAGCTAAATAACAGGTCGCTACTCCTATTTTGGACACATTACAAACTTTATATATTTATATTCATCATTCTAAACACATAAATAAACAGTTTGACAAAATCCTAAACATTCTTCCAAAATTTTAAAATTATATTCATCACAACCGCACTTGAGTTATAGAAAATTTAAATAGAGTTGATATGCAAAGATAAACCATAATATTATTAATGTATCTTTCAGAGGTCATTCAAACTATTTTGCATCGGGCTGTGCTTAAATTCGATCAACGGTCCCAAAATGGCCGAATTGCGATTGTTTGGTGTATTGCAGAGGTTCGGCGTTGCGTATTTTGTTATTTCTGTGATTCATCTTTACTTCTACACCGAGAACATACAACTGCAAAGCAATTTAGCTAGGCATAACATTGATATCCTACGCTTATGGAAACATTGGGTCATCATGGGAGTTATTGTCCTCATTTATCTGTTGATCTTATTTCTAGTTCCCGCCCCAGGTTGCCCAAGGTAAATTAAAAAAAAATACGATCATCAGTCGTAGTCATAGCAACACGATCTTTTCAGTGGATACTTCGGTCCGGGAGGAAAACATCTGATGGTGTTGCATCCCAACTGTACCGGTGGAATTACAGGATATATAGATCGTATCATTCTTGGCAACAACCATATTTACCAGCACCCAACTGCTCGATACGTATACGATGCGTTAGCTTTTGATCCAGAAGGACTATTTGGATGCCTACCAACGATACTGCAAGTATTCCTAGGACTGCAATGCGGCATGCTCATACTTACCCATACGGAAGTTACTGCTCGAATCCGGCGACTAACCGCCTGGGGAATAGTTCTAGGATTACTCGGTGGAGTTTTGTGCAGTTTCAGCAAAAATGACGGTTGGATTCCAGTCAACAAGAATCTCTGGTCACTGTCCTATGTTATGACTACAGGTTCGCTAGCATTTTTCCTATTGCTTATCTGTTTTGTTCTGATTGATGTGAAACGAATCTGGAGTGGGAATCCGTTCCTGTATGCGGGCATGAATGCAATTATTTTGTACGTAGGACATACCGTTTTCCATAAAATGCTTCCGTGGCACTGGAGAATAGGGCTTATGAATACTCATTTTATGTTAATGTGTGAAGCTCTTTGGAACGCCGTGCTATGGAATGGAATCGCTTACTATTTGTTCGAGAAAAAGATATTCTATAGCGTGTAAGTCATTGAGAAATGTAAAATAAAAATATATCATCGTATTTTAATATGTGTTTTAATCAAAGTGTATTTTCGATGCTGTGATATCACAGGAACAGGACATTTCACAAGCACAGAAGGAATCATTATGTTTCGAATACAGTTTATTGCATAAATTTTCTTACTTACTAAAAAGTGGAATTGTTCTTACCACTAAATATATCCAATGAAAGTTTCTCCAATCTAATAATGCTGTCAAAAAGGACCAGTATAAAAATACCGTGAGCTCCCTTTGCGGCATACGTGTATAAAATGGGCAACAACTAAGTAGTCTTTTAGTAGCTAGTTTGTCTTATTACGACATAGTACGAAGCAACGACGCTCTACGATATGCTACAATCCCAACACACCAAAGAGTAGTACAGGCACGTGACCAACTTATCCTCTTTGTCCTTGTCATCCAACTCGCCATCTTCCCTTGAATCGGAATGATTTTTCATCTTCTTCTTTTTCTTCTGTTGTCGAAATGCATCCAATCGGGGCTCATCGGCAGGGGATATGATTTTAACTGCATCGACCGCATCATTATCGTTGATGTGATCGATCGTGTCGAGGTTTTCACAGCTGTCCTTCTTCGAATTGTTGTAGCTGTCCCGTCGTCGATGGCGGCGTGCCTCACCGATCGCAAGTGTGGCGGAATTGTGCGCGTAATCTGCAGATCGACTATCGTTGTTGGAGGACAATAGGGAAGACGCCGATTCTGCATTAGAGTAGTTACGATCTTTCTCTTCACATTCGTCTATCAGCTCCAGCGTGTCGAATTGATTACTGCTTGGAATGTCTTTCTATAGAGAGTAAAAAAGATTTCGCTATTAGTTCTAGACACATAATTGAAATAAGCGAAACAATCAAACCTAAACAATGACTTTAAACGAAAATTTCTCGAGAATCAAAACACACCCACATGGAGGTTGCTCTTCCAGATGCGGGTGTTAGATTGCGTCGATGTGTTTTGATTCTCGAGAAATTTGCGTTTAAACTAAGACTGACAACTTTACCAGAATCCAAGCGGCAGATACAGTATTGCTGCGCTCGAACAAAAGTGGAAGTCGCGTTCGCGTCTTCTCTGGCCGCGGCCTTAAGCGACAGATGACGCGATTGTACCTGTCTCACAGTGATCGTATGAGAAAACGGCAAAGTTTCCAGTCTTCGGATTAAAGCCATTGTTTACGTTTGGTTGTTCCGTCTATTTCAATTGTTGTTCTAGAGTTTACGTTTAAAGGGTTGTGTAAATGTGTGTCGCTTCAGTTGAAATGCAACTAGTAAGTGCTTATAATGATTGATTCAATTAATTTTAATCAAGCCCTTCCTTCCAAGCACCGGTGGATCGACCATTTTTAGATCTTTCCTATGTTTGGAAATACAGCTTTAAATAGTCAGCATTGATTGGAGACTCGCTATGTGCTCACTTTTGTTCTCCACACATATTTTTTTTTCCTCTATCATATGGTATTGTTTGTTCGCAAGATTGTTCTTTTATTCGCGAGAAATCGGCGATTAACGTATTTGTTTACAAAAGCAATTACGCCCAAATCTCAAATTTCTCCGAATCTAACAGCTTGTTTACGCTTTTCGTAGGAGTATGTATTTGAGCGCTGGTCAGTAATGTTACCAGATTTTTCAGGAACGTTACAATTTTTCATACAGAATATGTAGTACAGTTAAGAGATTTTAAATTAAAAATATACAGATTTTCTACCTTGAGCCATAATTTGTAAATCCAGTGACATATCAAAGCATATTAAACTTGGGTATATCTCTATAGTTCCCAGGATCCTGCGGGCTGTAGGTGTTCTCACTGAACGTTAGCAGAATGTCGAATTTATCACGGAGATAAATTCCGGGTGCCTCAGAGCAAGTAAATAGTATCAGTTTCGTTTTTGACAAATGCATCTAGAATATGTTTGAATAAGTCCAGTGATGCTAGATGGCAGACCTAAGGACCTTTAAGAGCCCGGAGGACTTTATAAATAGGCTCAGGAGACTTCATGGCGAATCCAGAAGATTGGCTTGACAATCTACAACAGTCGGGTCTATGGGTTCTAGGGATGCTTCTGAAAACTTTGAGAAGAGTAAAGCATATTTTTATTAGGACCGGTGAACTTTTTGTACTGTCAGGAGAACTTCAAATATGATGGTCTAGGACCTTTAAATATGCGTCATATTTTGTAAGATAGACAGTTTTTAATTAGGTGAGTACAAGTTTAATTTTCTATCGTGTTAAGTTGATTTGGACAACTTAACACGACAGAGCATATTTTGCTCACCGAATAAAGGCGTGTTTGTGATGTTTTGCTGTACCTGTTGTAAACCTTTAGTTCATTCTTTTCCTTTAACTTGTTAACGATACTCCATGTTGCCTCAAATGTTTTTTTTTTTTCTTTTATATTAGTAAGCTCCAACCGATATTATAGAGTTGACTCTAAGCAAACATTTTGCAGATCATACAAACAGTGCGGTATTAAAAGTTAATGCGTTTTGGAGTTTACCGCCATTAAATTACTTATCTTCTCAATATGGGACACCATTACGGAGCATGAGATTTGACCAAATTAGTTTTATTTTTTCAAGCCTCGGCTTGGTGAGGGGCTAGGTGATGCGAGCTGTCAAATAAAACCATTTGTTTTCTCTCCCGGTTTGAAGAAACGAATACAAGTATTTCAGTCCATCAATATAAGAACATATTCAAGTTAACCACGAATCATTCTATTGATGATAGTAGTGAAAATATAAGCCAGATTTATGGGGACGGCCCCATCGTAGTGCTCATCCCCGACATCCCCAACAAGTTACGAATTACTCACATTTTTTTAATAATAAAATGAAACCACATTTGTTTCCAAAGCATCAAAATCATTTCTCAAAACCTTTTTCTGAAAAAAAAAAAGGTTCATTATGCTTCTCCACCATAAAAATAAAATACCATACCCAAACGATAACCAAAATAATATAACAAATGGTTTGGATGATAACCTAAACACGTCGGTAAGCATATTAACCATACACATTTTATTAGGATATTCTCTTTCATGAATTTGTGTGAAATATTGTGCTGATGAGTTGAACTTAATTTCCTTCGCTTTAGGTGCTGTCCCTCCCTCTGATTGGTTCATCTATGTGCCATCAAATCTCAACGTTGCCCCACCGTGAGATCAAGCTCGCTCTACATGTGCTTTCCGTACAGTAGGGGTAAGCGCATCTCACGTTGTGATTCAACACCAACGGTTTATTTCTTGTAACTTGAGGTACACACATTTATAACAAACTGATAAGATGTAGTTACAAATAAAACACTCACCTTACTAATATCACCATTCAAGTCGTTCAGAACAACTAACTCCACGACCTGTGTCCCGCCTGTGCTGCACGATGCGGTTCCATCAGCATTGAGTTCAACGGGACTAGTTTTGCTTGAGCTTGCTTCGTCGGTTTTGTTCGCTGCCATTGTAGCCAAACTCATGGCACCCGTAGCCGTCGCCATGCCCACGTCCAGATTGTCGTGAAGATCTCTGAAATAGAATTTCCTACAGGTTTTTCCACGGAAATCACAACACAATACAGCAAAGTCGATCAATTGGCAACTGATCTTAACGAACTATTCGCGGCATATTGTTGGGATTAGTGTGAAATAATGCACAGATTGACCGCAACGAACATGCTCTCGCGCTTTGTCACGTCTGTCGGGGCTTTAAAGTATATGTAGCAGTGGTAGAGGCAAAGTGCCCCACACCATCAGAACAAAAGTGAGAAAATAAGTTGCCCACCATATGACAATGGGTCACTTTAGCAATGCGATGTGAATTAATTTTCGGCTCGCCAGCAATTATGTGGTTCAAGGTTTCACTTTTCCACCGACAACGGCACGCAAACAAAACAAGTTCGTTTTTTTTTGTAAAGTATGCAAATGTTGCTGCGTCGCACCAATACACGTCGTCGTCGATATTCGTGAATAAAAATATTGAACGCAGCAATAGACGACGTCGACGGTAACGATGGTGATGACGATGACGATGACGATGATGGTTGAACGTGAATGAAGAGAAGAGAGGAACAACGTGCATAACGAAGTGAAATAAAGAGTGAATGATTTGCTGACCAGTAAATGACTGTAGAGTGAGTGTCAAAGCAAATTGTAAAGAAATTCCAATACACAAACTGTAGATGATGATGAATCTGATCTATGTTGGTAGATTACTCAACAGGAGTAATCTCGAAGTCGTTTGTAATTTTTAACCATTTTCGTTATCGTAATTTGCAAATGTATATTGCCATTCGGCAGGAATTGAAAAAAAAATCTGAATAAATGATACAAATATTCCATCTTTCAAGCCGTATGCCTGACATTTTGGAAGTCACAGAGACAGATGAGAGACGCGTATTGCTGAATGAATTTAATTGCATTACCAGATTGGCAAATCAGAACAGCTTCACGGGTTCATAGTTGATTCACAACGAACAAAGGTGCATGTGAACCTGTATTGAAACATTGAAACTGTATATGTTGAGTTTGTTTTTGTCCTCCAAAACCACAAATTGATTCTATTACTAGAAACAACTCTCAATCACACTAGGTACACGCTCAATGTCATTTATCATCAATTGCCAATTGATTGTCGCAGAAATTGAAAATGGCTGTTTTTTTTTAATTAGTTTACACACGTACTAATTCGCGTAGTACTGTGATTGTGCACTGGGTAACTTCAGTAACAAGACTAATGGTATGTCACGGATCCCGTCTGCTCCAGTATCTTAATCTTATCAGGTCCGAAACGATATCACCGTTATCATCTATCAGTTTCTTTTTTGCTTTACATTTTGTTCTATCGAAAAAACGCCCGTAGCGTCGAAATGTAAAATATCGCGGTAGATAAAACACTGCAGATTGCAATTTAGGTGTATGATATGAGTTCATACTTCAGTTCATACTGTTCAATAGTTTACATGGCAACATCATCTACTATGTCTTTGAAGAGAGCACGGGGCAAGTCAGGCAGATAGTTGCATTTTTTTTCTCTACCAGGAGCCAATCATTTGATGCCCTTACACACGCTTGCTCCTACTCTCAACATAGTGCTGCTTGAAACATTTCTAGAGATAGATATTAATTGGAAGCTTTTTATGCCAACCAATGAATTGCATGAATTTGCATAACGTGTGGCAAGCAGTCACGGAAAGCGAGAAAAAGTGCAACTAAAAGATTTTCTAGAACAGACCGAGAATCAAACCCACCGTTTCAGAAGGGAGTGAGGGGGTGGCTATGCCGCCCTCCGCTAAGGATGACAAACCATAAGAGCGAATCCGGAGAGTTTCTTGCAACTTTTCGATGAAATTAATTTCATTGATATTTAATTCATAGACCTGGCTTCTCCCTAATTTAGTAACAATAACTAATTTCAGTGTTTTGAAAATTTCAAAAGTTCAAGAATCAATTTTCTGACAGCCAGAATTAAGATAATGTTTTAAAGTCCACGTTCCCCAAAGTTTTCCAAACTCTCAGGTCTTTAGAATTATCCGATGTACAGAAACAAGAAGATATTTTTATTACCTGTCACATTTTTTTTTGAGTTATAGATGCTAACCATTACGCAGGGCCCGTTCCACAAAAAAACACTATTCCGAAGGTCACAAACTATTGAACTAAATGCATATAATTGCATATCAGTCTCCTTTGGATTTTCATCAATTTGAGATAACAACGCTATCCACTATCAATTGATAGTGGATAGCGTTGTTATCTCAAATTGATGAAAATCCATGGGACTCATATGCGATTATAGGCAGTTTACTTAGGGAATTCTTCATTCCTTTATTTAACGTCGGTCTCTGTTCCGCAATCTAGTGCCAATCACCGACGGATATCGATTGCCATCCATTGACGGCAATCGAATGTGCAAGGAAGGCAGCTTCCACACCTGCGTAGGATATCACACCCATTCAACACACATGGGCCGAGACCAACGGCTTTACTTCCCTTCCGAAGGAAGACGTGACCAGAGATTTCTATGCCTCAGAAAAATCCCACCGACCTCGGCTGGGATTGAACCCAGTCCCATTGGGGTGAGAAAGCAGTCACGCTTACCACTACACCACCGGCGCCGGCTATTACTTAGGGAATGCTGAGGATAATTCTTAAAGAACAGTGGAAGTTGTAATGAGTACAATCCCATGGGATTATTCCAATGGAACATAGAGAAAACTTCCAAAAGTAGTGTAGGAGAATCCAAAGGAAACTCCGAGGATAATAAGTCATTCTGAGCGCAGAGAGCAATTCCCTATAAATGAATTACGATAAGAACTCCAAATGCATCCTGAAAAAAGAACCAAGTGAATTCTGATCATAATTCAAAGTAAATCTCAAGATAATTTTAAAGGAATTTAAAGGAAAAATCCAACTCCGAGGATAGTTTCAAGGGAATTACGAGGAAGATTCCAAGAGAATTTTAAGAAGAGTATAATGAAACTTCAACAAGAATTCCAGGAGATTTTTTCAAGAAAACTTTCGAAGATAATTCTGAACAGAATTGCAAGGAAATTCAACGGAGAGTTCCATGGTTATTCTGAAACGGATAAGTGGAAGTGAATATTCACTGTGATTATTTTTGAGTGACATTGTGTACTAGCGCAAACTACTAGATTCGAAGTAATCACAGTGATTATTCACTTCCGGTAAGACATACATGCGTTTAAACTTTCCCTTGTGTACCTTACAGAAATTCTCTGCCAAATGAGTAAACGACCAAGCCCTCATCGATTTGGATGTAATTTTCAATATGTCTTCGGTCATCGGTCATTTCGACTCAATACTAATCTTTCAAAAGGCCGTATATGTTTTCACATATGTATTTATTAAAGAATCATAATTCGCTCTGATTGTAACAAAATTGTATCTGAGAAGAAGTTGTAGAGAATCAATTGAGAACTGTTAATTGCAATTTTTACGATGGGAATATGATTTTAGATTTTTTTATTGTCTTAAAAGACTACCAGAAGTACCTTCTGTCAAAGCTCATTTACGAATTGAAAGATCATAGGTGATCAGAAACGTCTCGTAAAATGGTATATTATTACTGACGACAATCGAGTGCCAGGGAGGTGGATTCCATACCTGGAGCCTATCGAACATGGACTGGGACCAACGGTTTGTTTTGTTATTGTTCGGGACCAGGGTTGTTAATGACGTTAACGTCTTCAATGCGAATTCCCATTAAAGATGTTAACGGTGACGTTAACCCGGGACGGTACTTGAAAATCCAGCTTCTCACTCTCCTTAATGTTTTTGGTGAATGTCCTTCACTTGCAGAATGATTTGGTTCGGAGTTTCTACCTTAGTTTAGCACCTTGTACATCATGTTTGTCCAACACAATACAAACAACCATAAACAAACAACAATATCCAGCGCTTAAAACATGCAGTGCACTTCATTTTTCAACTTTCTGTCAGCACATGCTCGGATTTCGAAACGCTACCCGATTGTCAAGTCCCGTCCTACACTGTACACAAACATCATCCCCTGATCGAATGAAACCTCAGACCATTCAAAACAAAACACCGAAATCGCTTTTTCGAATGATAGCTGCAACCGGATGACGGTTGTTTTGAAATCAAATGATTTTCCTCTCGAATACAGGATGAAACTTGTTTGAGAAGGGATAGGGCCTTCAGTTGAAATGCGTAATGCTCTCTGCAGAATGATTGTCATACTAAATGGAAATGCAGATGGTATTGGTTCAGCCCCATCACGCAAATCATTCAAAACGATGATGTAAATAATTCTATCGAACGTCATTTGCTGATCTGAGCTGACAAACGAGGTGGAAGCATATGCATCGCTATCAGAGCTGTTACGAACATAGGTAAAGGATGAAAACCAATGTTTGGCTAATTCGTGTTGAGGGGGCGACCCCGCCCTAATAAAAATTGTATGTATGTTAATTTGCGACGTGTTCTGGGTATCATCCAAACCATTTGCGGAATAGTTCAATGATTTGGGTTATCGTTCGTTTATGGTTATTTTTTATTAGGGCGACGTAGTGGTGAACATCCTTACCTCCCACGAGTTCAAATCTCACCCCCGGACAAGTCACGAATGACCCAAGAGTGTTAAAGTGACTATAATAAAAAAAAAAAAAATAATAATAATTCGTGTTGGAGGAGGTTTTCCCCACCACGAAAATTTTTTGTATGCATAATGGAATGGCTTATAATGGCTATTCAGTATGGAATTGTAGATTATCAAATTATAAATCTAATTAAAGCACTTGCATGTCACACTATTCTTAAATGTTTGTCCTCTGAGTGCCGTATGTTTTATAGCTAATTTTCAAACGAAAATCATCCTGTATCCAATGGCAGTCATATGGATGTTCATCATCTGACGACGAATTCAACCATAAGAAAATCATCCGAAATTCGAATGCATATTGTTGGGCTCGAGCAATGCAATAATCATTCGAAGTATTGTGGATGTTTTGGTTCAGTGTAGACGTTAACGATTAACAATCCTGGTCGGGACATAAATCACTGCGTCCAACACATTGATCTTTTGTTATATGTCCGTGTCCTTTATTTAGTGCATGTGGAATGTAATGAAATATACGTTTTCGATACAGTTCATAATTGCTCTTCTCACAAGAATACTCATTCAATGGTGATGTTCCGTACCATCCGACCGTACCGCCTCATCATTCACTGCCTCGTGAGGGTCTGAATGATTGGGAAGTAAACAAGTCACTGACAGCATAGCACTCAGTAAGAAGCTCAGTCACCACGTTGTAGTGTTATACACAAAAGTGTGCGTGAGACTGCTTACTACCTTTTTAAGTAGTTGTGATATCGCGATACTTGGTTCTTCTTCTTCTTCATTTTTATATATGGATGTTGGATTTTAGTGTTTGTGAGATTGCGCTTGAAGATCTCTCTTGAACTGTCAACCAAGTACTTATCGTGCAAAGTAAACAAACATTGCAATGCTATGAAAGGTCCACGAAAGGTATTGGAATAAAATATAAAATATAATCGAAGAAATCATAATAAACACGCAGTGAGCATTAAAATGTAATGGGATACGTATGGTAATGATCAGTAAAGAGTTTTTCTGCTATTTTTTGTAAAGATATTTTTTTTAAATCAGTGATATAATGATTTAATACCGACAAACCGACATGAATGACCATAGCAAAAACAATACAATTTCTGACCAAAGCACACTACTGACATCTGGCTCCGTGTTAGCGGGAAATATTTAGCTAAGTCATGTACCCCCATGTAAAAGTTATGAATTGGTTCGTGTCTGATCTATTCTGGACAAATTATTTTTATCTAGATAAAAAAAATCCTATGGTTTGACAGTTCGGATCACTGCACATTTAAATCGGCCGTTTACGATTTTTGGGTATAAGTCAGAACTAAGCGACAAGCGATATTTGCCAATGCATCAGAACCCTGGTCCAAAACTTTTGTTTCCAATCTACCCGGTATATGCATTAAAAAAAATCGAATATGATAACCTTCAAACTTACATAGAAATTTAATATAAAATCTTGGACTTGAGCAAAATTGAGGCGCATGGAAAAGCAATTTTAAAGATCTCGAATATAGACACTTCGGTAAAACCTCGGACGTATACACATTTTCATAACTGTGGAACCTAGACAACTGTTCTAGATCGTAGTCTCAAGAAAAATTCTCAATATTCTGGAACGACGAAAATTTTCCCACTTGGTAATAGACATAGCAAATTTTACATGCGTTTATAGTTTAAAATCATGATCTTAAAAAGTTGTAAGATTCTGGGATAAATTTGAGAGATATTGGACATTTTTAAAATGGTGGGACTTATAAATTCGCGATATCTACCACAAACAAATTAAAATAGTGGGAAATAATGTAAATGCTTCTGAAACATAGATAAGCTTCATTTTTTTTAAATTAAGGCTTGGAAGACTTTCAAAATGAGAAAGTAAAAAAGCCAGAATATGGAAGCCAGAGTTTTTTTTTAACGTCAGAAGTTTTGTGATAACCTCGGCAATGCGAAAATATGAAATTGCATTCGGGTTAACTATCCCATTCCAGGCCTACTAAGCACAACCTGAACTTAGTCTTTCTTAATCTAGCGTAGCTTAGCACCAAACGGAATGTTATTATTACAGATGGCTTCCAAATTTATTTACCTTTCCATATGTACCGTTATTGATTATTGTTGAAAATGGAAACCTATTTCTGGCGGCTCAACTTGGCCTACTGGTTTTCTTGGGCCTATTAGCCATTGGAACGCCATTGGGATTCTCTTTGGCCTATCGAACAGTGTAACTTTTGTTTTCGAGATCTTATTTTGCGTTCTTAAACACTTCGTCTTGCAGCTATTGAATAGAAGCATCGTATCCAACGTTTGTTTGACACGTTCACGCCTAAATCATAGAGATATTTGATGTTTTGTGCTCGATAGCTCAAAATTCTTACTTGAAGCATAGATTATTATTTCGCATAACTTGTGACCATGGTTACTTCCACTCACTTGCTATAAAAAATGTTTTTCAGAATTATGTCAAGTATGTTTTTGACACATAAAATCTGTCAATATTGCTTTCAGTGCGTCACAATCAGCAATTTTACGACTCGTTAGTGCTCACTCTGAGTGAACGCTCACGAATCATAAGATCGCTTATTGTGACGCTCTGATAGTAAAATTGACACGTTTTATGAGTCAAACACATACTTTAAACCCTCTTCTCGCTACTTACAAGTACAGCATATCTAATGATCTAATGATGGCATAATTAAAAAAAAAATGTTTTTATGGCAAGTGAGTGGAAGTAACCCTGCTTCTGACTTTAAACAAAACACGTTATTCTCAATGGAATTGAGAAGAGACATGCAAGAAAATTCCAGTGAGGATCTTTGGCAAATTTTCAAAAGAGTCTTTATGGAATTTAAAGACAAATTCCAGGATGATGATTTGAGAATGCTTAGCAATATTTCATAGTAAGTTCCTGAAAAAATCCTGAGAATTCCCAAATTTTTCTGTTTAGATTTCCAACACAATTCTAAGATGAAATCCAAAAACATTCTTAACAATATTCGAAGGATACATTTCCAAACGGTAGCCTTCAAAGATAATTTAGATAAATTAAAGGGAAACCTGGCGAGAATTAATATAAATGCAAAGATAATTGTACATTGAATTCTAGGAATTTCCTAGAGGGGATTACAAAAATGGTATACAAACATTTCAATTGAATGCCAGAGAGAATAATTACATTATTCAGGGGAATCAAAGAGATAGCAAATCTGAAGAAATCTTGGGATGAGTCTAAGAAAGTTCTCAGAAACACATGAATGAAGAATTATCTTCTATAAATGTAAAAATTATCTTATTCTGGTAATTCAGACATTGGAAATTTGCTCAGGCTCCGGGCATACAAATTCTAAATTGGATTTTAAAATTCATAGACAACTGTTCGATTTAAGATTTTATGCTTCCACAATAATTAAGATCCCGGTCTAGGAAAATTCTTCAAATGGGAAGTCCATTATAAGTCTGATCAGAAAAATCCTCCTGAGGGGAAAAAATATGAGACTCCGAAGTACCTGAGACTAAGGATATTTTTTATGATTATCTATCCCCGACTAAGACAAATTAAGTTGTTAAGTCACATCTGAAAAGCCCAAATCACTTTGCATACATAGGTAGAGCAAAGTTCTTAAAGGAAAAAAGTACATATAGCTAACAAGTTAGCTGAATTCGGTCAAAATATAAGCAACAATATTTTAAGATTGCAACCAGTTATTTCCCGATTCTCCCGATTTATCCGAATAAGTGCCCACCCTGCCGATATCTAGATCAAGGAGCTAAAAAATATATAACAATATGAGTGATTCTGTCAAAACCAATTGAAAAAAATTGCGTTACCATCGCAACTATTCTAATCATATTTTCCACGATGATTTACAATGAATCGCAAATTTGTTACCAAATCAACCGTTTTAATATTATTTTTTTTTTTCAAAAAAAATACTTTACTCTCAACATTGGTCGTAAAAAAGTGAAGATATAGTGAATAAATTTTTGGTATAAAAAGTGACATTTTAGTTATCGACTTGAAAATATTAACCTAGTCACTAGAATGTGACCTGACTAGCCCTGCGTGACCTGTACTGAAAAACACAGCTGCTTCTATCGACAGCTAACATATAGTTGTAGACAGTTAAAAAACATAAAAGTAAACGTTTTAAATTTAATTATTTGTTAGAAAAAAAATTAAATAAATATGTTCATTTATATTAAAATCAGTGTTCGTTGGCCTATGAATAATTTAAACATCCGATACTCAACGAAAATAAATTGATACTTATATATTTCCATAATGAAATAAATTTTCAGCGCTCTGTTTTAAAACATTCATTCATTTGTAAAATTGCAGTGTTTTTACTATGAACGTTTACTCATAACTTTGATTTAACTCAAACAAGATTCCTTTCTGGAAAAAAATCTTACTTTAGTGCGGCACAGGTTGTAAGGCATAATAGTTGGGTTGTTTAGGGGTATTGAGGTAAATACATATTCGTCATCTGCATTAAAAATGGAACCGAAATCCAAAATTTCATCAATTTTGGTACACTGGAACTATTTTAAATAAGTACGATTACATTAGCAAAAATCTTAGCGCCCCTCGGCGGGAATTTGTATGGGAGCGAGCTGTCAACGAATAGTTTTAGTGTCATCGATCAAAAATTTAAATCTTGATTTAAAAATCGAGATGAATATCTACGGGATTGATAAAAATATCGTTGTACTCAGAAAACGAAACTCTATCACATGATGTATAAAAAATAGGTATATTTTTCGAAGT
Source organism: Ochlerotatus camptorhynchus (assembly GCF_037179485.1). Taxonomy (NCBI): domain Eukaryota; kingdom Metazoa; phylum Arthropoda; class Insecta; order Diptera; family Culicidae; genus Ochlerotatus; species Ochlerotatus camptorhynchus. The sequence continues at coordinate 340,460 of NW_027040636.1, read as the reverse complement.
TAATCAACCCAATTCCTGACAAAAACACGCTTTTCACATAATCAGTACATAAAGCAGAATTGAAATCTTTGCAAGTTATAACTGTTACTGAAAACGCAAAACAATTTCTCTTAGATCCAATGTAGGTTTAGATTTATCAAATCCTTGCCGGGGATGAAATTTGAACTCTTGATCCTCTAGCTGAGACGCATGGATCCTAACCGCTACGCCAGGTCTGTCCCACACCAACATAAATGTTTTTTTATTTATCTCAAAAGTTCGAAAATACGGTACTATTCCGTTCAATACGGTACGTTTTGTCAGCCTATCTAGGTGCACATTCAACTTGGAACCACATAATTATCACGATTGAAAATGAATTTATCAAGCATTTTACAATAGAACTAATTGGCTCATTAGCCTTATAGATATAGCAGCTTATGGTGTACCTATACATTTCAAATAAAGAACGAGAGCAATAGCATAGTTAGTAGGTTTCACATGCACTGCTATAGGTTTGCAAGATAACTACTTTTGAGTGACCTCCGTTGATTTTAAACACTAACCCGTTTATGACTAAATAAAACATGATTCGTCAGCGATTTTTTTTTGCACTTCATTCGATTCCACCCGTCACCCCTTAAAATCGGTTTATGAAATGGATGCTGCTAACTTACGCATTGATGATCTTTGTCTGGTTAACTGTGCCTCCCAGTGTCCAGGATTCGATTTTTCGCTGCTGGTTGGGTAGATATTGGGGAAGTCCGCCTTTCGTTGGATTGTAGACACCCTTGCGATTGTGCTTCTTCCTTCCTGGAATCCACAGGATCCGTAAGTTACTGGAACTTTTAGCTTTGGGACCTTTGGAGGACATTCTGGCCATCGTCAATTGAAATCAAACACGTAGGGAAAATATTTGAATCGTCACCATTAGCACAATTATAACACACAGATGTCCCATTGATTCCCAATGATGAGATAAGTAAAGAATGCGAATAAGATGATTGGAACTGATGAATGCCTCACTATGTACCTTTTCTTTAGATTCAAATCCTCGAACAAGTTTTATGCACAATATTTTTATCAAAACACATATTCATACATGTATCCCGTTATCTCACTCCTCTTATATTTTTGGGTAAATTTGCATTATCACAACATTCCCTGTGCTACTAACTCAAAGTAGTTTCAAATCAAAGCTGATAATCCATTATATGCACTAACCGCACTTTAAAACATCTTAATAGTCTTAAATAATAAATTAATTTGATCACAGACTAAATCGACAAATATGTCAACATCTACCATTTTACACCTTTGAAAGACGTCAAACAGTGTAAGATCAGTAGCTGTATGGAGTGTTCATTCGTGATTGGAATTTAAACACGTATACAGTCACACATAATGAAAGCTTTACTTTGTTTTAGTGTGTGCAAAATAAGTTTCGTTGAGATGAATATTTTCTATCCACGTGTTTACCCATACGATTGCAGTACACCGGTGCATGTCTTAGCATAATGTGTTACCCCATAAATTACGATAGTAAAGCAAAAAGGAGCCTCAGTTTGAATTTGATTTTATTTTAAAGAATATCTATACATAACTGTTCACTAGACACCAGCACTACACTAAATTTTCACGGTTTTTACGAGATATTTTAGGTTCGTTTTACTCTTTATTTGTTCTAACGTCCAACTAAATTACATTTCATTATAATCTTGGTGCTCCAGCTATTACAGTAACTTATTAACCTTAATTGTTACGAAATAAATCTAAGTGTGTTTACATAGTTCCTTCTTTGGCAATTCTGTATTTTAAACAGGTTTTCTATACCTGTACGTCAGTATAACAATTGACATCTTAAAACTAAGAACTAAAACTAAATCTTATCTAAGTATAAGGGGAATTAATCGATGTTTGTATCATTGTATCATTATTCGAAGTTCTATGTACCTCAGTGGTGCTGTACCAGGGAGACAGCTTCAAACTATCTTCAGAACATTGTTCTGAATCCTTTAAAGTGATATTTTCCTGGTAGTGCAACAACTAGACCATATTGGCACAGCGTAAAGCATGGCCTGTCTCAAAACTTGTTTAAATATTAGAAGTTTATTCGTCAGGCAAAGTTTGGATTTCCTGTTTATAAGAGGATACAAACTTCTCATATATTTGTTACATTTGGCTTGAATCCTCAATGGGATCTTTAAAAGATAAATTTAAAGGATAAATTAAAAGTCCAAGATGAGGACTGTTCAAGTTATAAAACGGACACACACTTTCAGTCCCATCTTTTTTATTTGACTGCTTAGCTTAAGGCTTTCGTCGGCAAGTTTTGAGCTCTACTTATAAGCAAAATAGACAAAATAATAATCAATATATGTGAAGCAGCTTGTATTCTTTTTAAAATTTTAAATCACATGTGCTCTAAAATGCTTTTTATACTCATGTCAGTATTTCTTGAGCACCAGTGGAACTTCGGACCAGAAAGTGGCTCCACTTGTCAGTTGCGAAAACTAGCGCACCTAGCGGTAGATGGCATCTTCTACCTGCAGTTAAGATAGGCAGCATGCTATGATAGTGTGAGTGCACATAGAAAGCCCGTATGGAACGCTACTACAACACATCGCTTGTTGAGCAGAAAAACGAACCATTTTTGATACACCTATTTTTTTGCACTTCCCCTTCTGTTCTGTGGCACCATGCTAAATTTTGCAATTGTGTCAAGCCAGATATTTATGATTTCTGTACTTCTAAAATATGATACACACCAAGTATAATAAATATAAATATTGTAGAACAAATTGTTTGTACGATTTTGCATAATTTTCGGTGTCATTTTTCGTCCCACGTTTACAACTTTGGAAAATTGACAATAATACCTCAAAAATTATGATACTGCCGAATACAATAAGTTTAAGTTATTCAGTGACAGTTTTCATTAAATTTGAACTGAATATACACATTTGAAACACATAAAATAAATTTCGTTCTCACTATTTACTTTCTCAACACACTTTTTATCACATTTTGTTCTAATTAAATATTAAATTTTATATTTTTGGTATTTTGTAAATGCATTTTTTTTTAGAATACATGGCTTGGCGGTTCATTCTGAAGTTATGTGTTTGATTATCATTATTTTAAGCAATGCATATTTTTGTTTGGATCATACTCTATGTATATACATAAATATCCTTAATAAACAATAGGAATACAATTAAAAATCAAAAAGTTCCAGCCAATTGTTGAAGGCTGTTTAATAACTTGGTTTAACCAAAAAATTGGAACTACGTTCACAGTAACTATATGACTATTACTAGGTTTCAAAAAGGAAGCTCTAGGCTTATGAGGGATTATTATTTCCTTTGGTTTGTTTTTTCCGTCGATCTTGTTTTCCGTGCTGAGCACCAATGCTACCGACGTGCCAGGAAGGCAGCTCCCACACCTGGACCCTACCTATCGACCCATCAACTCATGAACCGGGGACCAACGGCTTTACTTCCCATCCGAAGGAAGGCGTGATCAGAGATGTTATGCCTCAGAACATCCCGGCGGCGCCGACTGGGATTGAACCCAGGCCTGCTGGGGTGAGAGGTAATCACGCTTACCACTACACCACCTAGGGATTATTATGAGTTGAGTTTTACAAGCGTTGGGAGAAATCTTATATTTTTGTAAATAACTGAATTCATTCCATAAATTAGGCTGGACATTATTTCTTCTTCCATCATATGAAGTACGCTGCATGCTTATATAGGGTTAATAGTTCTAATGTTGGCCCATGGATCTAAGATTGGGCCCATCGCTAAAAATTTGCTATTTATCAATTTTATCTATGTAGATGAACGCGTCATTGGGACGGAACTAATAGATATGTTTGGTCGCTATTGAAAATTTAGTCGATTGCTGAATTTAGACATGGGCCCAAATTAAAGGCATTTAGGCCGACAATACATCCATTTCCCATATTTGTTATTTTTGTGTGTTTACTGGTATTGGAAATCTTTAAATCCGGTGAATAAACCTGGTACCATGGGAATCAATTACTGATTGGAACATCAATAGCCGTAGTGGGAAAGTAGTATTTTACTATTACCAAATCAAAGTTGGTACTCGTGGAGAATAGAAGAACTATGAAAGTCACGCAAATTTGGCCTATTTTCAACCCCCCCTCCCTCCTTTGTCACATTTTTTGTATGGACCTTATTTTTTTTTTGTATGGCTCGTCACAATTTTCAAAACACCCCCTACCCCCTAAATGTGTGACATAATTAATGGACGACCCCCAATGGCTTTACTTCCCTTGCGAAGGAAGGCGTGATCAGAGATGTTCGCCTCAGAACATCCCGGCGGCGCCGACTGGGATTGAACCCAGGCCTGCTGAGGTGAGAGGTAATCACGTTTACCACTACACCACCGGCGCCGCTGATTTATGCGATATCGCGCTTAATTTTACGTGTAAATATAGAGTTAATTACGTGTGAGCCAGCTATCGCAAAGTTTTACATATTTTTTTTCAAACGGTGAAATACCAAGGGGAGAGGAATGCTTAAAATTGGTTTAAAAAAAGCTACGTCATTTATGGATGTTCCCTAGCATGCATGCATATTCGCTGGATAAAAATCAGAATTTTAACCATCCACAGATACAAATATTCTGTAATTTTCAACTACAACCTGGAACAGGTTTTTGAATATAGCATTACCATTTAACGATAATTTGAATTTTCAACAAACATTTAGATGAAAATGAAAATTTCAGTTTTAATTAATTGAATATTAATTTAAACTGAAATTTACATGTTCATCTAAATTTATATCGATGTTTGTTAAGGCTGAAAGCCTTATAAATAAAAGAAATAATTTCAATAGAACTTTTCACTGTTATGTAAAAATACAGTTGCATATAAAATTCAATGCATATGAATGGATTATTAAATACCTTCTCGTAAAATTAATAAAAAATACATCAATGAGCTTAATGTAAATTTACAAATTGTTTGCTGTGTCACTTAACATTTTCCCTCGTTTAATTTTGAACTGAAATTGACATAAACAACGAAATTGTTTGCAAGCTTGTATACAAAATCGCAGATTTTTTACGATATAGCGCTTAAATTTAAATGAAATATAGTGTAATTTATGCCAAATCTATCGTTAACTGCAAGTGCACTAGATATTGCAGAAATTTGCACAACATTTTCAAATTGTGTTGTTTTAAAATTAATTATTATTGTTGCTGGAAAGGTATGCAGAAATTAATTAGATACAGGAAGTCTTTTCAACTCATGTAAAAATCAAGTAGAATGTAATTTTCAACTCATGTAATTTTAGTATCCACAGTAATTTTAAGTGTTTTGCAATGCTACTTTTATGTGCTTTGACATTAATGTAAATTTACAAAATTGTATTGCCTATGTTAGAAAATCATACATTTTTTGGGTGCAAGATAAAAAAAAAAATAGCTGGAGAATGCAAAAGCAAAATCTCAAGCATATATTTTATAGATCTTCTAGATAGAGTTAGTAATAACATTTATTCTTCCTTGAATCTTTTCACTACACCAAAAAAATCCCATGAATTTTGCAACCATTGCATGGGGCATTTTCATACAACCAGGCGGTCAAAAATATTTCTATCATTTTTTCACAATTCCTGCTATTATTCTTGCTTTGTTTCATCAATATAAGGTGTGCGTTATCACTTGCAACATTTTCACGACCAACTTTTGAAAAGGGCCTAACTTTTGATTAATTAAAATTTAATTTTTACGATTTTATAACGGTTACAGTTTCAACCTTGTTTTCAGAGAATAAAATCTAATGAACAAAGACAACCTACCATGGTTTTTTTGGGGGGAACACCGTAAAAAATAAAAAAAAACCTTTTTTTTTTTGGAAATATGTTTATTTTTTTCAACAAATCTTCTGTAAAAAAAAATACAAAAAGCCATGATACAATAATCAAAATCAAATATGTTTCAACGAATTTCTTTTTATTCCTCTGTTACAATATCATCATGAACAAATTCTTCTTCAATTTCATCGACTGCTTTCATAAGTTCCTCCAAGGCATTGAAGTTATTAGTATTGACTACTGAATCACTTACAGAATTTTCAAATATCATGAAACTTTTCACGATGTCGGGATAATCCAGGGATACTTTTTTCTGTCGTCTTTTTGCCATCCAAATGGAACTGATCAGTGGGTCCGATTCATTAATGGCACGAATAAAGACATCATGTAAATTTTCTACTCTTGATCGTTTTCTTGCATGATGGGTTCGATATTTTTTTAAATGTATATGTTGACTTTCTGCTGCCTCTTCCGCTAATGAACCAAGTGGTGCTGGTGAATGTATGATTATTTCTCCATCATGAGCGAGAACTTTATGCACGGTTGCAGTAATTTTGTACCAATCATACAATTTAAGATAGAGCCTATATGTTTTTTTATTTATATAATATTTAAAAAAATATAATAAAAATATATAAATATAATAAAATATTTATATATTTTTTCGTAAAGCTGTGTCGTCACATGTTTTTTTCTTTGTTCATATAGTTCTGTGAACGGTTTCGTTACCTTCCATTTTTTGATATCCATTCTGTATGCAATATGCAAAAAGCATTCGAAAAATCTTATCCAAGCATGAAGTGGAGATATGCCGTAATGCAAGGCTTCTTCGTTTGATATAAATCCTTCCTCGAATTTCTCTGCATCATTCATTACATTTGGTGTTGCCCCACATATTGAACAATTCTGCATCGACGAATTTCCAGTGATATAAGTTAAGACTTTTCCGTCTATCATACTGAGGACAAAATCAAAATCAACAAGTATAAACTTGTCGTTTGAGAGTTCAATTTTCACTGGCGTTCACATTGCTCCTGTTCGATGAATTCCTCGATGCCAAATTCTCCATCAAGCCAATTCCGAAAATACGACTCAAATCGCTCTTTCGTGCGATTAGCTTCATGCCATTTGTTGATGTATTTAGTAACGATTTTATGGATCTTTCATCGAGAGGTTTACGTTTTTCCACCGAGATGTTATAATTTTCACAAATGAATTCAATGGCTCTGTGAACATTAACACTATGGCTTAATTTTGCGTCTAATAGATTAATAATGGTTCTATTATCCATGCTCACACTTGGTCTCAACCGTAAATTTGAATTACACTGGCGACGTTTTCCTCTTTCACTCAAATCCAAGAAAGGTTTTGAAGGTCGTCCACGTTTTGTTCCCGAGGCCGAGGTTGAGGCAACACATTGCTCCTGTTCGATGAATTCCTCGATGCCAAATTCTCCTTCAAGCCAATTCCGAAAATACGACTCAAATCGCTCTTTCGTGCGATTAGCTTCATGCTATTTGTTGATGTATTTAGTAACGATTTTATGGATCTTTCATCGAGAGGTTTACGTTTTTCCACCGAGATGTTATAATTTTCACAAATGAATTCAATGGCTCTGTGAACATTGTCACTATGGCTTAATTTTGCGTCTAATAGATTAATAATGGTTCTATTATCCATGCTCACACTTGGTCTCAACCGTAAATTTGAATTACACTGTAGTAGAAACTTGAAACTTTCAGATTCTCTTAGTTGAAATGTTTACTATCGACCAAAAATAACGAAATAAGGATTAGTGAAAGTCGATTTTTTTTTATTTTTGACCGCCTGATATCTGATAGTGCATTGGTATTAAGGCACGTTGAGCAAAATGATAGATTAACTCTAAAATCTCCCGCAACGCATCACCAATGGATGCAATGTGCTTCGAGCTATGCAAAGAGAAATATTCAAATAATGTTCGCTTCGGTGAGCCTTAAATTAATCAAAATAGCAGACGTACTCATAATGTGCATAGGGTGGGTGAGCCAGTAGTAGAAAAGCTAAGACAATTTATTTATTCAAAAATAAATATACGATCTGCATACAATTTTTATATGTCAATCTGTATTGTGTATGCATTTTTCGTGCGAAAACTTGTCCTTCATTAATCAGAACACTGTTGTAGTAGTTTTGGTAGTTGCTAAATGTGGTTCCTAATAGTGAAACGCATTGATTTCTAATGGATTCCACTATTATATGAACACTACCGCAACTATAGTAGGTGCAAAGGAGTCAAAATCTTAAGACAAATAAATTTCCGTCGTTTTAGCTAATTATGCTAATCTTATTCATTTTAGGAGAGTTATTGAAGAAAAATAGATTTAACTGGCCTTCCACCAATATTCCGGCATAAACTTCATACCGCAACTATAGGTACACCACTATTACTGGAACACTTACCCTACATGTTTAAATTCTATATGTCCAGATTCGTTTTGCCAAAACCACACGAAATCCTGGAATGTATTCTAAATTGTTTCTCAATCAGGTCAATTATTTGATCGGTCAACTAAATAGGATAGGTATGTAAATGACTGCAGCTACACCAACCACCCCTCTAGTGTAGAATAATAGCAACATAAGCTAATTGCCGCAACCTTTGTCTAACAGATTTGATAAATCTAAATTCATTCAACAAACCATACCATATTTGTTCATACATATCTGAATTTGGTTGGAAAGCATTGTTTTGACATAGATTAGCCCCGTGAAGTGGGTTGGATTCCCGGGGATTTTTCAAGTTGGAAATTTTATCGACATGCAATCACACATAGTTTCCTATTCCTGGCGGCAAACACATTTGCTATGCTCAGAAAAGTTGAGAAAATATTTTATTTTATTTGACGTCAATCAGTGTAGACCGTTTTACAATAGCCTTAAGGGGGTATTCCCAATCTTTTGCCTTTTTTCGGCCTGTTTTTCAATTATTTTTTTTCAAGGAAAATTAATAGTAATGCGCCTAACTCTTTGGGATTCTTGTTTATTGAACATGAAAGTTTACAAATAAATTTTTTTCGACATAAAAAAAGACATTATTGACGTCACAAAATGGCGGGAAACAGACCCCTGTTCGCCGCAAACGCCTGGACGGGCGAAGACTTTTCTCTGGAACGGCTTCATCTGAAACAGATTTCGTGATGAAATTAATAATCTGCATAAGGTTCTCTGGAGCTTCTCCCGTTGGCAGCAAAAAATCTTGCAAATTAACAAAATGGCGGCCATATGAAAAAACAGGCGATTTTTAGCCCGCTTTTTTGCAGCTTTAAGGTGCTTCAAACAATGTTAAATGTTAATATTTTTGGCTGAAAGTGGGAGAAGCTCCAAAGAATTTAATAAGGAACAAAATGCGCAAAGATTCAAGTCAATATCTCTTATAGTTTCTGAGAAAAATCTTCGTCCAATAAAAAAATGTGGTTTCGAGAAAAACGCGTTTAAAGTTTTGACTTTAGTTAAAACCATTTGGGGGTTCTTACCATTAGTCAGCTATGCCTGGACAACGAATTCGCTGATCGGAAAACGGCTTGGGGGGATGAAAGTATATAGTTTAAAGTACAAAAAACGTGAAAAAAAAATTTCATTTTTTGAAAAAAAAAAAGATCGGGAATACCCCCTTAAGTGCTAGTTTAATCTTTTTTATATGAATTACAATATGCCTTGAAAACAAATAAATAAAACTAGTACTAGCTGACGTTACGCAAGGAATTAAAATATTGTTTTAATTTGGTTGTTGTCATTGTAAAGTCAATGTTGTCGCAGTGCCTATTGTATGTGTCCATCATTTGGATCAAGAGTTGGCGGTTTGAAGCAAATATATTTTTATGTCGTAAATTCCTTGATTGTGTTTATAAATTTAAGGATGACAATAGTTCTATTGAATCAATGCGATGTGATACGATATTGTTTACGAATGAAATCATAACGAATTCACGAAGCTTTTTTAATGTTTGGATATTTATGAGCATACATCGAGCTGTGTATGATGGCAGAGGAAATACAGTCCAACATAACTTGAGAAGTGCATACAATAGAAACTGCTTTTGAACGGACTCTATTCTTTCTTGGTGTGTGATTGAAAAATGAGACCAAGCTATGCTGTAATATTCTAATATCGACCTTACATAAGCAATGTACAATGTTTTTATCGTATATGGATTGTAATCGTGAAAGTTATAGCAGAAACGTTTTAAGAAACCAAGCATGTTGTTAGCTCTGTTAATAATTGTGTTATAAAGATCGGCGAAAGTAACCCTGCTAATCCACAAATTTCTCGTTAGCTCGAAACTTTTTTCTGGCTTTAATACGTCCTTAGTTGTGAATTGAGAGATTTCTAAGCCTGTACCTTTTTTGCATTAGTATTATTGTGTGGCTAGTACAATGATATTCTATGCCCAGGGAAGTTGAGAAATTATCCAATTCGAAAAATTCCTACTATAGGCAACTTTTTGTAGTTGTGAATTTGAATATTTCAGATAAGTCTGCTCATAAAACTTAACTTGTGGCATGGTTCTTAAGTTGATGTTTTCACACTTTTTCTCTAGAATTTCTTCGGAAATATCCCAGGATTTATCCAGAGTAATGTTAAAAATTATCTAGATGAATGGGGATTCATTCTGCATTTTTCTGCACAAATTTTTTGGATTTATTTGCAGAGCACTTTAAAGATTCTCTCCAAAGAAATCTTGGCATTCATTTGCAATACTCTTCGAATTTTCCAACCAGTACCCGTACGTTATTATTTCAGGAAATATAAATTTAGTATGCATTGAATATACCTTTGCAAGGTTTCCACTTTTTATAGCTCCTGTTTTACGAAACTCATAACAGCAATTTAAACGTCAACGGTTGTTTAGGAGTTACAAACCCACATAGCGCATTTTGCACCACCCTTAGCTCAGCATTTTATACATTAAAAACGCTTATTTGTGATCGAAAAACAGTCGGTTTTCTCACAGATCAAGAAGCAGGTTATGCAGTAAGTTGATTCATATATCATAATACGGGAATGCTCTTATATCTGTCTATCAAAAGTCTATTGAGAAGCTGTTCATATAATAAAAAAGTTGACCATAATGTCTCCTAATGCGAAATATCATGGTGACGCGCATTTCCCTGCCGGGTAATTTAAAACCATTTCCCCTCCTAAATATCCGGATAGAAAAATGTTGGATATTATCCCTATCCACTTTTTTTTCTATCCGGATAAATTTTAAAACGTATACTATCCAGATAATTTTAACTCGGATAGTATCCATTTTAAAATTAAGGATAATGTTGATGCTGGCATACATTATTTTTTGATCAGTGAAAATTAAAATAATTATTTAATTTGCATTCTATTACAGAGCAATGCGTCGGTAATCCAAATGAAGGACCTAACACCGAATCAACAGTACAATATCACAGCCACGGTACTAACATCCCATCGAGAATTTGTTTACGTGGAAAACAAACCACAATTCAAAACATTGTCCGAGGATTATACACCGGGAAATATTACCAAAATTGACGTAATTGGCTTCCACATAAACCACCATAATCATGAATTGTTGGATGCTGTAGTTTCGTGGCAACCTGCACCAGGTAAGTGTTGGAATTATTCAATTTAATTGATAGGGTCTTAACAAACGTTTCAATTGCAGACAGGACATGCCACTATGAATTACTTTATCATGCGAGCCACTTGCCAGATTATCTTTCTATGGTTGTTGATGTTCAAAAGGTAAATATCTAGTTGCAAAAAACAATATAGTAAACTGTTTCGTCCTTTCAAATCCACAGGAGCTGTATAATTATACCATAACGGCCCTGGAACTTAATTCGGAGTACTACTTAGGTATCCGGGCGAAAAATATGAAAAATTCTTCAAAAGAAAGTGAATTGAAATGGCATACATTCCATACCCCTAGCTGTATAGATAGGCATGACGGCAGCAAAATATGCGGTAAGATAAGCAAATTGCGCCTTCACATGTTGTACCCAAAATAGCAATATTTCATAACCAATTTGAACACAACAAAAACGCAAGAATATAGCGAACTTTTGGTAACGGGTGTTCAATAAAAAATGAGAATGATTTTAGTGCCGTCCAGCGCTTTTGTGAGAGCATCGCGACTAAGTTGCGTCGTACGGCTGACCAGGGCCCCTTCTTCAATATTCATTGACGTTTTTTTGAAGAATGAACATTATGTTTTTAATAAAAAATACTGAATTCGTTGAAAAAAAAAACGTTTTTACTAGCTATATGACTGAAAAAATTCTAATTTTTTATTGAACACCCGTTATGTAATGTTGAATTTGGTTTGAAACTGCATGATAATAAAGTAATGAGATAAAATTATCTACAATTTACCGTTCCATTTTATTCAATATAGCACCGGAAAGTGTATTCAATGTTCACGTTAATTCAGTGTACCTTTCGGGTGACAACTATAAATTGAACATCAGCTGGGACAAACCTCGCTTCCTTCCAGATTACTACATCATAAGAATATATGACCTATATTCTGCAACAGAGGAAGATCCGGCAAAGTCAATCACACGTAATGTGAGCAGGGTGAGTAGTATACTATAATAGATTACTATTCATATAAGTATTAGAGTAGGTCACCGTTATATAGAAAAACGCAAACTTTGCCTTAGTTACCACACGAGAACAACTCTTTTTTGGTTCAATTTGGAGTTCCAAACAAAAGTGCAAAATTTGGGGACGATTGGTTGCAACCCGGCATTATACATAGCTCAATCTCATATGCGTAGTTAGAGAACGGGGGGAGGAGAGGGCGGCTTATTATACGCAGGTTTTGAATCGAAAATTGTTGTAGTGTAAATATTTAATATCCACTTGTCCATGCAGTTGTTAGTGAGGTGATGTTGTTTGAATTATTAGCAGTTGGAAACCTACTGTAGCTACAATACAAACGAATACAAATAAACAATATATCAGTAGTTCGTATGCCTCGTATGGCAGGACGGCCAAGCTTAGGCCACCCCCATATAGAAAAGACAGAAGCAGTTCTACACCAAAAACCAAAAACAGGAGAAAACGATAACTGTCTTGACGAGTTTCGTCTCAGACACAGGTACAGTCGGTTTTCGCTCGTTAGGCATCTTTAAGTGCGCTACGTTTTAGTTAGACTTCCAAGTCCAAATTTCGACTAACTTCATGCAAAAACCGGCAAACGAGTGGAGTAATGATACAGATTATTTCAATGCGATACAACGAGTTGCTTCCTTGATGGATGTCAACGATGTGGCGGAACGAGGGGTGAAGCTAATTTCTGACTCTATCAAGAAATCCACCCGAGACCCTGTTCAACAGAAATATTTTTTTTTTTTATTTATTACTTTATTTGTACAGGCTCAATCGAATAAACTTTACAGAGCCGAATTATCATTTTCGTTATACATTATTGATGTCTTATATTATATATAAGTTAAAGGAGCTGGACCGGATACTCGCGGTTGTCTCGAGGTTAGTGGAGATTTACAATTTTTTTGGATGGGAAAAGGGAGAGGGAGGTTTGAAATGTGGTTTTCGATACAAATATTTAATTAATCCTAAAACATGAACTAATTTCTATTCATCTTGAAAACAAACATTAAAAAAAAACTACACGCACAATACACAAACTAAACACAAGGTTAATAAAACTTACAATCTAAGGTTAGTATTCTTAAAGTAAACATATATGAGTTTCATAAACTCCAGATCACGTCTAGCCAAAATATCCCGAACTGGAACATTAGGTTGTCTACCTCGAGCCCGAAGGGAATCGCACAGCTCAGATCTGACTCCGCGATGCTCAGCACAAGACCAAATAATGTGATCTGCGTCCTGGTAACCTTGTCCACATTCACAGAGACTGCTGTCCTTCAGCCCAACACGGAACAAGTGAGCGTTTAACGAATAGTGATTGGACATGAGGCGAGACATCATACGAATGAAGTCTCGACCCACATCCAACCCCTTGAACCAAGGACTCTTAGACACCTTAGGGATGATCGAATATAGCCATCGTCCCAAACTCCCTTCACTCCACTTATTCTGCCAGCTGACGAGTGACTGTTGACGATAAATGAAGAAAAATTCGTTGTAGGCGATTTGTCGATCGTAAATATCGCCTTCCATAGCGCCCACCTTAGCAAGTGAGTCCGCCATCTCATTGCCCGGAATCGAGCAATGAGATGGGACCCATGCAAAGGTGATGACAAAAGATCTTAAAGATAAAGCACTTAAAAGCTCTCGTATTTTCATGAGAAAATACGAGGAGTGCTTTACCGGCCTCATGGATCGAATAGCCTCGACAGAACTGAGACTATCCGTAAAAATAAAATAGTGATCTGGTGCAAGTGAGGCGATCGTTTCTAGCGTATAGTGTATTGCCGCCAGTTCAGCAACATATACGGAACAAGGAGCTTGAAGCATTCGAGAGGCGCTATGAATTTCGTTAAAAATAAGAAACCAGCGGACGACTCTATTAGTGATCCATCTGTGAAGAACGATCTTGCGGAATCAACTTGGCCAAACTTTGCAGCGTAAATTGACGGAACAATCATGGGACGATGATGTTCTGGGATCCCACGAATCTCCCGCGTCATAGATAAATCAAAACTAACTGAATTGCCGAAGTCAGAGAAGCATACACGATGAGGATTATGCTGTGAAGGGCTGACATCCTGTGTTATGTACACGTAGTACAATGGCATAAAACGAGTTTGGGGGTTTAGCTCAAGAAGCTTCTCAAAGTTTGCAATCACCAGTGGGTTCATAATTTCACAACGGGTGAGGAGCCTGAGGGATAATTCCGAAAACCGATCAGATAGTGGCAACATGCCCGCTAACACTTCGAGACTCATCGTATGAGTCGAGTGCATGCATCCTAACGCGATACGAAGACAGCGATACTGGATCCGTTCCAGTTTGATGATGTGCGTTTTAGCCGCCGACTGGAAGCAAAAACTACCGTACTCTAAAACCGATAAAATCGTTGTCCGGTACAACGTCAGAAGATCTTGTGGATGGGCTCCCCACCACGTTCCGGTAATTGATCGAAGGAAATTGATCCTTAGTTGGCATTTTTGTCTCAGATACTCAATGTGGGATCTCCAGGTGCATTTGGAATCGAACCAGACCCCGAGATATTTAAAACACATGGAATGAGTGATCGGTTTACCCAAAAGTTGAAGCTTCGGTTGTGCTGGGCTATGCTTCCTAGAAAAAACGACCAACTCAGTTTTCTCCGTGGAGAATTCGATACCTAGCTGAATAGCCCAAGTAGACAAATTGTCTAAGGTATCCTGTAAGGGTCCTTGCAGGTCGGCCTCTCTGGGCCCTGTCATAGACACAACTCCGTCATCTGCAAGTTGTCTCAGCGTGCAGTTGTCACTTAGACAATTGTCAATTTCTCTGACGTAGAAATTATACAAAAGGGGGCTTAAACATGAGCCCTGGGGGAGGCCCATGTAACTAAATCGAGAAGCTGTAGAGTTTCCATGAGAAAAGCTCATATGTTTCTCTGACAGCAAATTGTACAAAAAGTTATTAATTAATGGAGAAAGGCCACATGCGTGGAGTTTGTCTGAAAGGACCTCAACCGATACTGAATCAAAAGCCCCCTTAATATCCAAGAACACAGAAGCCATTTGCTCTTTTTTAGCAAAAGCCAACTGAATTTCGGTGGAAACGCGAGACAGTCGTTCGTTCCCTTGCCCCTACGGAAACCAAATTGAGTATCTGAGAGTAGGTGGTTCGTCTCAACCCATTTGTCCAAGCGAAAAAGGATCATTTTCTCCAACAATTTTCGAATGCACGATAACATCGCGATGGGACGATACGAGTTATGATCTGAAGCCGGTTTTCCAGGCTTTTTAATGGCTATAACTCTCACTTGCCTCCAATCATCCGGAACAATATTGAGCTCTAGGAACTGACAAAACAAGTTCAACATGCGCCTCTTAGCGACGTCTGGGAGGTTCTTCAACAAGTTGAACTTGATTCTATCAGCCCCCGGAGCCGAATTGCCACACGAAAGGAGCGCGAGTGAGAGCTCCAGCATTGAAAAAGGCTGGCTGATCTCGTCTACCGAATTCGTCGTTTCGCGAGGAATCATCCGTGCCGGCACGGAATCAGGACATACTTTTCGTGCGAACTTAAGAATCCAACGATCTGAGTACTCCTCGCTCTCGTTGTTTGAAGACCGGTTACGCATCCTTCGCGCCGCATTCCACAGCGTATTCATCGACGTTTCGCGCGATAATCCGTCCACGAATTGCCGCCAGTATCCGCGTTTCTTGGCTTTGATGAGGCTTTTGAGTTCGCGTTCAAGAGTCGAGTACGCTTCGAAATACACGGGTGTTCCACGTTTCCGGAAAAGCTTAAACGCGTCGGACTTTTTACGATAAACCTCTGTGCATTGGTGGTCCCACCAAGGGGAAGGAGGTTTCCTACGCAAAGACGTTCCAGGAACCGACCGAGTTTGAGCTCGAAGCGCGCTGTCCAAGATCAGATTGGAGAGGAAGTTATATTCCTCCAACGGTGGAAGCCCTTCTACCGACGACACGGCTTCCTCTATCGCGGTCTTGAACGTTGTCCAATCGATATTACGGGTGAGGTCGTACGCGACGTTAACGGATTCCGACGGATTGAACCCACTGGCAATCGAAATTTTGATCGGCAAGTGATCACTACCGTGGGGATCTTGGATCACATTCCACGTGCAATCCAACGATAATGAGTTAGAGCAAAGTGTGAGGTCTAATTTACTTCCATTCGAGGATGGTCCAGCCAAACGTGTTACTTCTCCATTGTTAAGTATTGTCATATTTAAGTTATCACAGAGGTCATATATAAAAGTAGAACGGTTGTCATCATACAGTTCCCCCCAGCCTGTACCGTGGGAATTGAAATCTCCCATGATCAACCGTGGAGCAGGAAGTACCGAACATATATCTGAAAGTTGTTTTCGATTAACAACGGCTCTAGGAGGAATATAAACAGAAGCAATACAAAGGCTCTTACCTTTAAAAATAGCCTGACATGCGATAACTTCAATACCTGGAAATTGTGGAAGATTCACTCTATAGAAGGAATGGCACTTTTTGATCCCCAAAAGTACCCCTCCTCCACGCGAATCCTCACGATCCAGTCGAATAATGTTAAAATCATAAAAAGGAAGATCAATATCTGAAGAGAGCCAAGTTTCACAAAGAGCAAATGCATCACAATCATTATTGTGAACTAAAAACTTAAAAGAGTCTAATTTAGGAATAAGACTTCGACAATTCCACTGTAGAATAGTGATCAAATCCCCGACCTCGTTTGGAAAATTATCCATCGAAGGAAATGATTGCTGCAAGGAGGGGCCATTTCAATGTCAATTGCTTTAAGAGGGTCTTCACAGTAGGAAGCATTGCCAGAACAATGCTTTTCAGAGGATCAGAAATATTCAGGTACTTGAGGATATCGTCCACAATTTTATCAAATGAGAACAACCCAGATGAAGAAGGGGCTTCTGTTCTTAAAAATGGGACATCAGGGGTTTTGGATGTCCCCGGGAGAGGTGGAAAATCCTGGGTATAGTCAGTTCTTCTGAATCCAGGAGGAGTAGAAACTTTCCTTTTTTCCACCACCACACTCCTTGATTTGGGCAAGCTGATTTGAGGTTCTTCATTCTCAACTTTCCGCGAACGGATACGTTTTCGTTTCCGTGCTGAAAAAAGGAAAGAAGTTCCCTCCTCAGCCAAGTCAGAGTCAGTCTCGTCATCTGACAAAAGAGAAAAGGGATTTTTGTCGTTGGTCGATGGCGTGGCCGTCTTAAGCATTTCTGCAAAAGACTGCCGGGAACGTTCCTTAAGTGAGCGTTGTAATTTCTCCCCGCGTTGTTTGTACACCGGGCATGACGAGATACCATGAGGAGTTCCCTTACAGTACACGCATTTTGGTGCGGTAGCTGCACAGGTGTCATCCCCATGCTTCTCTCCGCATTTGGAACAGCGTGCCTTGCTGCCACAGTGGGAGGCCGTATGTCCCAACTGCTTACAGTTTTGGCAGTTCATGACCCGGGGAACGAACAAACGCACAGGTAGTCGAAGTTTTCCCAGCTCGATGTAGTGAGGAAGGGCTGAACCAGAAAAGGTCACACGGAACGAGTCTGTGGGGGTAAAACTCTTTTTACCCTCGCTGACAGATACTGAGCCCAGTTTTTGGACATCCAGTATCTTCACCGGAGGAAGCAAACGGTTCTTGAAACGGCCAACCGCCTGCTTCTCCAAGATCTCGGGGGTCAGACTCGCTTCGGTGACCACACCTTCGATCTCCACATCACGAGCTGGGATGTAAACTCTGTACTCGAGCGTGAAGAGCTGGGAGGCAGCAATCTCGTTAGCCTGCTTCAGGTTAGAGACGGAGACACGAAGTTTATTGTGCCTAACCTTCGTGATTTCAGTCACGGCCGAGTATCGCTTCGTCAGATCATTAGTAATTTGCATTACATTCAAAGGTTTGTTTCTGGGCTGAAAGTAGACAACCCATGGGCCAGTCGAGTCATCTGGATAGGCTCGCGATCGGGGGTTTATCTGAGCCTGTCCTTTGCCAGGCTGAGACGTTGAACCAGGGAGAGATGACGTACGTTATCGACCCTTCTTGCCATCGCGTGGCAAAGTGGTGTCATCTTCCGACAAAACGTCCATTTCGTCTTGCGACAAAATGTCCATTTTGCCGTACTAGTGGGAGCGAAAAACGCTCTACCACTGAAACGATAATCACTCGGACACAATACACAAAAAAAAAACTACAAACACAGAACACAAACTTAAAATTTAACTGTGGGCGAAAGAGAGAAACAAGAACAAAAACTTATCTGATAATCCTATACTACTACCACCGAGCGTTTAAACGGCAGCAGCGGAGCGACGCGCAGCGTGGATGATCTTCGATTGGTGTGTGCTTGTATGAGGGTCGGCACTCAGCTGAACACACGATGATAGATGAGCGGTGTAAATGCGGAGGCAGATGCTGACACTCGATGACGATGATCCGTGTGCAGGTATGCGTTACCACGCACCGATGGTGCGCAAAATGGTTGGCGAATTGGCAATCGTAAAAACAATTTTCCTTCCGATGATGCCGAAAACACACTTTCTTCTCAGAAAAAAACTCACTTTTAGTTAATTATTTAGCTGGGAACTCTAAGCGAGAAAAAACTGACAATTTAAATCAAGCGAATAGCGAGAAAACTTCCAAAATAGCGGAGCGCGAACTAAGTCGACCGTACTTCTTGCTAGGACGCAGTGAGTTTTGAACAGAAATATTTGTTTCTGATGATCGAACAGCATCAAAAAGGAGAGTTCACTTTATGAATTGTTCGAGAACGGTTGTGTGTTTTTGCTCGCCGCGGGCTTTTATTTTATCTTATTTATTTTTTGCTCGGGCTGCCTTTGTGATGTCGTGTAGTTTTTCGGTGCTCGCATTTGGATAGTTTTGTGTCCCGGGCGCGATAATTTGATTTGAAATGGTTTGTGCTAATGTTTTCCCCCTGTTTCTAAGGTGCTTGGTATGCTCTTGCTTCCCTTTGTTGCCGGTGTTACTCGACCGCGCTGATCTATTGTTAGGTTTTTGCGATGTGCATTGATTTTGTGCACAGAGTGACATGAAAAAGAAAAGCGATATTTAGTTATTGTGTGGTTGGAATCGCTGGAGGAGGAATTGTTTAAACATGACTAGAGAAAAATATGCGTGGAAGCATCGGGAAGGCGCTCCCGAGTGTAAAGGCCGGCGCACAATAGATACGTTTTCGGGTTTTTTGACAGATAATGCATGGGTTAACTGTCAAAAAACCCGAAAACGTATCTATTGTGCGCCGGCCTTAATGATTTGGTGAGTACGTTCCAGTTGACGATTGTTGAAAAGTGTATTTGTGGTGATGCAAACTATGGTTTTGATGACGCATTGCTTCTCTTTCTAAGAAAACGATATGCAATGGAATGATCTTTGTGTCGAGTCAACACTCAGCTTGATTTTTGCACGTTATGAATAGTCTCGCAATATCAAAGGAGCTTGTAAAATCAATATCAAGCATGATATTTTGTTCCAATATCACGCGTGATATTGCGAGCGCATGAGAGCGGAAAAATATCAATTGATTTCTGATTTTGCCAACACTGATCTTTACTTTCATTGGTATAATTGAGAGGGCGCCTATTAAATGGAGCAAATGTTTTTAAATACATCAGAACATACACAGTTAGAAAATTTGATGTAAATTTAGGTGCTCTGAGACTGACATATGCGAGCGTAAATTTTGACATAAAATTGAGTCATAATATACGTGAAATTCAGCTCAATCAAACGTATTTTCATTATTTTTAGTCTCGGAGCACTTAATTTTACATGACATGTTTGTTTACGTCTTATCCTTTATGTCAAAGATGGATGTCGTCACGTGTAAGATTAGGTATTTCTATGTGTATACCAACTCGCCAAGATGAGAAACATGAGATGAGAAGTTATTTCAGTTTGAAGCTTTACGTCCATTTATATGAGTGAGGGGGTGGAGTATAGTAAGTCCCCCCCCCTTCCTCTCTAATTATGCTTATGAGATTGAGAAATTGTTTTTGAATAATTCATCTGAATATGCTAAATCGATAAGATAAGAAACTCCGAACACTTAGAAATAACGATTATTACACGGGACGTAATTCATGGAACGTAAACAAACATGTCATGTAAAATTAAGTGCCTGAAACTGAAACATATGCAACTCGACGAAAAGTGCGTTTGATTGAATCGATTTTCTCTTCCTTTTAAACTGATTCTTATGTCAAAAGGGCCGCTTGCATGTGTCGGTCTCAGGGCACTGAAATTTACATGACTTTTTTTTTGTAGTGTGTATTTCAGTATGAAACTTTTATTCTATTGATATGAGTGAGGGAGGCGTGGATAGGTGTAGTAACTCCCCCCTCCCTCCCTCTCCCCCTATCCAACTACGCATATCAGATAGATTTATTGTTTTGAATGATTCATCTGAACATACCAAACCGATAAAATAATCAAATTCGAAATTATTTCAGTTTGAAGTCATGGAGTGACATTGGTACACCGGCAGTGTTGGCAGGCAAATTGATTTTTTTGGCATTTAATTAAAAACTTTGATCTTTGAACAGCTATAACTTTTTTAGAGGCATTCTAGCACCGTATATTTTCACTTGATTAGAAGCATGATCAACGGCGCCGGTGGTGTAGTGGTAAGCGTGATTACCTCTCACCCCAACAGGCCTGGGTTCAATCCCAGTCGGCGCCGCCGGGATGTTCTGAGGCATAACATCTCTGATCACGCCTTCCTTCGGATGGGAAGTAAAGCCGTTGGTCTCCGGTTCATGAGTTGATGGGTCGATAGGTAGGGTCCAGGTGTGGGAGCTGCCTTTCTGGCACGTCGGTAGCATTGGTGCTCAGCACGGAAAACAAGATCGACGGAAAAAACAAACCAAAGGAAAAAAAAAATAGAAGCATGGTTCAAGCAAAATTGTGGTCCCTAGGAATAAACGTGCAAAAAAGGAAATTTTCCATACTAATTTCCGAACAAATTTCAAACGCATTGCGGAAAGCTGGGTTACAACCAATCGTTCCCAAATTTTGCACAGTTGTTTGGGACCATAAATTGAACCAAAAAAAAAAACATTGAACTAAAAAAAATGACCATGATGACTCATCTTAATAAGTATGTAAGCGTATAGGTAGGATAAAACCACAATAATTCTATCGAACAATACCCAGACAACCAGAAAGCACGTATATTCAAAGTTGTTTTAGTGATATACAAACATATATATAAGCAAACAATTCGTAAAGAATGCAAAGAAATGGCTTATACGTACAAAAGTGGAGGCCAAATGCGTGTATATTTGTATTTAATTTTAAACGAGTTGATGTAACATCATATACGATTTAATCAGTAATAACAAATTCATTTTGAAAAGTCTTACGATGTAATCCAATTTAATTTGTGATACAGTACGACGGAAAAATGAGTCATCGCATATAGGATGGAAATTTGCATTCTATACGATTTAACTTAAACATAATGCGAGGTATGTCATTCTTATATGCAATATTGACTTCAACTGTAGCAATTTACGATACTGTCTGTACATTTTTATACGACTTCTGGTTGTCTGGGTATACAGGAACCCCACGAAGAACACGATGGGTGCTGTCGTCCTCCTCAATTGGTTCTATAACAGTAAAGGAATAGTGGTTGGTGGACAGCACCACCAATCGCACTATTCGAGGGATTTCTGTATAGATTTTATCTGGAAACCACAGGAAGTGCATCCTGTTCAAAAGGAAGAATTTTATTGAATAGCGGAAGATAAAGTGTTTTTTTGTATTGTACCTCTTGAATATAGTTTTAAAATTTATTGTATTTATTTTATAGTATATTGAACAAGTAATCTCGGCACAGTAAGTTCGAGTGATGTCGGACATATGATAAAAATAATATATACATCAGCTCTATTAAATAAAAAAGAATATCGATTTTGCTCCAGTCCGTTCAATCCATTCCAAATCAGGTGCTGATGATTCTCCCAAAATTTGAGTTCATTTGGTTGCGATCTCATACTGCACTGGCTCTTTGAAGTTTATATGTAAACTTTTTGATTACCTCGTAATAATTTTTCACCGTTATGATTTAACGATAAACTTGCTATTTGTACTTATAGAATTTTTTTCAGCTACAACTTTGCTGAAGGCCACATTTTAATTGAACTTCAGGATAATTAGTAAATTATTAATTAATTAGGAAGATGATATACTCCAGCAACTGCTCAGCAGGCAACATTGATGTACTTTGCGTGAAGAATAGGGGGAAAATCATAGTGCAATATGCAGTGTTGCTCTGAAAGTAGTCGATTCATCATATCAGAAAGTGATTGGCTTCGAAAGCCACCAATAACTAATTTTCCTGCCTTTAAATCAAGAAAAGGTCTTCAGCATAGTTGTAGCTGAGAAAATTTCCTATTCATAGGGTAAGATGGGGCAAGATGATTCTACTTGATTGATTTATTTGATGGATGTCAAAATCAACAGGGTCAATAGTTATAACCCCAATGCTGGTATGTCATTGGGATTGCTTTGAACATGTTGAATGCACAAATAAATTTATAAATGTACTAACTGACCCATCTTGTCCATCCTTAAAAAATAAAACACAAAAAAACAATTGTGTTTGTCTACAATCTATTTCCCACTGGCCGGCATTGAAAGCGTGATCAGAATTTTGTTGCCTCAGAAAATCCCGGGATTGAACCCAGGCCCTTTGGGGTATAAGGCAATCACTCTACCCAAGTTTTGAACGAAAAAGAAAGTCGATGAATAGAATCGATCAATGTTACTTTGGACCTAATCCATTGTTCAGCTTGAAATGTGTATTAAATGCATCCTAAAATGTATACTTCCACCAATAATAATGCTGGGATTATTCCTACATGTATACAACATAATTATCATCATGCATAAAGCAGAACACCTAATCTAGAAAAAGAAAACATCAGCAGAGTGGCAAAAGTTCAGCGAAATGATTTCATATCATTCCCCGACTAAACATGACATGGGAGACAATAAGCTCAACTAACTCGTTTCTCGATTTTTTGTGGAACAGGTTGAGAGAGGGAAAACTAAATTATCTTTCTGAATCTTTTACTGCCCTGTTTCGCACATCTCTTTAGGTTTATTCTCATTTCGTTTGCGATTTTTGGGTAACTGAAATGATTCTCTGAAGAACAACGAAAGAACTTTTTTTTTTAAAAGGGAACTTTCCAAACACTGCGAACTAATGATTGATGCATTTCACAGGAAGCCACGAGCATACTGATAGAATCGATCACAATACACGGTGCGCGGTACGAGGTGGACATCATTACCTACGCCAACAATAGAACTGCTCATACATCGAAAATCAACGATTCTCCAATCTGGCGAAGCCCAACAGGTTAGTATCATCATCATGCTATTCACATAAATAAAGCCCCTAGCAAAGTGAATGCGATAAATAATAAAAACTTTTGTCCGCTCGGCTTCTCGCATTAACTCTGCCAGGGGCCTAAGACAAAGTATTAACTATTTAGTTTAGATGGCCATAACATAATTGAAATCTCCTAACCAGTAACGCTGGTAGATCACCTTTTCATGGTGCGTTACTGGTATAAGATCTACCTCCTAACCCTAGTCCTGACAACTTCAAATTAGGGGGACAAGATTTTTCAGTAATCAAAGAAACATATGTTAGTCCTTGTTACTTTTTATACCTTGTCAATAGTGACAAGACTCGAAGAAGTAGTCACAATGTATGTTGAATTGTGAAGTTAATTTAAGTCAAATTTAAAATTTAATTTTTTTTAAAGAAGGGATACTTTTGGATAAGCTTCACTCACTGGGTAAATTGTTCAGCGCTTATCTACTACAGTGCAAGGTAAAAGTGGTTGATCCTGATATTTCTTAATGAACTCGGTGCAAGTTGCGTACCAAACGGACTTGTGCCTAAATCGTATTTTATTAAATATTATGTATGCGCCCGGGAAGAAAAAGAATTTGATGCTTTTTTATCTAGGCTTACAACTCAATCGCGTTAGCTTTACGGAGCCGATAATTCATTGTTCTTTGTTTGTAACAAAATTCATTTATTTCTATGTCTAGTAGGAGTTGGGCCGAATACTCGCGGCTTACCCGAGGTTAGAGAGGTACATTGTCGAAAGATAGGAAAAGGGGAGGAGCTTGGGAGCAGTTTCGTTGTCTCATCAGAGCGATGTCGCCAGTATGAACGGTAGTGTGGTTCTAGATTCGTCTGGAGTTCGACCGGCTATGGTAACCAGTGGGCGACGATAAAACTCATCGAGACGGGGGACAAGACAAACAAAAACTGATAAAGAGATACAAAAGAAAAACGAATTAAATTCTTATATTAGTTATACTTATACTTATTTGCAGATACACATAAATCGACTGCATGTAGCAGAATTTGATGCTTGCAGATAATTTTGCTGTTTATAATGTTATTATCATAGAGGTTCTATGGTGGCTGTTCCCTGTTTACGTGTTTTTATGTGGTTGTGTATATCAGGCTTGGGAATTGTCAACCTCATGACGATAAACTATGTAACAACGACAACAACAAAAAAGTCAACGCTCATCTGACAAGCACGATGCAACAAAATGCTGCATGAAAGACTGATCTACTGGGCTGTCTCTCGACGAAACATTTTCTATTTTTGTCTTTCTCTCATTTGGTCACGAAACATCTGTTGCGTGACGTTTTCCAGAATGACTTAATTGTTTCACGGAAACTGTCGACATGGTTATTGACGAAAAAAGTCTGTCATGTCATTCTTCCATTCTGTCGCGACAAAACTGCCGCTGGTCGTTTTCTAATAAATGGATGTCGCTTGGATGCGAGTAGGAATGGGCGATGTCGATGCGATTTTTACAGAATCGATTTTTTTGCCTCGAAAAATCGATTTTTTTCATCCGATCTTTTTCTGTTCGATGTTTGACAGAATCGATTTTTCAAAGTTGATATCGATTTTTTATAAAGCATTAAAAAAAAACAAAACGCCTAAATTACCAAAGGAGAAAATAAAATCGCCGAACTCTTTTTATGTTGTTGTTGATTCACGGAGAACAAATTCGTTAAGTTAAGATAACAATCCTAATAGTTACTTTCACATGGAAAAATATTGTTGTTTGAAAGAAACCTATAGATATTCCAACATTAATTTGATCGTCAACTCAATAATATCTACCTAAAAGATTCAACTGTTCATCTTATACTCAATTCAACTATAACTTTGATCAATTATAACAACAGTCAAATCGACAGTGAGCATGCATAAGGGCCTATACGCGATGATCGATTCTCTTCGTCGATTTTCTCTTTTGTTAATAACTCGCTAGATTTAACGTTTCTCGGTGCGTTTGCTGTTGCTTTTGATAGCCAATACAACCTGTTACTACTCTGCATTGAACAAATTCTAGAAAATTGTTTCGATTAACTGTAGCAATACAAAGAGAAAATCGATGAAGAGAATCGATCATCGCGTATTCGCCCTTATGCATGCTCACTGTCGAAATGTAATTAAATTGTATAATTTGGTTTCAAATGATCATCATAAATCCACATACTTTTACCTTGTGATGCGTAGAGCCGGCAATAAGCTAGCTAGCTCTCACGCAGATGAACACGGTTCAACTCTTAGTTCACCTTTTTTTTTTATTTTGCAGTTGTGTTTTTGAGATCGATAAAGAAGCAAAACATTAAGGAAGTTTGTCGATAATGAAGAGCAGTTCGTTTAATAAACATTGTAAAATTTTGCTTCCCTAACAATAGTTTTCTTGAATCAACTAAAGCATAGTTGTATTTGGAAGTTTGACGTTTGTCCATCTACTGAAAAATATAGTTGAACCAATCGAGGAGCCAACTATGGACTATAGTTGTTGCCCTCTATATATAGTCAATTCAACTATAGTTTCGGGTTATCTCTAAAACAATTGAACAATATAGTTATTTTGACCGGAAAAATAATTGCGTCTGCTATAATTTGTTCTCCGTGTTATGTTGGATCAAATGTTATCATTGAATTCTTGAAAAAAAAAAGATTAACAAAATGGTATTTCACTATCCCAAAAATATGTTTTTATTTAAAATCAAGCGACTTTAATTTCATCGTCCTCAAATTTTGCTAAACACCCTTTCAATCTTGGGCTTTATTTGTTTGTTACTTTTTATGTTGTGTGTACTTTGGACCCATTCTTTCTAATTCATCCAGCTGATTTTGTTTGCATAAAAAAACACGCACTCCTTGATACAAAAAAACATTGGAAAGGTGAGTTTTAATACCTACACGCTAAGATTATTGAACAGATTTCTGTAAAATTTTACCGAAATCTCAACAGCTGAAAGTTCGGTAAACAATTTCACAGTTTTCCTGTAAGTATTTACAGATATCTGTGAAAAATTCACAGATAATTGTGAAACATTACAGGAAATCTGCGAAACTGTTTACCGAACGTTCAGCTGTTGAGATTTCGGTAAAATTTTACAGATTTCTTTAAAAATTTCTAAGTGTGTACAGAAGATTTTGAAAGCTCAGATATAGAGTTGAAGTTGAATAACACACTTAGAAAAAATCATGTAAATTTAGGTGCTCTGAGCTTGACATATACGAGCGTCAATTTTGACATAAAATTGTGTCATAATAGACGTGAAATTCAACTCAATAAAACGTATTTTTCGTCGAGTAACGAACTTTTCTGTCTCGGAACATTTAATTTTACATTACATGTTTGTTTACGTCTCATTTTTTTTGTCAAAGATGGATTCCGTCACATGTAAAATTAGGTATTTCTAACTGTGAAGCTAAATATTTGCAATATTTCTTAATAATTCGGTTTCAATATTTAAATAGAGTGCAATTGCTTTTGTGAATTGGTTTTATACAAATAAATGCTCGCACACATACTGTTCGCAACAGCGAATAGATTGGTACCACTGCCGTGTATCGATTACACCGCCACCGCTAACCACTCCACGTTTCCGATGTTGGCCGCAGAAATCAGCACAGCAGAAATATTTCCTTATCCTTTTTTCCCTTCCTTGCATTTTGTTTTACTAACCCCGAGAACGCCGCGGGCAAACGGCTTCCCTTACTAACACTAGCAATAAGAACAGAAATAAGTGTAAACATCCAATAAGAATCTAGCTTTTATGACATTGTACACGTTCATTCCGTTTTGCGTAGTAGATTGTTAGACCAATCATCATCGTCATTTAATTTCTCTTTGATTCAAAAAAGTATAAAACCAAGCGAATCACGCATTCACATTGTCAGTCGTTTCCGAATTGCCAAGCAATATAGAGATAAAGTGAAGAAGCTGAAGTTATCCTATCCAAGAAAGAAAATTCCAGTTTTCCCGTCGATTCGATATCGATGCAAGGGGTCCCTGTTACCGTCCTAGTTTTGTCGGTGGTCCTGCTCAGTGGAGTTCCTGTTCCCTCTACTTCCGAAATGGAGAGTTGCTGTTCCCACCGTTGCTTGTTGCCGTCGCTGCTCTAAAAAGAGTTTTACTTTCGCGGTGTTCTTTTAAGAACTACCGATTCCGAGTAAGCGATGTCGGCTCGCAGCTGGTGCAGCTGGAATTTGTCGTCATCTGTTGGCAAGGCCCAACGAGCAGCCGTTTTAGATTCAAGTCAAACATCACGTTGGCAGTCGAGCCAACATAGTGGTCCGTTCCGAACCGGATAAAAGTGCGAAACATACAGTCCACGAGTGAATTGTTTTCCCGTGTCACGGTGGTCAATACGGAAGAAGAAGAACAGTGTACCGAAGAAAAAGTGAATTGTTATAGCTTCCATTGACCTAACCGTGAACATGAACAAACACGTATGAACATGAACAAAGTGAATTGCTAGAACGCAAAAAGAACAAGTTGTGAAGTTTGCTGGATTCCCAGTATCCAAAAAGTGATGTTCCTGTGAAGCAGTAAAGTACGAAGTGCTCCTAACTGGTATCATTTTCCTCGAGAGTTACTCTTCCGAAGTAACAACATCCTTCCTTCGTGATGCCAGTGGATTATACCCCAACCAAACCTGTGAAGTTGACCATGGAGGACATCAAGCCACTCATCCACCAACGTGGTCAGGTAAAGGCCAAGGTCACTGCGATTGCAAGTGCCTTGGAAAGAGCCGAAGACGATCCAACTCAGGTGAGTCTACCCATTCTCAAAGTTTATGCGAAGAAGCTCGAAGCTCATTACAATGAGTACAATAACTTGCACAAGGAAGTTCTTTGTTCCATCCCTCCTAACAAAACTAATGATCAGGATGAAAAGCTGAATGAGTTTGACAAGCTTCACACCGAATCTTTGATTCGGTTGGAGCTTCTGATAGAAATGTTGTCAGTTTCCAAGATTTCCCCTGTTACATCCAATACACCAACTAGTGCTACACATGTAATCGTGCAGCAACAACCGCTCAGAGCTCCAATCCCTACCTTTGACGGGCGCTATGAGAATTGGCCCCGTTTTAAGTCCATGTTCGAAGATATAATTGGTCGAAGCTCTGATTCCGATGCAATCAAACTGCATCATCTGGAAAAAGCACTAGTTGGTGGAGCCTCTGGTATACTTGATTCAAAAACTCTTGCTGACAACAATTACAAGCATGCTTGGGAAATTCTTACTGATCGTTATGAAAATCCCAGAATTATCATTGATACTCACATTGATGAGCTTTTAACAATGAAGAAGATGTCAAAAGAATCCCATAAGGATCTTCGAGCTCTGGTAGATACGTGCACGCGTCACGTTGAGGGTTTAAGGTTCATGAAACAACCAGTTGAGGGTACAACGGGATTAATAATCAACAAAATTTTGACTTCCTGTCTCGATGCTGCCACTCGTAAGCAGTGGGAACGATCCCTTTCTCATGATGAGTTGCCGAATCTCAATAAGACACTGACCTTTCTGAAGGAACAGTGCCGTATCCTTGAACGCTGTGAAGCCGATACTCATACAACCGTGAAAGCGCACCCAATGAAATCATCCCAACAATATGTTAAACCTACCAGCGTTAAGGTTCATGCGTCAACATCCAGTACTAACAATGAACCATGTCAGTTGTGTGGCAAGGGCCATTTCAACTATCAATGTCCCGACTTCTCAAAGTTATCAGTGGCTGATCGAGCTGCCAAGGTAAGAGAAGCCCACCTATGTTTCAATTGTCTGCGTCGTGGACATCGGTCCATGAACTGTTTGTCGAAGAAAAGTTGTAGTAAGTGCAACAAGCGTCACCATTCCCTTTTGCATGATGATGCAAGCAAAACCGACAGTAGTGTCCCTTCAGGTAATTCGTCCAATCAGAGTAAGGGTGATAATGGGCCTGCTTCTCTTCCAGTTGTTACACAATCCCAAAGCGAGCGTTCTGCTGAATCCACAACCCTCGTCTCGTCTTCTTGTTCTCTGACTGCTACGGTACCAAATGTTTTGCTTCTCACTGCTGTGGTGAATTTGGTGAATAAAAATAACCAACCAGTGCCATGTCGTGCTTTTCTCGACTGTGGGGCCCAGACGAATCTGATGTCTGCTTCAATGTACCAAAGGTTGGGTATCGAGGGCACTCCAGTGAATGTTGACATTGTTGGAGTCAGTAATGTTCGAAGTAAGTCTAACCGTCTCGTAACTGTGAACCTTCAGTCCCTCTACAGTGACTTCAAAGTTTCTCTCAAGTGTCTGGTAGTTCCAAAGATAACCAATGCTCTTCCGTGCAGGAAAGTTGATATCTCACAGTGGAATATTCCTTCCGGATTTCAACTGGCCGACCCCCAGTTCTATGTACCTTCCGATGTTGATTTGTTAATTGGAATGAATCACTTCTTCAGTCTTCTGCGAACCGGTCATCTAGTACTTGGTGACGGTCTTCCAGAATTGCGAGAAACCGAACTGGGTTGGGTGGTCTCAGGTGAGATTCGGGATGAATCAGTTGCGTTTGTGAGTCCACAACAAGTTAACGCAGTTTCTATTGAGTCCCTTAATGAAATGGTCAAACGGTTTTGGGAAATCGAGGAGGTAAATAACACTTCTCAGCGCACTGTAGAAGAAGAAGAATGTGAAAAAATCTTTCTTCAAACTCATCGTCGTGATTCATCCGGTAGATATGTCGTAAAGCTACCATTCCGAGATAATTTATCTCAACTGAACGACAACCGCTCTTTGGCTCTGCGTCGTTTCTTCTTCCTTGAAAGACGTCTTCTCAGAGATCAGGAGCTACATGCACAGTATTCTGACTTCATTAAAGAATATGAGTCACTAGGACATTGCAGAGAGGTTCGAGAGTCCAATGATCCCCCTGGTATGATTAAATATTACATTCCGCACCATGCTGTTATCAGACCGTCGAGTTCTAGTACCAAACTCAGAGTTGTTTTCGACGCGTCAGCGAAACCTCCTTCTGGAACCTCCCTAAATGATGTTTTGCAGGTCGGAGCAGTTGTCCAAAGCAGCCTTGAGACTGTGATTTTAAGATTCCGTAAGCACACGTACGTGTTCACTGCTGACATTGCCAAAATGTTCAGACAGGTTTTTGTTGACCCCCTCCAGGCGGCTTTCCTTCGAATTTTCTGGCGTTCGAAGCCTTCGGACGCTCTCAGAGTTTTGGAGTTACTTACTGTAACATACGGCACTTCCTGTGCTCCATTCCTTGCTACCAGAACTTTGCTTCAGCTTTGTGTTGATGAAGGAGATGAGTTCCCTTTGGCAGCACATGCTATCCGGGAAGACTGCTATGTTGATGACATTCTTTCCGGTACAGACAGTATTCAAAGGGTAGTCGAATGTCGGCAGCAAATTCAGGAAATGCTGAAAAGGGCTGGATTTCCAGTGCACAAATGGTGTGCCAACCATCCGGATATTTTGGAAGGAGTTCCCGAGTCCGAACGTGAAACTTTAGTCCAGCTGAATGAAATGTCAGCCAACGAAGTAATCAAAACCCTTGGTCTTCTCTGGAATCCGCACGATGATGAATTTCTTTTCTCAATCCATCCGAATCTGTCAGATGCAACACCTGTCACCAAACGAAAGATGTTCTCAGAAATCGCAAAGCTGTTTGATCCAATCGGCCTCGTTTCACCCGTTATCGTACTTGCAAAGCATCTGATGCAGACAACTTGGAGTCTGAAGATTGGGTGGGACACACCTCTCGACGGAGACATTTTGCAATCCTGGGTAAAATTTCGTTCCTCATTGATACAAGTCAAGGATATTCATATTCCGAGACATGTGATGGTACCTCAATACGAGTACGTCGAACTGCATGGGTTTGCAGATGCTTCTGGTATGGCTTACGGTGCCTGTCTTTATGTTCGTTGTATCCAAGCTAATGGTTCAGTCTCAGTAAGGCTGTTATGCAGCAAATCTAGAATAGCTCCGCTTCAGGAATTGACAATTCCACGCAAAGAACTCTGTGCTGCCTTACTCCTTTCCAAGTTAGTCAAAAGGACTGTTCCCGCGATGCAAGTTGAATTTTCGTCAATATTTCTCTGGTCAGATAGTCAAATCGTCATCGCATGGCTTCGAAAGCCTCCCTCAATGCTGCAACCATTTGTCCGCAATCGGGTTGCAGAAATCACCAATGACAATAATCACAAGCAGTGGAACTATGTTCGATCGAGGGAAAACCCCGCAGATGTTGTCTCTCGTGGTCAATTGCCTGATTCGTTGAAGTCAAACTCATTATGGTGGAATGGCCCAGAGTTTCTTAGATCCGTTTCATTCGATCAACCCGATATTGAGGAAGTTCCAGAAAATCAACTTCCGGACGTAAAACCCACTCCACTCGTTGTAATGATCGTGTTGAATTCAGATGACCTTCCCGTTTTCAAGAGATTTAGCTTCTTTCGCAAATTGCAACGGGTGCTTGCCTATGTACAACGATTCATTACCAATTGTCGAACAAAAGAAGTTGAAGCTCGTGTTAAGGAACCTCTACCTACCATCCAAGAACTAAGATCTGCACTTCACACAATCGTAAAGGTTATCCAGCATGAAACACTTCTTGATGAAATTCAGAGAGTTGAGGATCAGGAACCCTGTCGAAGGATTGGTATGCTAGGACCCTTTCTGAAGGATGGTGTTCTACGCGTAGGAGGTCGGATCCAACATTCTCGTGTCCCTTTCTATACGAAACATCAGTATATTTTGCCTAATCATCCTTTGACCGATCTCATTATTCAAGCATATCATGTAGAACACCTTCATGTGGGACCATCTGGTCTTTTGTCCACGCTACGCCAACGCTTCTGGTTACTCGGTGCCCGATCTGCAGTACGAAAGATAACACGACGATGTGTTCGATGCTTCCGTGTGAAGCCTAGAGGAACTGCCCAGTATATGGGTAGTTTGCCAGAAAGCCGCGTAACGCCTGCCGCTCCTTTTGAAGTTTCCGGGGTAGATTATGCAGGACCGTTTCTGATCAAACAAGGATCCCGAAAACCGACTCTCGTTAAGGCATATATAGCGGTGTTTGTTTGTTTGGTGACGAAATCTATCCATCTCGAACTCGTGTCTGATATGACGTCTGTTGCCTTTATTGCTGCTCTGCAGCGGTTTGTAAGTCGAAGAGGTTTGATTCGAGAGCTACACTCGGATAATGGTAGCAATTTCCGGGGTGCCCAGGCAGAACTACATGACCTTTTCCTCTTATTCCGTGACCACATTGCTGTCCACGATATTGAAGCCTTCTGCCGAACTAAAGAGATTGTTTGGCATTTTATTCCCCCAGAAGCTCCGGAATTTGGTGGTTTGTGGGAAGCTGCGGTCAAAAGTACGAAATACCACCTTAAGCGTATTCTGAAGCAAACACCTTTGACTTTTGAGGAGTTTTACACATTGCTCACACAAATTGAGGCCATTCTTAATTCCCGACCGCTGTTTTCGCATTCTGATGACCCAACTGAGGGTGAAGTTATAACTCCTGCACATTTCCTCATTGGAAGGCCATTGACCGCTGTCCCTGAGCCTTCTTATGAAGGTTTGAACGAAAATCGTTTGTCAAGGTGGCAACACCTACAACAGATGAGGGAACATTTTTGGAAGTCATGGGCTCATGACTATCTCGTAAACTTACAGCCTAGAGGGAAAAATCGGATTCGTCTAGAGAATGTCGCCCCCGGCACCGTCGTTTTGGTTGAAGAGAAAAATCTGCCACCACAGCAGTGGAAGTTGGGAAAAATAGTCCACACATATCCTGGGGAAGACGGTTTGGTGCGTGTTGTTGACGTTAAGGTAGGAGATTCGAGTTTTCGGCGCTCAATAACAAAAATATCTGTTTTACCGTTAGATAAACAACACATCGCTGATCAATCTACGACTTCTGGCAACCCATCTCTTTGCGCCGGGGAGGATGTTCGCAACAGCGAATAGATTGGTACCACTGCCGTGTATCGATTACAACGCCACCGCTAACCACTCCACGTTTCCGATGTTGGCCGCAGAAATCAGCACAGCAGAAATATTTCCTTATCCTTTTTTCCCTTCCTTGCATTTTGTTTTACTAACCCCGAGAACGCCGCGGGCAAACGGCTTCCCTTACTAACACTAGCAATAAGAACAGAAATAAGTGTAAACATCCAATAAGAATCTAGCTTTTATGACATTGTACACGTTCATTCCGTTTTGCGTAGTAGATTGTTAGACCAATCATCATCGTCATTTAATTTCTCTTTGATTCAAAAAAGTATAAAACCAAGCGAATCACGCATTCACATTGTCAGTCGTTTCCGAATTGCCAAGCAATATAGAGATAAAGTGAAGAAGCTGAAGTTATCCTATCCAAGAAAGAAAATTCCAGTTTTCCCGTCGATTCGATATCGATGCAAGGGGTCCCTGTTACCGTCCTAGTTTTGTCGGTGGTCCTGCTCAGTGGAGTTCCTGTTCCCTCTACTTCCGAAATGGAGAGTTGCTGTTCCCACCGTTGCTTGTTGCCGTCGCTGCTCTAAAAAGAGTTTTACTTTCGCGGTGTTCTTTTAAGAACTACCGATTCCGAGTAAGCGATGTCGGCTCGCAGCTGGTGCAGCTGGAATTTGTCGTCATCTGTTGGCAAGGCCCAACGAGCAGCCGTTTTAGATTCAAGTCAAACATCACGTTGGCAGTCGAGCCAACACATACACTAAAACAACAGGAAGAGGAATATTTCGTCTAATAGAAGATTATAAAGCATAATTCAAATATTTAAAAAAAATCGATTTTACTCGAATCGATTTTTTTTTCTTCAATATTTTAGAGGATCGATTTTATAGTCAATTTTAGAATCGATTCGACAACATCGATTTTTTGTTTCAAAACGCCCATTCCTAGATGCGAGACATAACAAGATAGAAATAACTGGAATTGTGTTGTTTTGACGTGATTTCACCTCTGACTCGAAGTAGCTTGAATCTTGGCGCTGAACTTCGTGTTTGCAGTGATGGGTATTTTTGGAACGGACACAACTGAAAGCTGCCGAAAATCGATGTTTGGAATCCAAGATGGCGGCGTCCGGTTTTAAAAAAAGTGGGAAATACTGCCAAATACCCTTCAATATGTATATTTACGGAATCGGGATGACGTCTAGAGACCGAAAATCGATGTCCAGCGCCATCTGGAAATCCAAGATGGCGGCTTCCGATATCAGAAAAAGTGGAAAAAAAAACTTCCAAATACCGTTCGGCCTTCAGTATAGGTATTTTTGGAATAGGGATGACGTCTTAAACCCGTTAATCTATTTCCGACGCCATTTTGAAATCCAAGAAGGCGGCTTCAAATTTCAGAAAAAGTGGGAAATACTGCCACATACCCATCAATATGTATATTTTCGGAATCGGTATGACGTCTAGAGACCAAAAATCGATATTCAGCGCTATCTTGAAATCCAAGATGGCGGCTTCCAATTTCAGAAAAAAAAGTGGGAAATACTGCTAAATACCCTTCAATATATATATTTTTGGAATCGTGATGACGTCCTGAGACCGAAAATCGATTTCCAGCGCCATCTTGAAATCAAAGATGGTGGCTGCCGATTTCAGAAAAAGTGGGAAAAACTTTAAAATACTTTACAATATGGATATTTTCGGCTTAAAGACGAAGTGCAGATGCCGAAAATTGGAATACCGAAATGGCGTCAGCCATCAATTTTCCGTCTAGTGAAGGGTATTTGACAGTTGGACATCGATTTCGAGCCTCTACGTATCGTCCCCGTTCAAAATATACCCATAAATTTAACATTATTTTTCCAGTTTATCTGCAACCAGAAGCTGCCATCTTGGAATTCAATATGGCATCGGACAGTAATTGCTAATCCGTAGCTATCACCGCGAATCCCAAAATACCCACATTCATGTGTATTTGACAGTATTTCGAACTTTTCCTGCATCCTGTAGCTGCCATTTAGGATTCCAGGTCACTCATTTTCTATTTCTAGATGTAATTATCTAGACGTCATTCCTTTTCCAAAAATACTCATATTGAAGGTTATTTGACTATATTTATATCTTTTTCTGAAACCGGAAGTCGCCATCCTGGATTTCAAAATGGTATCGGACATTGATATTCGGCATCTACATGTCATCTCAAAAATCTATATTATTGGGTATTTGACAGTTTTTCAAAGTCAATGGCCGCCATCTTGGATTTCAAAATGGCGTCAGACATCAATTTTTGGGATGTACACGTCGACCTAGTTCCGAAAATATTCATATTATAGGGTATTTGACAGTTTTTTTTCTGAAGTCACTTGTCACCATGTTGGATTCAAAACTGGCGTCAAACCTCAATTTTCGGGATGTACGCGTAGTACCAAAAATACCCAAATTTGATAGTTTTTCTGAATCTGAGAGCCGCCATATTCGATTACAAAATAGTGTCAGACATATATTTTCGTCGAACCCGTTCCGTAAATACCCATACAAATTGTAGAGTATATGACAGTTTTTCAGAATCTGAGAGCCACCATGTTGGATTAAACAATGGCGTCGGACATCGATTTTCGGTCTCAAGACGTCATCCCGATTCCGGAAATACCCATATTGAAGGGTATTTGGCAGTATTTCCCACTTTTTCTGAAATCGGAAGCCGCCATCTTGGATTTCAACATGGCGCTGGATATCGATTTTCGGTCTCTAGACGTCATCCCGATTCCGAAAATATACATATTGAAGTATATTTGGCAGTATGTCCCACTTTTTCCGAAATTGGAAGCCGCCATCTTAGATTTCAAGATGGCGCTGGATATCGATATTTGGTCTCGAGACGTCATCCCGATTCCAAAAATATACATATTCAAGTGTATTTGGCAGTATTTCCCACTTTTTCTGAAATCGGAAGCCGCCATCTTGGATTTCAACATGGCGTTGGATATCGATTTTCGGTCCCTAGACGTCATCCCGATTTCGAAAATATACATATTGAAGTATATTTGGCAGTATTTCCCACTTTTTTCTGAAATAGGAAATACCAATATTGAAGGAAATTAACATTATTTCCGGCCTTGTTTTAAATCTAACCTCCGTTTTAGAATGAATGGTTTCTTGTCGTGATCCTCCTTTTTAAATAACCTATATAGACTTTGTCTCAGAGAACAGAATGAGTGACATATGACTAGAATAGATAGTCGCGACTGGATGGATTCTTGATTTTGTCGTGGTGATCTTGTCGTGCGACAAGAAATTGTTGTTTGACGAGAATTTTCCAGGATGACCATTTTATAATGTATCTTGTCGTGCGTCAATGACAAACGCGACAATTCCCATATCTGGTATATATTTTTTCCTTTTCTTTCTTTTCGAAATTTTCCCAAATTTGTTTAAGATTGTGTTGGTGCTGTCATCGTGATTGTATTTGGTGAACTTGTTTCAGTTAAAAACATTCCATTTGTTCCTGCCGGGATGACTTCGATCGTGCGTGATCTATTTTGCGGTTTTAGTTAGAACATAGGAAAAATGATAGGTATACACGCGAGTGCAAGAACATAGTTGAGTCTTGTGGGGGATAAGACATTACGATATATTCCAGGCTACTATTGTAGAAAGTCGTAGCTGATAGATATTGGGCGGAACGCTTCGAAATGTTTGGAAAAAGTAAGGGCGTACACTTGATCCAGATTGAGATACATTATTAACTGCTTTCGAGAATGTAATTTCATTTGAATAGCTTGTTCAACCAGGGATTAAACAATATTCACGTCAGTCTTAGCTTGTTATGATAGCCTGAACATTGAACGTCGCGTAAAAGTGGAACTTAATGAAGGCCTAAGTGCTTTTTCGTAGCTTTAAATTTTCGGAGATCGTCCGTTGAAGTAGCTTGCTTATTGAGCAGAAAAACGTGGTCCCAGGTCCATTCATATAAACAAATTTATGGCCAAATCGCTTGTTTATCGCGTATTTTAAGAAACTTGTCGACTTGACGACGTCATAACACAAGAAAGCAAATTTGCGAAATATGAAGCAAAACAAATCCTAGCTATTTTTGCTTGATTGAATTCTTTTGTAATGGAAACAGGCAAAAACCCACAAACAGGCTGCTTTTTCATGGTAAACAGTGTGATAATTCAATAATCAATAAATTATATTATTCATAAATTTTGGTAAAATACATAAATTCTATATTCCATATTAAATTTCCAAATTTCCTATGCAAGCGCCGATCAAAACAAACGTTATGACGTCACTACAAGGGTGATTGAGATAACGAAAGAAACGAACCGTGCAAAGCGGAAAGAAAAACAAACTGCACCAATACATTCAGGCCTACA
Organism: Ochlerotatus camptorhynchus; assembly: GCF_037179485.1. Taxonomy (NCBI): domain Eukaryota; kingdom Metazoa; phylum Arthropoda; class Insecta; order Diptera; family Culicidae; genus Ochlerotatus; species Ochlerotatus camptorhynchus. The sequence continues at coordinate 302,260 of NW_027040636.1, read as the reverse complement.
ATTCTACACCTTGTATAGACCAGGTTGGTCATCGTTGGTCTCGGGTTTGAATGGTTATAACAACTTGAGTAACGGTATGATGTAATAAGATGGGCTCGGTGGCCTTAGAGCAATCGTTTTTGCTTACTGAGCAGAACATCATGAGTGTAACCTCAGGCCCATCCACATTCAAGATTCGTCAATCATTTTATTTGTTAATATGACTACATGTTAATAACAGCAACTCGATGATCAAAAAGGAGCTCGTTTGCCTAGTGGCAAACGTTTTGGCTTACTGAGCAGAAGACCGTGGGTTCAATCTCAAACTCCTTCGCGTTATATGATCGTTAGGATATCAATTCAGTTTATCGTTTACCAAGAGGAACCCTGCTGCAAACCTAACCCTCATTTTCATTTTCATTTTCATTTTATGATGTACAAGGGGGTCAGGGGCCATGTCACCGATGTGAATATTCACACCATCCATAATACACCAGGGAAGGGGAGAGGAGTGAGCAACACAGCATCTTTACCCATGGGGGTTAAAAAAGTTCTGCGAGGTACACTTATGGTGAACCAGCGGCTCAGGGATTGTAGAAAGGAAAAGGGTTGGGTAGGTTTAAAATGCAGAATTAGATGCCGTCACGATTGAATGCGCATGTTTAAACAACGTTGATCCAGGTACCTATCATATAAATTTGCATATAATCTAGTTACGATTATTGTCAATAATACTTACATTTCGATAAAGATGATGCTGCCTACTTTACATGTTATGTGATACTTATCATCACAGAGTCCAACCTTGAATCGCAGACCAGGTCCACTAACAAAACACTCGTTCCGAGAAGGGGCTTATGGTCTTCTTCTTCTTCTTCAGGTTCGCTCACCACCCGGAATGAAGGCTCGGTGCGGTTAGTAATATCAAACATGCCAACAAAAAAGGAAAAACGAAAAAACGAAAAAGAGATGCAACCAGGATTAGTTTTTTAAAGTAATAGTTTCATCTGAATACATTGTACCACTCTGAACCCACACCTAAAGCTATTTTGTGATTATATGGTTACTTTGGTATTCACATGAAATGTTGTGCAAGTACCAGAAGTTCAACAACGCCCAACTATGGACAGCTCAATGTTAATACCATTTACTTTTTGAATCAGCTTACACCAACATGATAATCTATTAAGAAACATCTAATAGCGAATTCGTTTATTATTCAGTTTCAACCTGGATCGGGTATCAAGATTGGGCCTGCTTGTTTTCTGACAAACGTCAGTTTGATCGTTTGTTTTTAAAACCCAGCTCAGGTTGAGGTTCGCACTGACAAAAAGTTTGGTTTCGCACTGATAATAAACGAATTCGCTATAAGAATGTATAGAGATAAAGTTCAAAAATACAGTTTTAACTGATGGTACTTTATAAACGTCAAACTGTCCAATATTGGACCCTGCCAACACACGGCGCCTGTACGGCAATGTGGGCCGTCAGAATGGTTCATCGGTTGCGAAGTGAAGTGCTTCTCAAACTGAAGCGATACATTTCTCAATTTTTCAACGTTATCCTAACGTAAACTTAATATTATCACCCATATGCCCGTCCACGCCCGAAACCCATCCACCACACAAAATCAAATAAAAATGTTTCTGTATGGCAAACACGTCCAGACATAAACGAGAATATGGGTGTATATCTTCACTGTAACAACTACGGGTAATCATCGAAAATACTTGCATTTTACTCAGGCACTTTTGAGCAAAGTGCAATCACTCTCTCATACTCGAAATGTGCCACGACCAAATTGGCACAACGACGCCCTATACGCTCTCTGACCAAAGCGCAGGGAATCCTGCTGCAAACCTAACCCTCTTACCCAAAATCCCAGTGATTCCTCGTGGAAGTGCAGAGGACTCCTCGGCTTCCATCAAAGCGAGTGTCACATCAACACATTCCTACCCATTCTTTTCTTGACCTGCGTTCGGCCGTGGTGGACGTTGGTATTGCCATGTTTTAGATCACCAGTTTTTAAACATTGGGCGTGATCCACAAATTATGTCACGCTAAGTTAGTCAAAAATTTACCCCCTCCCCCCAATGTTACAATGAGTCAGAATATTTCATTCCACACCCCCCCCCCCCCCCCCCACATAATCTGCGTGGCAAAATATAATCCACAATGTTACAGACCCGCTTTATCAAACAATCATTGAGCGACGGGCAATACAAGTCATATGGAACCACTTTGAAGCCGGAAAACGATTTCGGTAACATCTTAAAAATATCAATGGAATTCAATAAAAACATCGAAGGAAAGTGCTGTGGCTCATCTCGAGCTGATCCTTTGAGTCCTTCTGAAGTCTGCGTGATGGATATTGGAGAAGTTGTCGTGTGGAATTATAAGTCCAGCCAAGTCCCTGCTTAATGGAGTCATTCTTCTCTCAACTCTGTTATAGGCACTACGGTCGGGAGCATTGGTCGCAATGAATAATGCATCCAAGTTTAACTACAAAGTGGTGAATGGCTGTTTGAATCACTTTCTTGTATCGTGGATTCTCGTCTGGTCCTCCATCCACAACAATCATCTTAATGGGTTTCATAAAACCACCAAACTTCAAAATTTTCTCGAATGCATCAATTTCCATCAAACGGTTATGTCAACGGCGTGAGAAAATGCAGTAGATGCATGCTTTCCTGATCTGATGGCAACGTATGTAGAAACAGAATATCCTACTGCATCCGATCTTCCAAGACCGTTCCTTTTAATAACGATTCTGGCGTATACTGATGAAATCAGCTTGTGCTTGTTGGTCACTACTTAATCATGATCTGGGAGGGTTACTTTATATTTCACGTGCATTAACATTGGTGATTGTTTGGTGGCAACCGCCAAACCAATTACTACACAAGGGTTTCTTGATATAAAAAAGAAACTTCATCAGGTCCCAACAAAGATGCTACATCCTCAAGTGCTCTTATTGTCGCTGTGCTGAACTTGCCGTCTTGGTGGTCATGATATTTGGCATTGCTTGCCCGTAGTAGTTTAACTGGAACCGTTTTGACATGCCTTTTCCCTTCAGTGCTGTTTCCTCTGCGATAGAACAATAGCAAGTAGATGGTAGATCGGCTGATGGTGCATCTCTTAATGACGTTCAATGCCACATCAAGTGTCTTTATGCTTCTAATGCTTTCATCATGCCGTTTTTCCTGTGCTGTTGATACCGTGAAGAGCAATGTCGCAAATGGTTTTCAACAAATCGGGTTGGACATCTTCAACGCGTGGATGGCCGAGAGTAAGTTGTACTTTCAAATATTTACCTTAAAAAGTTATTGAATAAACGTTATAATATGTTTGCGAGTTTTAACTGCATGCAAATCTTACCCGCTTCAGTAATTTGCTCGAGAAGGTGCTGCTTAGCCTGTTTGGCTTTGGAACGATATTTTTGCTATCGATCTTGTTCTTTTCAAGTTGTTTTATTTTTATTTTCCATCTCCCGCAGCTTCCGGTTCTCATCACCAGTAGTATGTTCGCTTGATGCACGCTCCATCAAAAATTGGATTTGACTGTTCAGATCACTTTTTTCTTCTTTAATCCGATCTTGAATAGGCGCGGGGCGCTTCAATGAACCTGATGATGAAGGTGAGTGTTCTTTAGCATGTTGTTCTCCAGCAACCGCTACCGAAACACTTGATAATTGACCAGACGAGCTCGTATGACCACTATCTGCAACATTCAAGGACTTTCCCCAGAACTGCAATAGCTGACCCTTTTTTCTCATGGCACATCCATTCAACTCCTTTTTTTATACATTTTCTTCCAACACATTTTTGTCCTGCTGCTTCCACGAATTCCAAAACTCGGCCGCTTCGGACTGACACTGCTTCTTTGTCTTCTCTGGAAAAACCTTTACAAACCCATTAATAAGGGAAAGAAACAATTCGTTTCGATTCATTGTAGCTTCGAACTGCTTTCAATGAAGCACGCACTCAAACTGTTATGAATGAAAAGCTGTCAATCACCTATAGAGATTGCTGACGTTTATCGTGCACACACTACGTCACGTTATACGCATACGCAAAATGTTTTCATTGGGAAAAAAAAACTTCATAGCGGAAAATTTTCCCGATGAAAACAAATCACTGACGCAATCATACTTCAGCAATCTCTATGGTGAGGCAGTAGCTCTTCTAAATGTATTAGTGAGCGTGGTAAGTTAGGTAGTTTAGTACCGTATGCATGAAGGTAGTTGTGACGTCACAATCATGATTTTCTGTCTGCAATCAATTGCTGCGTGTGACGTTGACGCATTTCCTCTGCGGAAATGCTTCATAGTCTTGCTATCAAACTATCACGTGCCACTCTTGTTGTATAAATAATATAGGGCAATCATAACAAATTCCGAAGGACTTTTAAATATTTTTTTTATCGGAATAAATTTGAAGTGACGTCACCCCCCTTGTCACGATTTGTCACAATATTTGAAACCTCCTCCCCCCTTATATCGTGCCATAATTTGTGCATGACCCCTTGAGGATGATTACTAGTTCCAAGCATCGTCTATTTGTTCTCTGTGTAATTATAGCTGATCTGGCAACAACAGAGTAGCAACCGTGGGCGGTCAATCATGCTCATAACATAATTGTAATCTCCTGTCTTTTCCTACAGAAAATAATTTTATACTTGTTGAGGTTTACAATACCATTTATCATATTTAAAACAAATCAAAGCACCGCAACATACTTAAAAACAATTGCCGGTAACCGCAAGTCAGTCACATCTGCAATTTTATCAATTTTGAGTTAGGATCAGTATTCAGTTTATCTTTTTATGTGTTTTGAGTCATGTTTTTTCTAAAAAGGTACTTTGTTTAAGATAAGCGAAAAAAAATACCAAGTCAAATTGTCCCCTGTAGTGAAAAATAACCGCAAGCCGTTAGCGGAAACCGTAGTTGACGTATTTTCTGTTATAATCTATCAAGCTATCAAGTACCTACAGCACCACACCAAAATAACATATGACATTCTCTGAAATACGGCACTGACACCGAAGACCGTCACGTATTTACGTATTTTAGTTTTTCTTATAATAAGAGCTGCTAATGTTCTGCTCTTTTCGACATAATTGCTCCATTCCATTTTATTCGTTCAGCAGTTGCGATTTCCCTTTAAATTTATGAAAAAAATCATAGTGGGTTTATTTCTACAAAACACAAAAAAAAATCAAGTCAAAGTGTCTTATCTTAAAAATTTCAGCATAACAGTTCAACCAGCGAGTCTATTTCAAGGTTTATTTCGGAGAAACCAACAATCACAACCTAATAATTAGATCCTTCCAAAATTGCTTCTGGTTCTCGTCAATAATCGGCAAAATTGTGTTGAGTAAGGGTTTCTTTCGGTCCAAATCTATACCACGTAGCGCTCTCAACCGCTTAAGAGGGATTTCGTAGTTGAAGTTACCTTCCGAAATTATCTCAATTTGCTTTTTGAAAATCGATTCTCTGTCCTGAACACTAGAACAAAACTTTTGGAAATAATGTTTCAAAATTAGATATAAGTTCCAAACCCTTTTCGAAGATCACGAAATATAAAAAAAACTCAAAAGCCTATTTAAGCTTTTAAAGAAGGTGTTTGAAAGATGGTAAAATTTTGATCACAAATTCGGAAAAATCTAAGAAACTTGCTAAGCAATTCGAGAATTACCATAATTTCATTTTGGGGTCATACTAGTCCTCGGGAAAATATGTTTGATGATGTTTGGGGGACAAATTTCGACGAAGTAAGATGTATAACTAAAAAGTTTCAAAAATGAAAGCTACAGGTGATGATGTAATTTTCTATATCCTCATTAAAAAACTCGCATTGACTATCTTGTCTTTGTAATATTATTTAACAGATGTTTCCATTTGGCATACTCTCCTGATAAATGGAAAAATGCAAAAGTTGCTCCAATTTTGAAGCTGGATAAAAATCCAGCTGAAGCTTCTAGCTACCGTCCAATAAGTTTGCTTTCGTCAATAAGTAAACTTTTTGAAAAGATAATTTTAAACAGAATGATGCTTCACATCAATACAAACTCAATTTTTGCAGATCGGCAGTTTAGATTTAGCCATGGGCATTCAAGTGGTCATCAACTCTTAAGAGTTACCAATTTAATTCGATCAAACAAATCTGAAGGCTGCTCAACTGGAGTTATAAACATAGAAAAAGCATTCGACAGTGTTTGGCATGACGTTTTGATTGCCAAATTGAAAAGTTGAATTTTCCACTGGCTAAAATGAAAAAAAAAAACAAAAAAACAAAACGAACGACAACCTATTAGAGCAGGAGTTCATCAGATTAACATTCTTGGGGCTATATTGTTTAAAATTTTCACTTCTGAGAGGTTGATTTGCTTCAGGGTTGCCACAAATCGTTGTTCGGCGATGACACAGGCATTTCCGTTAAAAGAAGAAGTCTTCGTGGTATTTGCAGCAGACTGGTCTAGTTGTTGCACTACCAGGAGAAAAGCTCTCCAAAGGATTCATAACAAAGTTCTCAAGATGATTTTGAAGTTGCCTTCCTGGTGCAGTACTACTGAAATATGTACATCGAATTTCGAATGTTGAGACTTTGGAACAAATGTTCAACAAAATAATTAATCATTTCAGGAAAAAATCGCTTCAATCCTCAATTGTAACAATTAATTATATTTAGTTAAATAATTATATTTAGTTAAGATGCAGTTTAGTTTTTACTTTTAAGAGGACAATTATTATACTGATATGCACTGCAGCAGGTATAGAAACTCTGATTTAAATACTGAGTTTCCAAAACAGGAATAATTTCAACACACTTAGACGTATATCACAACAACTAAGGCTGGTAAGTTGCTATAGTAGCTGGAGCACCTAGATTAAAATGAAATGTAATTTTGGAACAAATAAAGAGTTAAAAAAATTAAACAAATGTTTATTTGATAGAACCTACTCCTGTACTTTAAGCATCATGTAACGTTATATCTATAATTAATTGCAATTATTTTACAGATCACTGGAACGGAGGACGACTGGCTGTTATCATTCTAACTCCTGTACTCACGATTGGGTTGATGAAAATATTCATCTCACTAATATGTAAACGAAGAGCCAAGGTGAAGAGATACGAACAGAGATGTGAATATTTCAAGGTAAGATAAAGATGGTACAGTATTAAACTACCCATAAACGCATAACAGTCCATTTGAATACGAAATCATGCAAAGATTTAACGGCTATGCTTTTATGGGCAGTGAAGCAGCACGATGCAATTTATTTACATTTGCCGCCTTCATTCGCACCTATAGGAATTGGAACAGAAAGCACCTGTTGACCCGGGTACCGGGTTTGATATCAAGGTAAAAGGAATTCAAGAAATTTTGCATCCCACCACATTTCCTAGCGAATTGATTGCGCCAATTGACGACGAAATGGAAATTAGCATAGATCAAATCAGACTGCTTGATATGTTGGGAGAAGGTGCCTTCGGAAGGGTTCGGAAAGGAATATTGCTTCATCCAGTTGGAACGTACACTGAAGTTGCCGTTAAGATGTTAAAGGGTATACGCTATGTCTGAAGGCACTTATTATGAGAGTTGCATGTTCCTCAATTTTTTTTCATCACAGGAACTTGGTATTCATCTTGAAAGTCAAACCTGGGAAGGTTTTAAAATATCTCATCTTAGATTTTCCGAGAAAAAGTGTTTTGAAGTTTACATAACCATTGTTCGACGTGTATAATGGAAACTGGCACTAACTGGTAAAGATTTGTGATTTTTAGGGGTCGCGCAAAAGGTTTGATGAAGATTATTGCGAATTGCCATTGGAAATTTAAAAATTTCAGTAATATCTTTACTTATCAGCAGTGCTGCAAAACTCAATATCAATACCTAAAAACTGCTGATTTTCACTAGCCACCTGACGTCACTATCAATTCATACAGTCAGAATATCAATATCATTAGTTTTAATGTCGGCTCGCAAATGACATTGACATCGTAAAATGACTACTGTTATTCAAAGTTTTGTCTCAATTTTTTCTTATATACGCCAACTAATCGAGTTTCGATCTTAAGAAAACTCATCAGTTATATTAAAACAATGCAACGGTTATACAAAAAAGTTGATTTATTGAGATTAAAGTAAGATATTCAACTTTTCCCTAGTGATATTCATATGGATAGAAATGTCAAAGCCGTACCCCCTGATATCATGCTTACTACGGATATCAGTGTCGGAAGTGAAATTCAATACTAGACCAATATCTTACATCAATTGACATTGTTCACAGTACGCGGCACTGCTTATCAGACTTTAGTTACTTCATGCGTAAAGATGACGATTACAAAATTGAGCGAGATAGGATTAATGTCCCTAATGTTGAGCCCATACGTAGATTTTAAAGGAAAGCATTTTATGAAAAAATTCACTTGCAACCAAACATATTCATTTGTAATATTGTCCAGATGACGCATTGTTCTAAGAAAATTTGAAGAACAGGAGATTTTTATCGATGGGCCCAATCTTTAGATCCATAGGCTAACATTGCAGCCATTTCCCATATTTAATGAATGGCAATATCAGATGTATGGTGAACATTTATGATAGATGAAGAGGACATGAAGGTATAAAATTGATAGTTCCGTGTAGAGATGAACTAGCCTAAGGCTAAAAATCTCTTTAATAAAGAATTAAAAAATGATAGTTCCGGGCTAAATGAGCAAAGGACAATTTTTGATGATGGTATGAATCGAATGACTGTTTATTTTGCCAAACTATCTATTTGATAGGCTTGAAGCGGCAGCGTGATGATTCCACTACAAAGAGTGGAAAAAATAAACGGTAGCACGATTTGCTCATATACAGCAATATAGTTCTATCGATGTGTCGTCCGTAAGCATGTAGTCCAGCGCTACCCAACGAGCGGCCTGCGGGCCGGACGTGTCTGTTGATTTCAGCAGATTTTGTTTATCAATTTGAGCCCAGAATTAATGAGAAATAAACAAAATGCAGCTTGAAACAGCCATTTCAAAAGCAAGTTTAGATATAGACCTGATCTAGTCGATGGTTTTGAATTACAACTCTGTGATACCTACCTATTGTGCTCTCTCTCTCGTCATGAACAACGTAGCTATCTCAGAGAGGCTATGACGAGAGAGCGCACAATAGGTAGGTGGAAATGGTGTAAAACGCACCACCATGGTATTTCGCATTAGATTACATTTTGATGTGGGTTTTGCCCCCAATTAGGCTCACAGCATAAAAATGTTGTCATATCACACCGTTTTCAGCATACATTGGTTGGTTTCGGTACTACAATTTTTAGTTCAAATCTCTCCCCGGACAAGTCACGAATGACCTAAAATGCGTTAAATAAAACAAATAAACAATAATCGTTAGTCTAACGACAGATGAACCTAAGATGTTAACAGCAGATCTTGAAGATAAGCTGCTTTCATTTAAAAAAAAAACTCTTGACTGCATAATGAAGGCACAATATGATATCAGCCTTATGTGTCGACAATTGAAATCAAAATGTCTTTTATTATGATAGGAACTGCAAACTTTAATATCGATTTGCTTTCATTTAGTTGACCCACTTTGGTCGGGATGCGTCCCTTTGCACAGTGTTGCTTTTTGCCATTTTCGTGCGCTTTTTTAATAGCTTCTCAAACATTGATTTTAGGGTTATAGTTTATTCAAAAATGTGTTAGCATATGTTAAGCCGCTTCTTTTGATGTAGCCGGTGGTGATTAATCCACCTAAAAGTGAGATCAAAAAAATATGTTTTTATCTGATTCAGATAGAGACTTAACGTCTTCAATAAAGTTGTAACAAATGTTATTTTAAGTAACTTTGCTAAACACCCGAAATTTTTAGCACTTATAAATTGCGAGATATGTATCAATTTTCGTGAAAGGCCCCTTCACGGTGAAAACTTGTCACTTGTCGTCACGGTGAAGTGATTCCCATTTGATTTGTACGGCAATCACGGCTCTTATTATGAGTATCACTTCCTTATCACCGTGTCGTGACACCCGTAATAAGGCCCTAAATCATGTTTTTTAGTATAACTGATTTTCTAGACATTCTACAATTTTGGTTTCTTCTACAACTATATTTTGCAATTGTAAACACATGCTTTTGCTGAACATTTTCTCTTGAAACAAAAAAGTTATTCTTAAATAATCGATATTTTTAGGGATATTTGCTCCTTAAATAACTATTTCCGGCGCAAATTGGCGAAGAAATCTAGTTAAGATTCTGAATCTATATTTATTTTACTGTCGAAAAGTTATAAAAACATGTGTCAGCACGCATCTTTTAGGTGTTTTTTTTTATAACTAAAAAACTCCTGCAAATGTCTAATTTTTGAATACATATTTTATTTTTAAGAGATAGCATGTTGCAATGTTCAGCAAAAATATGTATTTTTGCATGCCAAACAACTTTGCAGAATATGTTAAAAATATTGTAAATCTAGGAAAAAGTTATACTTAAAACAACGAACTGTCCGAACAATAAAAAAATCGTCCCATGCTCTAAAATCTATCCCAAGACGCATTCAAATTTTGTTTAAGGTCCATGAAAAGAAAAGTTGTCTAGGTCCCAGAATAATGTTCTTTTTTATTAAAATACTCATGGCTAACTTAGATCTACATTTAATTCTAGACTATATTTCTTCCCGTTGCTAAGCGCATCGCTTTATCTATATGCTAGATCTTTAAAATTGATTGTTCTAATATTATTAAAATTTGTCTAAATCCTCTTATTTGAACATTTTTCTTTGAGCCTCAATATCAAAAAATGTATGGAATCCTTAAACGATAAGTTTATTTTTTTAGAAACATGAAAAATGCGCACGATAGGTTGGTGAGTTTATAAAACTTCTCGAAGTGGCAATCGCAATCAACGGAAGATTGGAAAGATATTTTTCCGATCAATATATGTCACTATTGGTCACTAGTATATCACATACCCACTACCAGCCGTGAAAACGTCATTTACCGGAATATCTCACCTTCTATAGAGTACACCGTGCTGCAGGTGAGCTACATTGCATTGGATATATTGAGTATGGGGCGAAAACAAAAAAAGTAGGCGCAATAATTGAAACAAATAACCGTTTAAGATGTGGCGTTTATTTGCATGTAAGGTAAACGCTCCTATAGTTGCGGTAAGTTAGAAGCGTTAGGTTCCTATACTTGTGTATTGAGTCTCCATGCACAACTATAGGAACCTAATGCTTCTAACGTACCGCAACTATAGGAGCGTTTCCCCTATCAATCTTTTTTTTTTCGCTCAAAACACATCCATTATATAACTAATTTCGCAGTTCCGAACAAATAATTGATACCACTGGTGTAAAAAAATAGGGTGGCGAATTATAATGCTTTTACCTTATTTGTATCTCTCTACAATTGTTATCACACAAACCATAGCAAACACAAGTTTGTTAGTCATTACCATAGCAACAAAATATTAAATTTTGATTGACAACTAGGGTAAACGCTCCTATAGTTGCGGTACGTTAGAAGCGTTAGATTCCTATAATTGTGTATTGAGTCTCCATGCACAACTATAGGAACATAACACTTCTAACGTACCGCAACTATAGGAGCGTTTCCCCTAGAACCAAATTTAGAGCGATATAACCGAAGTTTTAAAATCTCCCATAGTAATTAAAAAAAAACTTATCATACAAACTGCAAGCCCCTTTAACTTCACCAAACTCTCGTAGATTTTTTTTTTCGATTTTGAAATGATCATGGGGTTTGGTACACTTGTATGTTTTCTCTATCCAGCGTTTCGGTCCTCACTAGACTTTTTCAAGGATTTAATTCCGAATATTGTGTTGCTATGGCTTACAATCACAATTATAGGAAGATATAAATGCAATAAATCGTAGAACAGGTCAACTTATCTGCTAAATATTTGTTTGTTTACTTCACCAATTTATAACAAAAATAATCTCTTTGACAGCATTTGGCAACCAAAGTTAAAGCGATATTGGTGAGATTTTTAAAGTTCCCATAGTAATTTACAAAATACTGCATCTATCCTTTTGCGCCCACCCTAAAATATCACGAAACTTCACCATTATTTAAACAGGTTTATATTTTAGGGTTATGAATCGAACTGGAGGGTGGCTTCCATGTTTGCAAACATTATACACGTCGAACAACGGTTATGTAAACTTCAAAACACTTTTTATCAAAAAATCCTAGATGAAATGATTTAAAACATTCACAAGTTAGATAGTTACTCTGTACTAGTTACAGAGGTACATGCAACTTGAATAATATGTACCTTCAGACATAGCGTGGGTTAAGTCAATAAACAACGGAGCACATCGATGCGAACGATCAAACTAAATGTGATGTATGATTATTTCACAGAATTCCCAAGCTTGGAGGATATCAAAGAGTTCCGACGTGAGATTGATGTGATGAAGTCGGTAGGAATACATCCAAACATTGTGTGCATCGTCGGTCACTATACGAAGAATATCAACGAATTGATGCTCCTGACGGAGTACTGCAGCGAGGGCAATCTATTGAATTACTTACGGTTAGTGCTTTTTTGTCTAAAACGTCTAGATCTCGAATCGTGTAGTTTTTTTTTTTTTTTTTTTTTTTTTTGTCAAAACTCGACTTTTTTTCCTTGATTTGTTTTCCGTCGATCTTGTTTTGCGTACTGAAAACAAATGCTGCCGACGCCAGGAATGCAACTCCCATACCTGGACCCTACCTATCGACCCATCAACTCATGGACCGGGGACCAACGGCTTCACTTCCCTTCCGAAGGTTAACGTGATTAGAGGTTTTATGCCTCCGAAAATCCCGACGGCGCCGACTGGGATTAAACCCAAGCTCTTTTGGAGTGAGAGGCAATCACGCTTATCACGGCACCACCGGTGCCGCTAAAAATTGACATTTGTCGATATTAGAAAAAAAAAAAAAAAAAAAAAAAACAATATATACTGATATACATCAGATCTTGTGATGTGTTATGCATTTTTAAGTCACTTGGCATTTTTTTTCGAGAAGAGCAGTTCCAGGCCAATTGGAGAAACATTGAATTTTTATCACAAACTTCTCTGATTTCCTGAAGCTTTGCATAATGGTTTGTTATGGACAGTCATGCACATTTGTACTGAAATTTGACCTTTTTGAATCTTGTTTTTTTTTTTAAATGACATATTTTACATTTTCAGGATATCGACTCAACGAAGAAAACTAAATTCCCTGATTTTCCAGTCGTTTTTCAGAAAAAATCCAGGTATTGAAAACCATTCACAATTGTCTAAATTCACAGTTTTATTCAGGTAATCAGTTAAAATAGTAACCATAGAAGAATGTGTTACTTTTCTATTATAATCACTTTAACGCTCTTGGGTCATTCGTGACTTGTCCGGGGGTGAGATTTGAACTCGTGACTTTGGCGTGAGCGGTATGGATGCTAACCACTACGCCGGGGTCGCCCCCATATGTTACTTTTAATGATAACGATATGTGAATGAAACTGCAATCATTTTATATCAATCAGCTTGCTTTATTTTAATCTACAAGAACTGAAAGATAAAATTATCATAAATGATATTTTCGTATATGAAACACTTATCTTTAATCCAGTTTTAACATATATTCCCGGTGCACACGTCAATGCCCATCCCATCTCCTTGGAAATTTGTTCTGGATAACACGTTTAACCAAACGCTAGATCACAACAGCATACCTACGGTGGGAAATTGTTCACAAGCACTTAAAAAGAAAACAAAATATTTTTCCGTACAACTTTGTCTCAGACGTCATTTCGATTTCAATAGACGTTTCCGTGCTACGATTTATTAAAAAAAATGTTAAATACGCCTTTTTATGCATGATACAAAATGGCCAAATTTTATTACTAATGGGAATGATTGACCATTATAAACAATTATGCGAAGTTTCATCTGAGAAGGTCGAATCAAATCATTTGGTGTGAAAATGCTCAAAATTGAAATTTCATGTAGGCTTCGGCACTTCTTTACCTATTATCGTTAGGAGAAAAATGAAATTCTTGAGTGCTGATTTTTTTGCATGCAGTCTCATCATATTTAAGAGCATCGTTTTGCAAAAAAAAAGAACACTCTAAGACTCCATTTACCTGAAATTGACGATAATAGGTAAAACAAGATGGTAAATCCTGATGAATCCTGATCCTGAAGGTGGTAAAGCCGTCATTTCCCCCCTTTTTTCGGTTTTCAAAAAATTCAAACTTTGACGATTTTGTGGCACCCCTAAATTATATCCAATTGATTACCGTAAGCTGCAAGTTTTGATCTCACAACTACTGACAACATGGCGTCTTTTTAATTTTTCTGAAAAAGTTACACACGAAGTCCACCAAGCACTGAATTGAATTGGTAGTTGATAAATATCAAACCTCAGAGGTTTCATACTTCGATTCAAAAGCAAAGATGATTCAGTGGTTTATAAGTAGATTTCCTATGGTTGTTTAGCGAACCTCCTAAAGTTCAAGTTTACTGATTGTAAACTGATGATTTTTACTGATCTTATGTGGCTCACTGTAGTTTAGTGTAGTGTAGTAACTTAATGTATATTTGGGAAAAATCCGTTTAAACCATAAAGAACAATATGTATTAATGTTAAACATAAAATAAACATCAATCTTACATTTTTCAAATGCAAAATTATTTTTTAAATCCTCTTATAGATACGAATGGCACAAAATATTACGCAATAGGAATCGTTCGGTTTTTATTGTGCAACAGAAGCTGAACTCTATTGCAGAGTCAGATGGAAACTTCGAAGCGTGCCGTTCACCAGGCCTGGAATGTAACAAAAAACCTGAAAATGTTTTTAATTTCGACGCTCCCTTCATACACGAAAAGAAATCTCTAGCATATAAGAATATTTCTGACCATAGTACAACGCAGCAAATATCGGATACACCGATTACTAAAATAACAGAAAACCGACTGTACCCACTACTGAACGATAACCTAAATGATAACATTGGCCTTTACTTGGATACCGATATGAACAGCTTTGATGACAGTACAAACATTTGCACCAATGCGTGTAAATGCAACGTTGAAATACTTCAATCGAGCAGTCCGGAAGCGGATAAATGGAAAGCGAAGACATCATGCAGCATACAGATTTCCGGTTGTGAATGCAACGTAAACGATACCAAAAACTATGGGAAGCATCAATTGTTTGATTTTGTTGATAATCAATGCTACCACGAAGATCTCAGCAATGAAAACCGAAATCAAAGCGCGGAATGCATCGTCACAAGCAGTCAACTGATAGAGTTTGCTAAACAGATTGCCGTTGGAATGGTAAGAATTTACAGGAATTATTTGTTTCAATTTTACATTGCCCTTTACTTGTAGGAATATCTTGCCCGTAACAAGGTGGTTCATCGTGACTTAGCAGCAAGAAATGTGTTGGTCTGTTCGAACAAAGTGGTCAAAATTTCGGACTTTGGGTAAGTTTTAACCGCACCTGATATGATAGAGCTTTGGCCAGGTACCATCTTCAAATACGTTAAAAAATAATGATGGCGGCAATAGAGATCTCCAAGCGCAATCTCACGAACACTAAAATCCAGCATCCATATATAAAAATGAAAAAGAAGAAGAACCAAAAAGGAATCGCGATATCACAACTACTTAAAAAGGTAGCGCGCGGTCTCACGCACACTTTTGTGCATCTGGAGAACTCTATAGGATTTTTTAACAAGCTACTAGACATGTTACTATCTCTCAAATGTTTAACCGTTATGTGCGTGACAGGATATTTAGCTCCCATTTGAATAATGCGGGGAAGAAAAAAGCACATCAGAGTTAAAATAATAAAAAAAGATGAAATTCTCGCGTCACTTTTCAAATAGACAAATGTAATCAAATCAAGTTACTCGATACAATGTATTGCTCTTCTGTTATTGTATGTGATACAAAAACACCCATCCAAATTAATTTTCATTTATTTAAGATAATCATAGGTCAGCAATTGCCCAATGTACATTTTGACAAGATTGGTGCTCATTTTCTAAAGGCGGGGCATGGAAAGGTTAGGTACTCCATTCTGAAATCTATGAAAGGGAATCTAGTATAATGTAGAACAAAACATCCAATGTAACACTCATTGTTTTTGTCTTTGAGAAAAATCGTCCAATGTAACATATCCGATGTACAACTTGACTAGTCAAAACGCCCTATGTGTTTTTTTTCTATATTGTATCGTGAAATTCAAAGTAAAATTGTGATTTTACCGTTTCTATTGAATTTTCAACGTTATTATTCACTGACTACATTAAAAATGGTATTGCAAAATGTATTGTTTCTAAACAGTTAAAATATTAATGTATCGAACTTCAGGCTTTCTAAAAATGGCGAATATGTTACATTGGTCTATTTGGAAAGTGATGCGAGATTTCAATAATCCTGCAACACTGTTTAGTAACGTGTTATCTCCGTTTTACCAGAGTCGATGTTATAATAAGAGGCCCGCCAAGAGTGCAGCCAGAAGTACCAATCGAACTGTCAAGCGGGGTACCAAACAAGCAAAGTAAATTAACATTATTGTTCCCACAGCCAGTGAACTACAAGTATTGCATTCATTACTTGTGGGGAAGGTGTTGCCCGATAAAGGAGATGTGGGCCGTCAGTGCATCCGAACACACCCCTGCATCGCTAGAGTGACAGCGGACGGATTCTCGTCAAATCTCTGTCGTTGATTTGTAAATGAAGAGGAACTAAAAAGGGAATTGGTCAACATGGTTCGGCCAGCGCAATCGCCAGATGTAAATCCCTTCGAGTTGCTCTGGGATGAGCTGGATCGGGCCACTCGCAAAATGAGACCGCATAATCATGAACACCTTTAGGACGGTGTTGGCGACAAATACATGATGATGCTATACACTAAGAAAAAATCGATGTTTGTTTCTATGTGTCTCACACATGATCACATGATGTGACAATGTGATAAACAAATGATATATATGTGTCGGACACATGATGTTGTGTCATGTGATGTTGAAAACATAATCTACGTTACCAATTGCTGTTAAAACGCTGTCCAGACTGGAGAGTTATAACATGTTATAACGGTTGTCAAATAATTGCAACACAGAAACCACCATCAAGATAGCGCTATAACATGTTATAACTCTGTAGTCTGAACGTAGCATAAGACATGATAAAAAAGAATTCTTATCTATAAATAGATCACTGGGCGTTAATGGGTTAATACTTGTGCGATTTCTATTATTAGGTATTAATACTTATTTCTTTCCACAGACTAAGCCGTGATATATACCAAGAAAACCTTTACCGCAAGACCGGGACGGGTAAGCTTCCGATCAAATGGCTAGCATTAGAATCGCTAAGCCATCAAGTGTATACATCCCAAAGTGATGTTTGGTCATACGGGATTTTACTCTACGAAATTTTCACCCTCGGTGGCAATCCTTACCCTTTGCTATCAACAAGTGACTTGATCATGGAGCTCAAACGAGGATATCGCATGGAAAAACCCGACAGTTGCAGTAAGGAGTTGTAAGCATAATTGTTGGTCGTCTATAACATATTTAGCATCCTAATTTATCGTTTCTCAATAGGTATGACCTTATGCTGAGTTGTTGGAGTGCACTGCCCATCGATAGGCCTACCTTCGTTACTATACAAAACCGACTGGACGAATTGATGCATCTAAGCACAAAGAGCAATAAGGAAATGATCCATTTGGATGCTATCATTGATATTCAAAGGTGGTTAGAGCTGTTGTCCCTAAATTGAGCAAATTATCATCCTTGGTGTCATTTCAGTACAAAGACAACATCGAGCGAACACTCATACTTAAAACCGGTGGAGTATTAAGATGACCTGAAGGCGTACAAGCTAGCCCACGGTAGTACGGTATATTTTTAAATTGATGTGTACAAGTAAAAGAATGGATGTTATATTTTACGAGATGATTCTACATTAATACATATTTTTCAATAAGGAGCTAGTCATCGTCTGACCGCGAAAGAAATTCCTTGAAACATTTGAGGTACATTTATAATTTTGCAATTTTCAGTATTTATTCAAGACGCTATCCATACTTACATGCTAAGACTTTCCTGATAAAATTCTGCTTTTATGTGGAAAAGGGTATGTTGTGGTTGTAGATTTATAATTAATGCTTGAGGCAACCAGCAGATCTTCATTTATGCTTCGCAAGACCAGTGCTTCTGTGAATAAAAAAAGTCAATCATTTAGTTCAATGATTCAATTGCTTCAGGTTTGCAATTATCTATAGAAATTTACTACACCTCCAACATAATTTTGAACGAAAATAAAACTTACCTTCCCATGTTTGCATTTATGTAATGATATCCTACGACCAGAAGGAAGAGGAACACTCCAAGAACATTGCAGAATACGGCTAGTTGAACATCGGAAATCATGTTGCTTGCTAAAATTTACGATAATTTGAGATGAATTACCGTGTATACATAAATAAGATATACACGGTATACAGGTAAACATAAATATTTGTATAAGATGTTTTTTATTGGATTTACTTTGTATAATATGTTTTTTATTTGAAAATTACTACTTTATATGCATTATTTGTTATTCATAAGATTACAAGAAAGCCATACATTCTAAGATAATACCCGGAAAACTATTCACCGGATATCAATTTCGCGGTCGACCACTTACCGGAATATTATTATTATCCGGAATGTACCGTTAACCGGAAAATAATTTACCAGGAAGCATCATTTTGCAGATTTGTTAGTGGTAGTACAGTTCGGACTCGATTATCGGTAATTTTTTATTGAGTCAATGACATATCAATTACTTTAAAACAGTTCGGAAACTATATTGGCCCGTTCAACGACAACAATTTTTTAAGTTTAAATTTTTTTCAATATTTATAAACATTTTATATTTTTAAATGTTGTTCCTAAACTAACTTTTGCTCTTTTATTCATTTTAAATATGTTTTTACGAAGAATCAATGTATTTACAATAAGATACAATAAAAGTAAGAAAATTAAGAAAGAGAAAAATTAGCATTTGGCGTCAGATTATCAGCTTTAATAGCATACTGTTGTCAGTTGCGTTGAATTATTTTCCCTGAAACGGCGATAACATCAAGTAGATGACCCATCTTGCCCACTCCGGTGGCAGAAAAGTCATTCACCAAAATTTTGCTTGAAGCCAAAGTTGTTGGTTCTTTGGCTCGATTATCTGCCAATCTAAGGCAGCTGGATGCAAACATTGAGAAATTATGCTCCGTCCACATATATGTTTGATTTCTTGCGCGGTAAAATAATCGTGGTAAATGTTCAACAAGCGCGTACATGTAGGAATTAAATATTTATTATATTAATTTATAAATTAGGAAAAAAATCAAGTTTCATTAATCAATTCACATAAGATTTTTTTAATGCATACGTGTCGTCAATGCACATATAAACATAGCATAAAAACTGTATGCTACAGTGCTGACACCACCAATGGTGGTGGCTTCAGTAACCCTCCTTCTTGGCAGAGGATTGATCTTGCCCCACCCTAATAAAAAATACCATTCCAGAACGATAAACTAAATGATATATCGATTCCACAAATGGATTGGATGATATCCTGAACATGTCGTTAAACCAACATACCATACACATTTTGTTAGGATACACTACCCTACCTATTATCGTATGATCTTATAGAGAATCCATCCGTCTTTGAAAAATAAGCGGTTCTTTATCTGAAGAGTTCTAAATTGTCAAAGAACAGCCTATTTTTTAAAGAAGGGTGTATTCTCTAGAAGAGCGTACGTTTGAATATTGAAATCTTTTTTATTTATGTATTTAATGAATAGGAAAAAACCCCAAATTTTCCTCCTTTTCTGGCCAATTTATCATAGTATGCCAAAGGACATAAAGTATTGAAAATGATTGAAAGTACTGCTTTCAAAGAATATGAGTGGGGTACAAGTGTTCAAGTAATATATCGCCGAAAGCGAGTTCTACAGAAAAAGTAAGAGAAACTCAAGCAACCATATCATTTGATTCTGGAAAATAGTGCTTCCGGGAACATTTTCCGGAAAACGCTTCTTTTCGGTTAATGATAATCTACCGCTAAATAAATTGATTGACAGTGAAAGGTTTTCCGGGCAATGTAGAATCAAAGCCATGTTCATTTATGATTTGCCAGTAGTTATACATTACTATTTACGAATACGATACTTTTTCAATGTACTTCGTGTAAGCCGGTTGAAGGTACACGTCATAAGAAAACTTGTGTTGAGTATCATGAATTTTCGAACAGCATAATCAGTAACAGTATGCTGTTTCTGTTTAAGTTACCCAGGTACTCTAGTTACTTACTTGGTTGTTGAGAATTGCTTCCAAACTATCAAAAAATACGGAAAATAGTAATTTTAAGCAAAACTGTATGAACAAGTTGCTAAGAACAGACACTGACGGATGACATGTAATCAAAACATGTTAACGTCATCTTTAAATACGAAACGTCATACACATTCAGCTGCGTAAACATTTAAGATTTTGCTCTTTCCTCGTTAAGGCCATGGTTGATATATACATGGTGATACAGCTTTGTCACTATATGGGCGAGGTGATCGCGGGGTGGAAAAGTGCGGTTTTAAAGCAAATTGTGAACAAACTCGGTCACTGCCCCATACAAAAATCCAACACGGCTGAATCATGAGTTTGACACATTAGAACACCTATATGTAGTCACCTTGGTTAAGGCTATAGTCACTATATTCATAAATAGTCTGGCGGAGATAATGACGGAGCCGTCGCCGGCGGTGTAGGTAAGCGTGACTACTTTCTCATCCCAAAGGGTCTGGGTTCAATCCCAGCCGAGGTCGGTTAAATTTTTTTGAGGCATAAAAATCTCTGGTCACGTCTTCCTTCGGAACCCGCATAAACGCGAACCATAAATTGACCTTACCTAAAATGGTTAAAAATTGTTTATAATCCCTGCTAAACTTTAACTGAAATGGTTATGGAACTTTACATGAACGTTTAATGATAAAGTTTCAACCTTATGTATTATGGTTTTTTGGAACTGGACCTTACAAATAATGGGTTGTTAAGAACCATTACCGTTCCAAATTCTTGTTTTCTCCATACATTTTCGGAAAGAGAACTATATTAGAACCTTTTAACTTATGGTTTGAGAACTTTAATGGTAATGGTTATGGTAGGCAGTAAGGTCCACGAATGGTTTTGTAACATCGATCAACTTTATGTGGAATATATCGCGAATTGGTTGCCTGTAATTTACTGATTACCAATTCACGATATATTCCACGTAAAGTTGAGCGATAATACAAAACCATTAATGGACCTTACTGACTACCATAACCATTACCATTAATGTTCTCAAATCATAAGTAAAAACGTTCTTATATAGTTCTCTTTCTGAAAATGTATGGAGAAAACAAGAATTTGGAATGGTAATGGTTCTTAACAACCCATTATTTGTAAGGTCCAGTTCTAAAAAACCATAATACATAAGGTTGAAACTTTATCATTAAACGTTCATGTAAAGTTCCATAACCATTTCAGTTAAAGTTTAGCAGGGATTATAAACAATTTTTAACCATTTTAGGTAAGGTCAATTTATGGTTCGCGTTTATGCGGGAAGGGAAGTAAAACCGTTGGTACCGGCCCTTGTTTGTTGAATGAGTGCGATATCCTACGCAGGTGTGGAAGCTGCCTTCCTGCACATTCGATTGCCGTCAATGGATTGCAATCGATGTCCGTCGGTGATTGGTACTTAATTTCGGAACAGAGACCGACGTTAAATAAAGGAATGAAGAGATAATGCCGGGAATATCTAGTCAAGCATCGGCTACTGTTGTATCCAGGCCAGTGACAACCCGCATAAAAATAAGCATAAAAAGCGCCTAACCACCAATTCGGGATATCATCCTAACTTTTTGTAGTTTGGCCGTACCATCTCTGATATCGTTAGTGTATGGTACCCGTTTATTAGGGAACGCCTATATCAACAACAGCGTTTGACAGTAGGCAGCATGTCCCGGGCTCAAATAGTTTATTTTGCTGTGCTGGGCCCGCTGTCACGGTATAACATGTTGCCTACGCGCCACTGGGCTGGTGTTATCTGACTTATTACGAATATACGTTGTTTACGAGTATCCCGAATTAGCATTTGCAATGTAAAATTAGACGAACTATACGTTGTACCCGTACCCGTATACAATGTATATTCGTTATAAGTCAGGTAGGTCACAGTACATAGCACAGAAAAACAGACATAACTCTGGCAATGTGTTCATCGAACACGTATTTAACGGTAAATTTTAATGTTTTTAGTTGGTAGTACCATAGAGGTAACTCTAAGACTAGAAGGTTCCGAAATAACGTGCTCAACTTTTTGGCTCAGCTCTGGTACTCTCTGCGGTCCCAAGCCAATCGATTCACCCCTCGAAACATAGAAAAATCCACGAACCTCTCATTTTATCTGTCGAACTTTCATAGCGAATCAAAACAAACATAGTGTAGTACTAGAATATTCGACTAGAATGGGGTACGTTAATTTATTTGCTTGGGACGAATAGGCTAGTCAAGTAGTGAGCTAATTTAAAATCGTTAGTTTCGTATTGATTGTTGGTAGTACCTAGTAATCCTATACATAGAGATTCGTGGAAATATTATCAGACGATTTGACAGTTCGTTGTGTTTACAAAAGCTGCCAACACTTGCCGTGGAGCAAAATGTTCCAACTTTGTACGTGACTCTAAGGGCACGCAATAATCCTTGACGTGACTTTATCGTTGTCTAACGTATTTGTTTGTTGGAATTCTTAGTGAACTGGTGAACTATTTTTGACCAGTTTTGCCCGAGGTTTTGCCCTAACCGCGGTCGTGGAAGTGCAACGAAGCGTAAACATGTTAATTTTTTTCCGGTTTCCAAAAAACACTTTTATCAAGTTCTAGAAATGATTACTTTTTACACATTTTGAAGTAAAACCGTTCTTGAAAAATGTGTAAAAAATACTCTTCTAATGCCGTCTGCTGGGTTTACAGATAAATGTGTTTTACTCATTAATGTGTTAACACTGGTTACCGTTTAGGGTTTGTATCAAAAACATAGCAGCTCCCCCTACCCCCTTCCATGTTACGTAATATTTCAATGTACCCTTATGCATGTAAATAGTGTTTCTGCAGCTGAATGTTTATCTTCGCATCGTCCAACTTGCTCATTTTCTCGACTCTTCTCTCAGGTTTGCATCATGTTTGTTTCTTGCGTACCCGTGTCAGTGGCAATCTCTGTCACAGTTTTTCCATTCCAAAATAATCGATTTCTGACTTTCGTCGTTGTGCGGAGTGAAAACTGCGGCGCTGTTTGTTAATCAGGAAAATATTTGATTAATCTCGTAACGATTGAACTGATACTGCATTAAGTTTGAAAAAGTGAACGTGTTTATTTCATTGGTGCTGTTATTTCTGGTGTTGATGTCTGGAATTAAAGGTAGTTTCTTCCGGAAAATATTGCTTCGATTTTTCTTTCCTGGTTGTGTCATTATTAGTATCTGATGTGTGAAGATTGGGCTGATGTATGAGTGCGTAGCACTACTGTGAGAAATATATCAAAATACAGCTCGAAAGAGTTGGCAAGAGAAAAGTGAAATCATCAGGCCACGAAGAGGATTTTCCTTTTGCTGTGTACGGACTGGTTGCTTCTATCGAATGATACGAGAGACCAGACTGTCATCAAAACCGGTAGTCGTTTTGTATTCACTTGACCGGATTGTGTAAGAATCAAACAAAAGAATATCTGCATCACAATGATGGTTGCAGCATCAGATAAAATATAGATACCGCATTCGATTTGCGATTGATTGATTTGTACGTTTTCCCGATGTCGCGCAGTGAAAATCTGGTTGTGCATTGTTAAGTGTATTTTCATCAAACCAATCCGGTGAGTTGTTCAATTTAGGGTTTTCAGCATCGAGGGTGTAGCTGCTTACAAAGTGTATGCGATGTGATATTTCTGTTGATTACATTTCAAATTTCAAAACTTTAAACCGACACTTTTATTTAGATTAGTTCTAAAGCAATGTACGCAACATAAATCCTAAGGGAAATCGAAATACATAAATTTAAAGGCATCTGGAATAGTGTGAGATCTTTCGACCATTTAAAATCGAAATTTAGATGTGTCGCACCCCTCGGAAAATTCCTTTAACCACTGCTTTTCCAAAATTCCATTAAAATTCACCTCAATTCTGTGAGAGTTCTCCTCAAAAATCCATTGAATTTTTCTCAAAATTACCCGGAGATTCTCCTTGGAATTTCCTTGTAATTCTTCCTTTGAGTTCTTCTTGAGTATTCCTAGGCACTCTCCTCAGAATTCCATTTGTATTCTACTGAGAATGTCTTTGAAACCCTCTCAGAATTTGCATTTTGTTTGATTGATTAACATTTAACCCTCTGCTTCCCAGGGTAGCACAATTTATCCACAACTTTTCGGTCCGTCTCATGTTTGCCAACCTACCGTTAAACAGACAGTACTTGTTTAAGCTTCTCCATGTGTTCATTATTCCCATCGATATGTTTCTTGAGGATTCAACTGAGTTATCTGTTCAGAAATCCAAATAACATCATAAGACTTAATTGTTAGTAACGCATTTTCTGAAGATTTTCAATCGATCATCAATTAAAAAATCATTTTTCTCCACTAACCTCGAGAAAACCGCGAGTACTCGGTCCAGTTCCTTTAACTTTAAATGTAAGCCTGTAATAATGTGTAACGAAAATGATTACTCGGCTCTGTAAAGTTTATTCGATAGAGCCTGTACAAATAAAGTAATTATTAAAAAAAAACAACATTTATGCATTAGATAATCACTCTAGCGGCGCCGGTGGTGTAGTGGTAAGCGTGATTAACTCTCACCCTAGCAGGCCTGAGTTCAATCCCAGTCAGCGCCACCGGGATCTTCTGAGGCATAACATCTCTGATCACGCCTTCCTTGGTCATGAGTTGATGGGTCGATAGGTGGTAGGGTTCAAGTGTGGGAGCTGCCTCTCTGGCGTCGGTAGCATTGGTGCTCAGCACAAACCAAGGAAAAACAATAGATAATCACTCATAGTGGCATGTTAGCCAGTAATTTTTAAAAGATCTTCAGATGATCAAAGACCTTCGTGAAGTCCTCAGACTTCAGGTTCATCAGGTACTATTCTTAAGATCTCCATCTGCTCAGTAATCATAATCCATCTGTCGTATATTCACAGAGATTTCAGGATCATCTGCATTTAATGGTTAGCAGTTCCATGGTGTCAGCTATTTTCCCCTTGATATCAACAAGTTCCACTTTTGATAAATACTATCTTGTTCAAATTTTACGACGCCCAAAGGCCCATCCTTGGTCCAACGCTCTGGATCGGGATGTACAACGGCGTGTTTACGTTGAAGCTACACAAAAGAGTTGACGGTAACAGGTGATACGCTGGAAGAGGTGGAAATGTTGGCGACCGAGGCGATTGACATGATTGGTAACTGGATGCAAGGAACAAATAGCCCATCACAAAACGGAAATGATATTGGTCAGTAACTGTAAAGCGATGCAGCGGGCAGAAATCACCGTCCGGGAGCATGCCATAGCCTCGAAGCGCGTGTTGAAAAACCTGGGAGTGATGATCGATGACCGTCTAAACTTCAACAGCCACGTCGAATATGCCTGTGAGAAGACTTCGAAGGCCATCAACGCGATAGCTAGAATCATGTCGAACAACTCTGGTTCCAGACGAGAGGCGAGAGGCGTCTTCTGGCTAGTATGTTGTCGTCGATACTGAGGTATGGAGATCCAGTCTGGGCTGGAACCCAAGCAGAAACAAAAGAAAGCAATACGTTCCGGCTCATGTCCATGCGAGTCGTGAGTGCGTACGAAACCATCTCGTCGGAAGCAGTTTGCGTTATCGCCGGAATGATCCCTATTGGTATCACCCTGACGGAAGGCAGCGAGTGCTACAGACGGAGTGAAGCCGAAAGAGTACGAAAAGTGGTGAGAGCGGAGTTGTTTTGGGAGATTGATCAGGATCTGATTTAGAATCAATTCAGCCTGGTGAAGCAAAATCAATATTTTGAACCACTATACTGCCGGTGGAAGCATAACTGTCCCATGTTACAAAATACCAAAATTAGTAAACTGCAGTTAAAGTTTGAACAGAAGTTTTGCTGCTATCGTAAAATTTCACGGTAAAACTTGGTTCTACTTAGAAAATCGCAGTTGCAAAAAAAAAAGATAAAAAAAAATTTGGGACGCTATGCCTCTGATGAGTTGAACAATGTACGCATATTTGTCCCACTGTGAACAACTTCTCAGTTAATGATGATGATCCCCCCAACAAAAGTTTGAGCTGGACGATTTATCTTTAAGATAATTAAATATGACATTTTAACCAGATTAGCAAACAAAATCGAACTGGTTACAGTTACAGATATAAATTCCCTCTAGAGTTTACAGTTGCTTCACAGCGATATAAATTTTGGAAAGGTCAGGCGTCCCCCTCTTAGTTCGCCTTTTTGTCCACCTAAAATATTCATAAGTATTACAAGCGATCAAGAGTTAATGAACAATCAACAAAGCATCCTATTACACTGGTTGCTGTTGTTATGTTTCACATTTCGTGCGTGACGGTTGGTATTTTTTCTTAAATTTGTTGATTTTATTGTGTTAAGTAGTTCTAAAACCTGAGCCAGACATACTATAACTTGTTACGAAGATACTTGAAGATAGAAAAGTAGATTCAAGCCATTTAAATAATGACCGATCTCAAACTCATTGCATACCCGATCATGCTTGGCATGCAAATGTTCGACACCGGACACAATCAACGAAATTATAAAATCATATAATGATTGGTCCAGAGATAAATTAAAAATAATGTCTGCATTTGTGTTAACCAGGAACTCAAGATTAGTCAGGACAACGTAGAATTCCTTGGTTAGTCTGTAAAACATAAAGATCTGAATCTATACATCTCACGCCAAAGTCGAAGTACTTAATTATCTTAGAGATAAATCGTTCAGCTCAAACTTAGGGGAAATCATCATTATTCTGAGTTCAAATCTAACCGGCATAAGTCACGAATGATCCAAGAGTGACTTTAATAATAATTTAAAAAAATCTGGACTCCAGGAATTTTGGAAAACCTAATAATAAAAACCAATGATATTATGGGGTTTCACAAAATTGATAATTTTAAATGATTTTATGAACTCAAAATGCTCAAAAGTTCTCAAAATGGTTAACCTGTAAAATATCTCCAAGACAATTTGGAGAAATATGCATATTTTGGTAACACATCTTTGTATCCCAGAAAATGTTATTTGGCTTATTTAACTTCAAGATATAAACTCCAGAAAGATTTTAAGACCTTTTAATACTGCGATTCTCCTGTTCAGGTAACTTGTTTTGATATATCTCGATTATTTTTTCGAAGAGTCGTATCAGTTTGTGTATACAATGCATTTCATCGTCGATTTACCATAGCTGGTAGCTCGCACAGGCTTACTAACACCTTTGAGGACCTTAAATACTGCAACGTAGTCTGGCAAAGGTTTCTCGGGGAATTGAAGTGTATATGAAGGCCTCTCTGTTGGCAGTTGTTGTACCTATTATTGGAGAAGACGAAAAATCATTTTTTGTTGATCTTCCAACCAAGCAACATGCATCGGAATAATAGTAATGTAAGTTTAATCGTTGTATGCATTTATTTTATTTTTAAAATAAATCTCATCATTTTACTAGTTTTTCAATACCAATTTATCATATGTGTCACGAAAAGGTACAAATAGGTGTTGCAAGATAAGTTGATTAGTGCGTTTAATAATTTATTTGTTTGTAAATAGCAACATATCTGAGAATGAGAAATTTTCCTAAAAAAAAGTTCAAAGTGCTTACCACGTCGAAATCCAAATAATTCAAAGAATAATTTTACCATTTGGGTAATCTACAGCTTGTGATATGTTTACGATGTATTATAACCTCAAAAAAGTCGAAATGCCACATAGGACAGTTATGCTTCCACCGGCAGTCAGTGATGGGCAACTGAACCAACCGGTGCGCACCGTGTGCTGGTTCGTGTTAAAAAAATACTCCTGTGTTTATGTAAGCGTGTACCCTGGTTCGGTTGAGTTTTAGTGTACCAGTGTGTTCTAAATCAAAACCGTGTGCCGGTTTTCGAGTTGATGTTCAGAACCGCAGCTTGAAAACCGAAAACCGGTGTGCTAGAATTTTGGTTTTGGTACACGAGATATAAACCGTGTGCAGGGTTCAATTATATGTTACCAAAACCGGGTATACCGTTCTTGGTTAGGAACATTGACAAGAATTAAATAGCAGTGCTCCCAAAAAGGTGAGTAAAATATTTGTACCAAGCGACAGTTATTAATTCAATTGCCAAATATTTTGATAGACAATATTGGTAGCGAAGGAACTAGAAATCATTTTGAAGTCTGACAAATACCCTTCGATATGGGTATTTTTGGAGTCCGCGTGACGCCTATAGTCTGGAAATCGATAACCGATACCTTCTTGAAATCCAGAAGGCGGCATCCTGTTGCAGATAAACTGAGAAATCCTGTCAAATACCCTTCGATATGGGTATTTCTGGAATCGGGGTGATGTCTAGAGAGTGGAAATCAATGTCAGACGCCATTTTGAAATCCAATATGGCGGCTTCCGGTTTTAGAAAAACTGGGAAATAATGCCAAATATCCTTCACTATGGGTATTTTTGGAATCAGGATGACGTATACATACTCGAAATCAATTTCTGACGGCATATTGCAATCGCCATTTTGAAATCCAAGATGGCGGCTTCGGGTTATTTAAAAAACTGGGAAATAATGTCAAATATCCTTCAATATGGGTAGTTTTGGTATCGGGATGACGTATAAAGACCGAAAATCAATGTCTGACGCCATATTTAAATCCAATATGGCGGCTTCCGGTTGTAGTAAAACTGGGAAATACTAGCAAATTCCCTTCAATATGGGTCAAATACCCTTCAATTTAGGTAGACGTGTAGATGCCGAAAATTGATGTCCGAAGCCATTATGGAATCCCCGATGCCGACCATATCGTATAATATTTTACACTTTTTCTAAAACAGGTGGTCACCATCTTGCATTCAAAAATGGCGTTGTACATCGATATTCGGCCTACACGCGTCATTTCCGAGGTGATAATACCCATATTGTATAGTATTTCACAAGTTTTTAAAAGCCAATGCCTGCCATCTTGGAATCCAATAAGATGTTGGACATCGATTTTCAGCCTCTATACGTCGTCTCCTACACACTTAGATTTTTTTGACGATATTAGCACCATCGAGTAGTTCAGCATTTTATTTTGCTGGATCTCAGTGAAAACTTGCCGAGATTGAGCTAAAAAACGGGAATTTTGCTGAGGTCTTCGCTAACAAACAGAAATTTCTCGGTAAAAAATCTAAACACTTATTCGAAAATACCTATATTGTAGGGTATTTGACACATTTTGAAACCAATGGCTCCAAAATTGCGTCGGACATCGATTTTTGGCATCTACCGGTCACCCCCGAAAATACCCATATTGTAGAATATTTCCCACTTTTTATGAATACGGAAGCCACCATCAATTTTAGGCTTCTGGATATCATCCCGATTCAAAAAATACCAAAAATGATGGGTATTTAACAATATTTCCCAATTTTTAGTAAATTGTAAGCTGCCATCTAGGATTTCAAAATGGTGTCCGATATAAAATTCCGGCCTCTAGACATCATCCTGATTCCTAAAATACCCATATTGATGATTACATATTTGCTATCAAACATGCCTATTCTAAACATAACATAACCTTCCGGTCTCAAGACGTCATCCTGATTCCAAAAATAGACATATTGGAGGATATTTGGTTTTATATCCCAGCTTTCCTACAACCGGAAGCAGCCATCTTGGATTTCAAAATGGCGTCAGACATTGATTTCCGGTATTTATACGTCATCCTGATTTCAAAAATACCCATATTGAAGGATATTTGGCATTATTTCCCAATTTTTATATAACCGGAAGCCGCCATCTTGGATTTCAAAATGGCGTCAGAAATTGATTTCCGGTATATATACGTTATCCTGAATCCAAAAATACCCATATTGGATTATATTTGGCATTATATCCCAGTTTTTATCCAACCAGAAGCCACAATCTTGGATTTTAAAATGGCGTCAGACATTGATTTCCGGTATTTATACGTCATCCAGATTCCAAAAATACCCATATTGAAGGATATTTGGCATTATTTCCCAGTTTTGAATATAATCGGAAGCCGCCATCTTGGATTTCAAAATGGCGGCAGACATTGATTTCCGGTCTCAAGACGTCACCCTGATTCCGGAAATACCCATTTTGAAAGGTATTTGACTGGTGTTTAAAGGTGTTTAAATTTTTTTCTATAACCGGAAGCCGCTATCTTGGATTTCAAGGTGGCGTTGGTTGACGATTTCTGATCTCCACGTCACACCGATTCTGGAATACCCACATTGCGTAATACATCATTTGAATTCACAGTTTTTCTGTATTCAAAAAGCGCTATTTCGACTTGACACTGCATAATATTATTCATCAAATACAATTTCTGTTTAGTTATCTGCCATCACTGGCAATTCTGAATAATGCGTACCACGCACATAAACACACAACACTACCGGATCGGTTCTTGAATTCAAAACATCATCCTTGTGAACACAGAACACCGGTACTGGAAAATCGGAACCGCACCGTGTGCAGCGAACTGGTGAACACGGTGCGGTGTTACTTGCAACTACCAAACCGAACCGACAACAGCATCATACACTCGGTACAATAGATCAGCACATTGGTTATGCTTTAGAAAACCGTACCGGTGCTGTACCGGTGTTTTGCCCATCACTGCCGGCAGTATAAGCAACCAGTAGAAACTATAGTCGCTATATTCATAGTCTGGCGGATAGAATCTCGGGAACCAATTGAGCTGTCAAATAGCGGAACCAATTGAGCAAATCACGACTAACAACAGAAAAGAGCACATCAGCTATTGCGAACAAAACGTCGGAAACCATTTTCTCGTGACTCAAAGCTCGCCTACGCAAACTAATATCATCTTTGGGTTGTGGAAAGTTTCCCTTATCCGGTGATGCCGGTAGTTTGCGTTCGATTGGCGTGGAAAGAATAATTTACGTTTGTTTATAAATGTTGATAGTACCTTTTCCATTGTTGGTCTAAAATATATTGAATTGGTTCCACTTTTTGATAGATCGAAATTCTATCCGCCAGACTATGAATATAGCGACTATAGTGGAAACTAACGATTTTAAATTGGTTCACTGCTTGACTAGCCTATTGGTCCCCAGCAAATAAATTAACGTACCCCATTCTAGTCGAATATTCTAGTACTACACTATGTTTGTTTTGATTCGCTATGAAAGTTCGACAGATAAAATGAGGGGTTCGTGGATTTTTCTATGTTTCGAGGGGTGCATCGATTAGCTTGGGACCGAAGACAGTACCAGAGCTGAGCCAAAAAGTTGAGCACGGTTCTTCGGGATCTACTAGTCTTAGAGTTACCTCTATGGTTTAAGTGTACGTTATAACATCATTGAAAGTTATTTGAATAATTTATGTTGAACTATCATATAAGATCAGGTATAAGATATATGTTACTGGGGCAATCCTCCCAAAAACAGATATTTGTTACTGGATTTTCTTATAAGGCAAATTTATACGACTATCTAATGGTTGGGAAGCTATTACAATGACATATACATAATTATCTTTCAAGATATATCAACAAACAATTAATTGTTCTTATAGTACAAACATAAATGGCTGTCCAATAGTTTTCAATAATCTGTTTACACCCTAGACATATCAACAAATTTCAAAAATCGTTAAAAGTCATTCCAATAATATATACTTTAGGCTAGTACATAATCCTATATACAGAGATTAGCGGAAATATTATCAGACGATTTGGCAACGTGATTTGTTTTGTTTACAAAAGCTGCCAACACATGCCGCGGCGCAAAATGTGTCAGCTTCGTGCGTGACTTTTTCGTTGTCTACACTGCGAGTTTATTTACGTTGTTTGAATTCTCAATGAACTGGTGAATTATTTTCCCTTAAATTCCCGATAACATTTACTGAATATGAAGTGTATTGCAAAGTTTTGTCCTAGCTGCGGTCGTGGAAGTGCAACAATGTTAGTATTTTTCGGTTTCCGAAAAACGCTGAACTTTGCAAAAAAAAAAGGCTGGAGTTTTGCGAATAGATTTTTCCCTAGTGGATTCTATGAGTTTGTGTAGATATGATAATTATTTTGTGGTATCTAGTTAAAATGTAATGTTCGAGCACTTCGAGCACACGTAATTGTATTTTTCTACAGTTGGGGGGAAACTTCTGAAGCTGCCTGGAGCGATCCCGGTTCTTCAGCACCAAGTGCATGTTGTGCGAAACCATTCCGTGGTTTGACGTCGCAATGCTTTTTATCCAAAACTCTATTTTGTTAACATACGCATTTTACTGCTATACTATACTTTTTTTTGCTTATAAACTTTGTTTGGAGTTATATTTATTTTAGTCAACTGAAACATTATGGCAAACAATAAACATGGTCGTTTGGCTCACATTTTGACAGTTCTAGATGCTCGATTGGCTCAAGATGGCCGCTTCCGCGAATCTCTACATACATAGGATTACTACTTTAGGCTGTCCCAGTTTTCAGCAAATTTCTCAAACTTTTGCCTCCTAACAGTAGTCTCTGTGCAGTCCAAAGTAGGCACGATTCCCTGCCATAATGTGTCATTGAATTTTTCTACTGGTACCATTTTCGGCGATCACCAGTGAACACAAATACACGAACTCGTCGAACATCTCGATTTCGTCACCGTCAATCTGAACTCGGGGTGGGAGGCTTACATTGTCTTCCCTAGAACCTCTTCCTCCTATGTATTTCGTCGTCTATGAGTTGATGGCAAGTCCAATCCGCCTAGCTTCAGCCTTCAGTCTGATGCACGTTTCCACCATCGTCTCAAAGTTCCGTACCATGATGTCGATGTCATCGCAGCTCTTTTTATCACACCTTCTAACGTGATGTTAAATAGCAGACTCTAAAGTCCATCACCTTATCGTTAGTCCCTTCGAGATTCTAAGGGTCTCGAGAGTCCCCGATATTCGAACAACGCACATCACTCGATCTTACGTCGTCTAGACCAATCGCGTCATTTTATCCGGAAATCCGTATTCGTGCATAATCAGTCATAGCTGAAAACATTTCAATGTAGATCTCTGTTCAATCTTCACCAACATGCGTGGTTCGCGATTCAAGAGCTGCAAGAAACGGATCTCGGAATGAGGCCTCCTTTAGCTCAGTCGGTAAAGGCGTAGCCACAAAGCAAGACCATGCTGGAGGTGGCTGGGTGCGATTCCCGGTCTGGTCTAGGTATTTTTCGGGTTGGAAAATTTCTCGACTCGGTAGAGGCATCGAAAGCTTTCAATTAATAACTTTGGGAGTGCATCTTGAACACTAAGTACTAAGTTGAGAGCACGCAATAAGCTAATATGCGATAAGCAAAAAAGCAATAAGAAACGGATCACCAATATATTATTGCGATATGCTCAGTAGGTTTCCTTCCACCTGGTTATCCCAACCCCAAGACATGCTTTTTGAAAATCATAGGTCATCAAGTCTTGGGCAGCATTTCTCAATTTTATGAAATGCACAACTTTAGCCAAGAAACCCTCTCTCTAGGATGATCTATTCAAAATATGAAAGCGAGTGCATTCTAGGTGGTGGGAACAAGAACTTAACCCTGAAAAGTTGATGCTTTGTAAACCTTTGTAAAAAATAATGGTTGGCGTGAATCGAAAAATTTCTATGAACGACCGTTTCGAAAATCGATTATGCGGAACTTTCCTACACGATTAGTAGCTATCAAGCGATGCTATATAATGGTATCTAAACCCGATTTGTTTAAGTTTTGGACATAGGCCCATTTCAACTGTTACTCTAGATCTCAGTAATTTGTGACTCTTTATCAAATCTAACAGTACGTAAGGAAAGGTAAATAAATTTAACTTTAACTAAATGTAACTAATCTTTGATAGAAACACTTAATTTTTTGTTCAAACCCGTTCGAAAAAGGGAGGTAAAGTGCGGGTTGTGGCTATCTATATATGCCAGCATCAGCAACCTAAATAAGTGATAGCCTTAAATACTTGTTAGAAAATAATAGCAATACCATAATGACAGTGTGTATGGATCACTAACATATGAATTTATTCAGCAGGTTAATAAAATGTTTGGCCAGTTCAAGCTGTTTCACTACTTCCTATGTTTAGTGTGCTGTGAAGCTTCGCGTTTCAACCTTCACCCACAATATTCGACAGATTAGCCAATAACGAAAATTGATACTAACGTTTTCGGTTTTTTTACGCAGATAATAAGGTAGCAATGTGTTTTCATTTGTACGCATCGCTGATTCCTTCCCTCTCGAATATATTTAGCCCCTGCTCGGTAGCACCTTGAATACATGTGTGTTGTAAACTTGAAGAGTTGACCGTTCATCTGTTGTGTTTTGCTGTTTTAACGAATCATCCTTGCACCCAACCGATGTGCGATGACCATCATCGTTAGCATCACCGCAGCATCAACTTGTTGGTACATTACATGCATATTATTATAGTTGTGGCTATTTTTCTCGCCATCAAAAACCTGATGATGTCATTAGTGTGGCGATTCTTGGAACCCATCGCAGAGGCGATGTTTTTTTTTTTGGTGCTCAATAATCGAACAGCTAAGAGGGGAAAGGAATAGTGGCAAAACAGGTTTCATCGATTGATGTCGCTTTTTTAACATTGAATTGAAGATGCTGTTGTTGTCTTTGTAAATAGAAATTTTTGTTTATATCATACGTCCATTCAAATCCCCTGCTTTCGTATGCTCATCGTGTTACGAGTCCAAATGGCCGATGGGTTATATTCAATCGAATCACAAGTGCATATTTCTTATGCAAATTGCCAGCCATTGAATGTAAAACGATTCCAAAATTTTGAATTCCTCTGTGTATCTGTTAAGCTTAGAAGCATTTCCAAAAAAATGTGGCTGTCGGTACTTAGTTTCCTAGTAAACCAGATACGTGAAAGTGATGTGCGACTGGGAGCGCTTTGTTTTGTTTGATTTGGTCCGATTTATAGGAGCATCTCACTAATTTATTCGGCACACATGCATTTGAAGGCGGGTCGTTATCCATAAATAGTTGGTCATGATGCCAGAAAGAAATACCAACCAACCAGTACAACAAGCGATGTATACAAGCACACGCGTGTATTTATTATTTATTTATTGATGTGCTGAACAGTTTCCCGTTGCGAACTTTGCAATTTGAAGATGACACGAACGGTGTTCCATTGTCTTGATCCCAATGAACAAACCAAATTTAATGAATAAACGTATTTAACAGTGGCTTTTCCCTAACCTCAATCTACCTGTGCAACAACTTTCAAAACATAAACAATTGTCAAAATATTACTGGCAATGGTAGATATCGAGTAGACTAGAAGATTAAGTTTATTTTTCAACCGGTTCGAGTATTAAATCTGGTTTTGACAGTTGGTGCACAGGTAAAAAGCGATGTTACGGGACGCCACTTGTATTTAGTTTAGTTTAGTTTTTCGGGTTGGCCAAATTGATCTTCTAAGCTCTAAATTTGGATAACTACTTTGTAACAGTATTTATTGCTCGTTTGACTGCAAACCGATACGAATTTTTGGTTGGCAGCTCTTCTACCCGTGCTTCGCAAGTGTAACTTCCAATCGCAACTCACTTGCGACTTCGGATTAGTGGTGCGGGAGGAATAAATCACTCACTCAATCATGTTTCCTCCTGGCAGTGGGGCATATGGCCAACATGGAAGCCTGGGTTGTTTGTTTTTGCCTTTATCTGGGTTAAGGTTAGATTTTTGTTGAGGTTCCGTCGCCATGAGACCCTCTGGGTCTGCCTCAGCTGTGATGTCCTGATGAGTTCCAATCCTGCGCTTGCTGGGAGATTTCGTTTCCGCCCCTTCATAGTGTACTTCGTATGAATGTTCACTCAAAAAATTCCACACATTTTTATTTGCGAAATCCCATGTGGAATTCCCAGAGGCCTGGCAACCCTGAACAAACCTATAGCGTTTGACAAGCCTACATGTTGGGCCTTATTCCATTGTCTTTACCTGTTGCGGATAAAGTCGCTATATTCATAGTCTTCTTCTTATTTTTCTTCTTCTTCTTCTTCTTCTTTCTTTTATTTAACGTCGGTCTCTGTTCCGTAATCTAGTGCCAATCATCGACGGACATCGATTGCCATCCATTGACGGCAATCGAATGTGCAAGAAGGCAGCTTCCACACCTGCGTAGGATGATATCGCACTCATTCAAACACACATGGGCCGGAACCAACGGCTTTACTTCCCCCTTCCGAAGGAGACAAGAGATTTTTATGTCTCAGAAAAATCCCACCGTCCTCGGCTGGGATTGAACCCAGACCCATTGGGATGAGAACGCAGTCACGCTTACCACTACACCACCGGCACCGGCTTATATTCATAGTCTGGCGGATAGAATCTCGGGAACCAATTGAGCTGTCAAATAGCAGAAAAGAGCACATCAGCTATTGCGAACAAAATTGTGGAAACCGTTTTCTCGTGACTCAAGGCTCGCCTACACAAACTAACACCATCTTTAGGTTGTGGAAAGTTTCCCCTATCCGATGATGCTGATAATTTACCTTCGATTGGCGAGAAAATAATAATCAATGTTTTGTTTATAAAACTTGATATGTAGTACCTTTTCAATTGTTGGTTTACAATATATTGAATTGGTTCCGCTTTTTAATAGATCGAAATTCTATCCGCCAGACTATGAATATAGCGACTATAGGTTCTCCCTCTTAAAAAACGTAAACAAATGAAAAAAAAAACATTGTGTATGGACATTGCGATAGAATCCACAAATGACTGTTGTCATGACAGAATTCCCTTGTAAAATCACCCATGATAGGGGTCATTTGTGGATTCTATCAATGCTGTCCTCAAATAGATACAAATCAGTGAAAGTAGAAGATTCTGTGCAAATTGGAACCGATTGGACCGAAACGCAAACCGGTTGGACATGAGTGTTTCCGATTTGAATGAAACATTACTCATATGTTCGCTGCTATCAATAGTTGCATTTTTCATTTAAATGTGATCTGTTTCTCCAAAGTACCTTTTAAAAAAGGCGTCTTTACAAAATGTATTATATTTTTTCAAAAAATCATAACATGAAAATGATGGATTTGATCAAAATCAAAATTACATCTGAGCAGAAGTTGTAAATACCCTAAAAGAAATGCTCAGTAGATTCATAGTAAAAAAATACGTTGATTATCTCAGAACACTCCCCTCCTTCGATTTTTATGATTTTTGTTTTGTAAAGAAAGCTGAAGTAGAGAATCGGGGTAAGCTGCTGGTAACTTGCTTCAAAAAATTCTATACTTTTTTTTTAAATTTTTGTTGATTTTCAAAATAAAGGGGGAACGGTCAAAAATTGGTCAATCATGATTAAGTGCACACTGATTATGTTGTTGTATAAATGATCAAACTTTATTTCTTTTTGAAGTTCAATGACAGCAAAATACAGGAAAATTATGTAATAAGGCTTCCAATTTTCTAAATGAGAACTGTCGGGCTTTACGTTTTACAACTTCCATCAGATTTTGTACCGCTGTTGTATCAACCTTATTTAATGCTGAACGACAATTTGCTTTGAACTGTTTCTCATTTCCAACTGTTTTCTGAGTTTTTTTTTTCTTCTTGAGGTTCCGCTTAACGATTACCCAATATTTTTCAATTATTTATATTATTTGAGTAGTAGCTATACTGAAGATCCGAGAGATGTCGCCCCTTCATTGTTAGGAAAATCATTTTTGCAGTATGGAGAAATCAGA
The DNA here is from genome assembly GCF_037179485.1 of Ochlerotatus camptorhynchus. Taxonomy (NCBI): domain Eukaryota; kingdom Metazoa; phylum Arthropoda; class Insecta; order Diptera; family Culicidae; genus Ochlerotatus; species Ochlerotatus camptorhynchus. The sequence goes on along the minus strand of NW_027040636.1, from coordinate 264,223 downwards.
AAATCCACGATTTGTGACTAAACATGCTTTCACACAAGGAAACAAATTGACGAGTTTTTACCTTATAACCATAGTAATGTACTCGTGCAATTTTTGTGCATCTCAAACTGCTCATAAAGACGATAATGAATAACATTTTCATGCGTTTCCAAATGGTTTCCTACTATTCCCATCCATTTGAAAGTGACTGGCCCTCTGGATGTGGATGATGTCAAAAACCACAAAACATGATTAATTGGGTGCAGCTCCAGCGAGTTTGAAGGGTTTTGGTCCTTGGGTACGACTTGCACGTTGTTGGCGGTATACCGTTCCAGAGCCATTCTTTCCCGTAGTGACAGGAAGCGAGGTCTGGCCAAAACAACACGGAACAACTGTGTTTCATCAAAAAAGGTAACAATCGTTTTTGCAAACATTTATTTTCATAAATATCTTGGTTGACAATGCCAATGCCATTTCGCAGGTGCAAATCGCCAAGTATTTTTTCGGGAAATTTGACAACTTTGTCTTCTTAAACTTATCTTGAACCTTCCCTTTTCCGGTAGCCGTGTGAACTCTTAACATGGGAGCTGCTTGGAATCCACCTTGACGTATATTTCATCGTTCATTATAACGCAATCAAATTTCTGTCGCAATAAATCTGCGTGGGCATAATTTAGATTTCGCTTATGCGCGATCAAAATATTGATACGCTTTTCCTCTTGCTTCGACGTCATTTTGACAACTGAATAGAAAATGGCAAAAACAAAATAGAGGCAGCATTCCGTACGCACAGATTTACAAAATGAGGGGTATTCAAGTTTTTTAAATGTACGATTAAAAAAAAAATACCAAATTTGAGTCGACCAATTTTTAACGGTTCCACCCTTTAGTATAATTAATATTATTCCAATCTTCTTTTTCTAGGCTTTTTACGCATCTGTAGCGAGCGTTTTGCCGGCTCTCAACTTAGTGTTCTACTATATGCACTTCCACAGTTATTAATTGAGAGCTTTCTTTACCAACCAATGCACGAATTTGTATATTGTGAGGCAAGCACAATGATATGTCCACGGAAGTCGACAAATTTTCCAATTCAAAAGATTTCCTCGACCAGACCCGGGAATCGAACCAGCCACCTCAGGCGTGGTTATACCGTGCCTTTACCGCCTAGGCTATCTGATGCCCCTAAATAATAATCAAATGAAGTATGTAAAAAGAAGATCACATATAATCGCATATCAGCCCCATATGGATTTTTGTCAATTTTGAGATAACAACGCTATCCACTATCAATTGGCATCTACTTTTATATTACGTGATTAAACTACGGACTTTGATCATGAAAAATGTGAAACAACAGTGAGTCTGTTTGTACCATCAAGCAAAATAATCGCATATCAGTCCCATCCTAAAATTCAATCGTGCATAGTTCAAGTTATAGTTTTGTTTTTCAAATTGCCATATGTTTCGCTGATCCAACAAAACATAAACGCTTAATTCCAACTGATCTTAACTTGAATATATTATCGTGGGAATTACACTTCGTAACATCAACGGTCATTTTCTCAATGCCTACTTTTTCCATATGGGACAAAGCAGATCAAGTCTCCCCTAATTCTTATAGCAATTTAGTCCAATCTCTGCTATTAATAATTGATATAGCTAAAACACTATCCTGTTTGGCTTACAACATGTCATAACTCTCCACTCTGAACATAGGAACACCCTTAAACAATCTAATCGATCATCTATTGGTACATAAACCGTTCGGAAACAGCGCAGCGTCTTTGTGTTGCCAAATTAAGTGGCTTATCCGATGCTTTTTTAATGTCATATCACATTTTTGTACATGAGGATTCACTTGGACCCATGTTTGAAACAAATTCGCGGTGTTAAATATACAAGTCCTAATTATTATTGTGGCCGATTAATTTAATTGAGTGTCCGACGTCTGTGGTGGAAGGCAGCAGAGCTGGGATGGTAAATGGATTCATCGTTGAACTTGAACCGAGCATCAGCAGCGAGCGCCCGTCGCTGAACTGCGGCATTTATTTAGTCGTTTCACGATCATCGTGTTAGACGCACTACCCGTAGATATGTGTTGCTGAGCTGGTTAAAGTTGTTGTGATTTGATGATTAATTATATTGTCGGTGTCGTCGTGTCGAAAATTTCGCCTGGGTGAAACCGAGCACGATTGACCCATGATTAAATACGAATCTGAAAATTGTGTCACGGTGTCTCTTTTTTTTTACGTGGTTCCCAGAAAAGGTTTTGTAATTGTTGTTAATTGTATACTTATATGTGCATATAAAGTGAATTGAACGAAGAGCACTCGTGATGCGTTGACTATTCCTATAATGGAACTTTACCGTAGGAGAACGACAAATATGGTTGTATAATGCGAGTACATGCGAGAGTGGGTGTTGGGATGTGAATTGAAAACATGTGTCCCCAACTGATGAGCTGTTAAGTGGATTGCGATTCTGTGCGAAAATGTTGGTTTTTGTGAGCAAATTGGACGTGTATATAGACTATTGTAAGATCTGTATTTACTGAATTTCACTGAAATAAGTTTCTCTCATGTATTACAGATGATAAGATGCTGATGGAAAGGTGCTCTCAGACGATCGTATCTTTTGGAGCCTGAGTGGCAGTTGATGTTTGCTACAGCATTCAAAATGTCGTCGACACACCCTTACCACCGTTAGGTGAAGCGGCTAGCTTCTAATGGAGAATCAACCATACGTTCGCTCTTCATCCTTGTTGCACGTGGAGGATGAAGAAGAATACCGAGAGGAGGAAATACTACACCAAGATGCAGTGATGCTAAGAGACGAGAGCCAGCCAACCTTTCCTGGCTCATCGCTAGCTACATCTAATAGGATCTCAACGGACTCAACATCTACGTACGAAATAGTTGACAGTCAATCGCCAGAGTCTAATGACGAAATGTGGAGCAACGTAGTGAAGATCACACGAGCTACCAATGCCACTGTAGCTGCGATGGTTGGCATTGCTTCGGGTCAAGGTTTGGATGAAGATCGAGACCAAGATGAGGAGGAGTATGAAATTCAGGAAACCGAAGAAGACATGTTGCAGCAGAGACGAAAGTTTGAACTAGCAAGATCTTCAACCAAGGAGGAAAAACAGCGCCAAAACGAAGAAATTTTAATCATGAAATCAAACTCCGTTTCATCGGAAAACAATTCTTGGGAAACATTCTCTCCGTCGAAGCCAGTCACAGAATCTTTCGAAGCTGCAACAGATCCAGCTGAAATCCCTTCATTGGTGCAAAGTAAGCCGGGAACATCGAAAGCATGCTTCATAGATGCTTCATCGTTATATGACGAAGACGAAGTTCCTTATCCTTCATTCATGGATTCAAGTTTGCAGCGACAGCAACAGGAGAAAGCATCAATTTCCTTATCGGCTATCCTAAGTGATGATGAAAAACTGAAGAGCACCAACAGTCAAGCTCAGATTGAAGTCAAAGATCAGTACTCTTCACTACCGGATAACGAATTTCTTACCAATAAATTGCACATCAAAGAACGCGAAGGCACAGAGTGTACTGAGGAAGCAATTGCCAGGCAAGAATCGGAAAGGAAACAGGGATCGTTTCTGTTCCAGAATTCAATTCAGCAGTATTCTGGTCATCTATTAGAACCTAATTTACAATTTCCTGATGAAAACTATAGTGACATGTCGTTACCGAGTGTATACTCCTCTGGCAGCGAGCCAAACTACGAGTACAGTTCACTCGCTCTGGACAATACCTCTAGATTTATGACCACTGGTGGCATCAACACCAGTGGTTATAATTCCGGTTCTGCAGATTATTCTTCAAGGGTGGCTCATTCTACGGATCAAGAGAGCTCACACTATCCGGATACGCCATTCAATTCGATAGTTCACGTTAATTCCGCAGTCAGTATCCCTAGAGCACATCGTCTATCGGAGGACAGTAGAGAAAGTTCATTTGATCGAGAGTCTCATTCAACGCCAATCAAAATTCCTAAACGAATGCAAAAACATGATGAATCTGCTCCGATACTTTCCGGTGGAGCTTCTATCGAGGACTTCACACCGAAATTATGCGAAAGTCCTGCGATTAGACGGCGAACTGACACTTGTCCAATCCTATCTGGTGGAATGAGCTTTGAAGAAGACTATAAGCCTGAGGAGCGAAGCAGAAAGCTGAGTAGTTCTGCCAAATCTTGGGTGGTGGATTTGAAAAACTGTCCCGATGACGAAAAATCAGCGGCTATGTCATCTATCGAGCACAATCGTAGTGGTTTGGGTTTCTTTGTTGATCTGGGAAGCATCAAAACGCCAGAAGAAGATAAATCAATTGTGGTTAACAATAAGCCACAGAATAGAGCGCATCATGATTTGATGAAAAAATCTACGGGTTTTTACATAGACATGTCCGACGGTGATAGTTCGAGGAGCAATACTCCGAAATTGACCAAGCCCGGGACACCTCCGGTGAAAAACAGCTCAAGTTGTAATAGCTCGCGAGCTGAATCCGTCGAAAAGGATCCAAAGAAGAACATGTTCTCTATGTTCATTGACATCGGCAGTGATTCGACACTTAAGCCGTCGCCAGCTCCTCGTAGGCTATCTGCTGCTTCAGCTGTTGTTTCTACGAAAGAAGAGCCCACTAGTATGTCAGTACCGAGCAGACCAGCTAATTTAGGATCCGAAGACAAGAAAAACTGCTACATGTTTATTGAATCAGACTCGTCGCCAATTGTACGCAGAAGCAATCCTCCATCTGTAGTAAAAAATGAATCCAAACGGCATTCCTGGAATCCCACCAGCACGGAAGGAACATTCCATGAACGACGGATAATGAACCGAGAATACCAACGATCAACTAGTGTCACCAGCGATAAAGGTATAATGAACATCTTGGACAAAATCCCGTTTTTATCCAAGACTTCCAGTATGTCGATTGACTCGTCCGTGTCACCATTTGAAGATTTTACCTGCTCCAAGTCGGAGTTGAGTACCTATTCGAATCATTCCATTTCATCGAATTCGGCTCACTCAAGTAACGAGTCCAAAGTTTCGCCCAAAGATGCAACTGGATTCATCCCCACGGAAATGACGGCGTCAGCTAAAAAGAAACGGAAGGATGTAAAAATCAACGAAACCTTCGACAAAAGTAGTCAAGGTTCGGTTACCGATGGAATCCTATCATCCAACGAGGACGCTTCTCAGGCGTCCACAACCACCGATACGGACGATGTAACATTCCAGAACAATCCTGCAGATGAACCAAACTGTATTCTTCCAACGGACCCAGAAAGTCCCAAACAAGTTCAGGAAATTATGTTACACACCACGGTTGGTAAACAAATGGAAACCATTGTCGAAGCAGTTGAGAGTTCCCCAAAACACATTCCTAGCGGATCGAGCAGCCGAAAGGCACAACACACAATGGAGACGCTTCATGCAACGATCGAAAAGCAAAAACAGCTTCTAGAAACTGTCTCGGAAAATGTTGAATCTCAGAGCTCTTCGTTTGTGAAATTGTCCGACATGGACAAACCTCCGGTGGCCCCGGCAAAGTTCGAGTTGCACTCCAGCAGTGGAAATGGGTCTGCCAGTGCTGGGTACATGTCTAACTCTGCTGGTTCGAACCGAGTGGCGCGGCTGTTTGGTGATACCCAAAAGTTTAACACTATCGGACCATCTCATCAATCCCAGCAACAGCAGCAGCAGCAGCATAATTACTACGTAAATGGCACTGTTTCGATGGAACGTCATTCGTGGAATATGTCACGATCCACGGGAAACAACTTTATGAACTTGGTTTCTTCAGTGGAGAATTCAAGAAGTCTTAGTCGGTTGTTTCCCCATCTTTCAAAAGGTATACTGTTGCTGGTCAGTTATATTTCCTATTGCTAAAATCTTGCTCTTCTTACACAGCTTTCAGCAACAGCTTACCATCTGATGTTGGCATGAACTCCGCCAATCGAGGTTCCGACATAAGCGAGTTAATTACATCAGATTTTTCGTGTACCTCTAGTATTACGTCTAGTCGTTCTGGATTTGGTAATTATGAACATGTTTTAATGTCTTAGGTCCAAATGTATCGAAAAGTGCTTGTAGAGATTTTAAACTACAGGGTTAAATTTAGGAGACAAATTTCTTACGAGCATCTATCTAAAACCACTTTTTTAGATTATTGTTGATGGTTTCTTTGATCCTATAACACTTCCCCGAATACCATTACTCCGAATGTTATTACCCCGAATAGTCAATTTCCCTGAATGCTCCTCTCATCATGCAAAAGGTTATTATAAACAGTTCTTTCGAAGCATAGGGGACGACGCGTCAAGGCGGCCACCCTAAGCTTGAATTAAAATTTAACCAAAACTGTATAACATTTCCGCGATAAATTGAGTGAATATTGATGTGCATAGTACTTTTCCTGAATACATTCTTTTTCAGATAATTTCCTTTTCATTTGATGATGAAAATAAGGACAATTTTTTTTGTTCGGGGTAGTGGTATTAGTAGAAATGGTATTCGAGGAAGTGTTATAGGATCGGTTTCATTAGTGACATTTTACATGCTCAACTTAAGATGCTGACAGTAAATGACAGACCAACAGATAGACTGTGTATATTTCCAAGTCATTTTTTCGATGATTTTGGACTCAAACTACCATGCTCATCCATGGCGGTCCAATTATTTATCGGTAAAACTAGTGGTTTTCCACATTTATTCCAAATGGTCATTATGCCAAACAGAATTATACAGAACGCGGTAGAGTGTAGCTGAAACAATCAAAACCTACTTTTTTTTTTAGAATCTATCGATGAGTCCATCTCTAGTCGACAACCGCGCCGGTTGGGGGAAGACCTGCTCAAAATGTTCCTTCAGGAGATCGCCACAGATGTGACGATCGAAGCCGAATCGAAGAAAATGCGAGCCCACAAGTGTATCCTGCGTTCGCGTTGTCAGTACTTTGCTGCTATTTTGGCCGGTGGGTGGGTACAGAATGCTGGGAACGTTATAAGCCTACCAGGATATTCGTATGCAGCTGTGCACTTTTCTTTGTGTCACATTTATTCCGGCGCCTCGCATCCACCGGAGGGTATTAGCTTGATGGAACTCGCAGCTCTGTCCGATCTTCTTGGACTCGAAGGACTCAAGGAGGTTACGGCTTACGCGTTGAAAACCAACTATTGTCACAATTTCCACAAGGTAGGAGCTGAGTGAATGCATACTTTGGGCTAGATTACATCACTGTTCCATTTTCAGCCTTGCTCTGGTTGCACAGATGGCGTATTGCAGGTCTTACCGGTGACGTTGAATCATGGCCTGGATGACCTGTACCGCAAATGTTTGAAATGGGTTTGCAGGCACTACGTCAAAATCTGGTCCAATAAGCAATTTTCTCAGCTCCCTGTGGATGTCGTCAATCGCTGTAGGCAACAGATTGTTGCCCATCTGGTAAGTTGACTTTTTACTCTGAATATTTCAACCCGTCTTCATTATTCGTATTTGCAGACGTCCGAAACAGTGCTGAGTACCATTTTGGATAGCGAACAGCTTCTAACCGTTCTTCAGCCGTACAAATGGTCGGTAGATGTGGAGAATGTGGTTCGGGATATCTTGGATGCTGCTTACGATTATATACAAGATCATTTTGCATCTCTTCTTGCTAGCGATAGTTTTCTCTCGCTTGGTCATAATTATAGCTGGGCCATCTCCCATGTAGAACCTATACTACTTCGAGCAGCGACGAGTTTAAGTCCCGATCAAGCCTGCAAGAGTTATCCACGTACCACAAGGTTGCACAAACTACTGCAAGCTAAAGTGCTCACAATGACAACAACGCCGTCTTCGAGTGACAATGTGAACATTTTGAATATCTACGAAAAGAAAAAGGTTGATCTTGATTATAATCGCGAAGAAGAAGAGATGGATTGGTGTGACGAGTTTGTTGGGATGGTGAATGCGATCCTTTCGGCAGTTGAACAGTGTTTAATCAGACAGTGCGCCAGGGCAATGCGAGTCAATTCATGGCAACGAATGGACGTCGAATTGAGGAATAAAATACAGAAGCTAGCGTGTCTGATGGAACCAACTGAGGATCGAAAGTCCCGGTCGAGGTACTCGTATTCCTCTCAGACAAGCTCGTCCTCGTCAATTCATTCCAGAACAAACGACTTGCGTCAAGTTCGATTGGCCATCCAGGCTCACACAAAGCGATCCTATGAAAATCAAAATCTTAACGTTAATAATAAAACCAACACCCAACACACACAAACAGTCGTTCTTCACAACGATCTGAACAACGTTTTGAATAGTCACAAATCAACAAAAACACACGAAATCATTGAACGAAACAACTTTCGGTCCGAACAACAAATCACGGAAAATGGTAAGCTATCTAAAACTGCTTCCAAGAGCCATGTCCCAGAACCTAAGGCAAACAAAGCGGCTATTAAGGTTGGACTTCTCAGTAAGAATAATCTGTCGAGCCATAAGCGCTCTCAGTCGGAGGACATGGGATCTAAGGTGGCAAAGACAGAGCCACTGAACAATTTGAAAACTAAGCTGAGCAACGTTAAACCCCGTTATTTGGAACCGAAGAAGCCAAAAAATACTAGCAATTTGCAGGTGCAGAATATTTCCTCCAGTGGCAGTTCAACGCGCACCTCTAGTCCGGCTACGGGACGCAAAAAAGGACCCCTAGGTAATTTTGCGGCTTGCAGTCTTCTCATTGACATATTATGTATTAATTTATTATTTTCTACTTTGCAGGTAACATCACAAAACACGGACACGATTCTAACATTTCGCTGGATAGTTTGTCTTCTCCTGCAAAGAATGCCAAAAATTTTAAGGCACGTCCAACCATCAACGAGATGGATGTTTCGATAGATTCGTTGGCCGAATCGTTAAAATCTAACTCCCTGAAAACGAACAGTACACTTTCACACGAATCTCTGATCTACCAAGAGTACTTCAAAACCAAGGATACAAATCTAGAAAAACCTCAGCAAACATACTCAAAGTCTAATCCGGTCATATTCAAAGATCGAGCAAACGGACCAAAGTCTATCGACTCTCTAGCTGCCAACAAAGGCTCAGTCCAGGCCAAAAGCAATCTCAAATCAGGTGGTCCGAGCAGTTCAAGGTTGGGACCGAACAAAGCGAATACTTCCTCGGCTTTAGGAATCAATCGCACCGCATCCACCGCAAGCGTAGGGTCCAATTCATCCTCTTCGTTTGTAAAGAAAAGCTTCCTTTCACAACGATCACGAGAAATTCTCGCACGTCGATCGAATGAAACAAAGTCCAACTCCACCAATTCCAGCAACAAATCTGCTGCTTCGTCACCTAGCCTAATGTCCAGGGACAAATCAACAGCTAGTGACATCACCAAGTCCGGATCCTCTGCTTCACTAACAACCCACAGCTCTGGAACGCGTAGAGTGTTCAACACAACGCTTCATCTTCGAAGAACAGCCAAATTACAATCAGATGCTATTCCGACTGCCAAGCAAGCGAATGAAGCACGAGCCGTCAAGAATAGCCACATTCCGATAGCGGGCATTCAATCTCGAAAGTCATCTTCCGCGGTCAATCGGTCAAACAGTAACAGCAGTAACAGTGGCAGGGCACTGAAGAATGTTCATGCGGTAATGATACCGGCAGCGGCACCAGCACCGGCAGTCGTTAGTAACAATCTGCACGGAGACGCCTATACGTCTTCGTCGTCTGACACAAGTAATAGCAGTGCGGGTGTTGCAGACGGTAAGCCACTGAGAGTGGAATCAAAACTTGAACGATCAAATACATTCTGTATGGAGGCCTCTGATAATCCCGTGGTACTACAGATAGTGGAATAAAATGCAAGAACAAAGTAAACATGATTACCCGGCAACGTGTGATAAGCAGGTGAGTAAACGATTCGCTTAATTGCGGTCCATTGAGAAAAAAACAGAATATTTCAAAAAGAAAACTTTTTTTTTTTCAAAAACAATGTCCCACAATTTTCTGAAACCGGATACAATTTTTTAAGTCGGTAAATTTTCTTTGTTCGTTTTTTCCAGATTGTGAAATTTGAGCTGCAAAATCGAGAATTACTAAATACTAAAGTAAGTACGGTGTATTGGCCTATTGGTTGAGATTTAAAACACAGCTGGATAAGTAAATCGTGCATAAATAAAATCTTAAGCAAATTGAGGTAAGTATAATTCTATGGTCAATCAAAAATGCATAGTGAATTAGAGGAACCTTTTTGTGTTGGACAACTAAGCCCGAGAAACGACTGTAGAGTAAGGTGGGGCAAACGTTCGCTTTGAGGTTTTTGAATCCCGTGGAAAATATAACTCAATGTTTTGACACTTGTTTGGAGGTCTTTTCATCAGTCATCGGGAAGCTAGAAATGCCTACAGTGCACTGCAGTGGGACAAAAGTTCGAGTTGGCGTGGTACTCTGACCAAAGCTTCAGAAAAATTGCGACCCTATTGTACTTATTGAGGTAAACCACTCTATTCAAGTGGATTTAGTCGTTCACCAAGTTCTGACAATCATCCATATTCTTGTTTTCGTACGAATCGCATTTTCCATACATAAAAAACTTTTTTTTTTGTATGGAAAACACGGTTTGAACGAAAACAAGAATATGGGTGAATATCTGGGTCTAAACATGGGATTTCTTTATGTCATTCATACCATCATGGGACATTTAAAGATATGTAGTTTGTGGTAAAACTTTTCAAAATCTGCCATTCAGTTTGCGAACTTTTGCCCCAGTCGAGCAGTGAACCCGGTAGTGTGGCCAAAACCTCTAGCGCCGTGGGTATGCATTCTACAGATCTCCGTTAAAAAACATATTCGAGTGCCATCTATACGGCAGGAATACGAACTAATCAGAAACCACCAAAAGCTGGCTCTTTGTAAACTAAATAAAAAAAGGCGGCAAATCTGAAGGATGCGTACCCACGACGCTAGTGGTTATGGTCACACTACCGGTAGCGTTGCCCCACTGTGCACCGGTTGACAAAAGTTCGTTTTGAACACTCTTCCGAAAAAAAATCGTTCTAACTACTAATGAACTGAAAATTCATCAAAGCTATTAAGGAGAGACTTTTGAATTTTTCAGCTAAGGTCGAACTTTCGTCCCACCTTACTCTAATGGTCAGACAATGCTGATATGAGCTTCATCACAACCTATCTAGTCATTTATTTATGTCAGAGTATTTTTGTTCTTCTTTAAGAAAAAAATCGGCTGAAATAACTTTTGTTTTGACAAGAAACGCCGATCCGACTGTGATTGAGGTATTTGAGCAGTATTTTGAGAGGCATTTATACAATGCATAAGCATGAGGAATTATTGACGATTCATAGTGGGCCAGCTTGGAGATTGAAAAGTAAAATGGAAGTTAGTTCACCTTTGAATAATACACAAATAATAGCCTCTAAACGATAACTGCTTCTACTAGAACAGGTGCTGCAAAAACTCGCTGCTAAAGCTTCTCAAATCGTACTTAAAATCGGTGAAAAATATTGAACAAGAGAACTATTCTCACCTACTTCTAGCTTTTACTTTGGATATTCGTATACTTAATGTAGTTGATTAGCTATTATACAGAAACTGCTTTATAATCGAGATAAAAAGAACAAAACTAATCGCTTGTAAAGGAAACCACCACCTAAAGAGTTTGCACTTTTGCTACTTGTAATGTTTGCATATGAATAAAACACTTTCGAGATGTGTTGAGTATGGTAAATTTTATTTCTGTGTTGGATGTATGTTACCGTATTGGTTGGTGTGGAAATTTATTCATCTATTGAGATAACTAACTTGGACTGAACATGAAGTGCATTGATAAGCTGAATCGAATATTTGACTTGTTTCAACTTACAGTTTCGATAGTTTATTATGTCCTGCTCCCAAGAAAAGCGTTATTTTTTCCATCGGTAAATTTGATCGAACTTAGCAGTATTCAGAAACTACAGCGAATTCGTACTCATTCAGTTAACATCGGCAAACGATAAAAAAGCACTCACGTGTTCTTAATGTAGGTTTTCTTTTGTGTTATATACCTAGTTATAGTGTTTGGTTTCTCTCCTTCTTATCAAAAAGTGTGATTTAATTACGCGACGTTTATGTTTGATTTATGTTTACCACACTTCGCAATTCTCTCAGAGATTTTTTTCACCGAACGCTTATGATTTAGGATTATTATATTGTACGAACAGCACATTCCCTCCAAATATACACTCTTTCTCATTCTGCTGTAGTTTTTCGTCTGAAAAATTATTTATATCGTTTTTTTTTAACATAAATCGTTACAACTAAGCAAAACTGCAAAGATGAACCAATATTGTGAAATCTATCATTTTACTTTCGTGCTCTATTAATTAAACAATTCCCATCTAAACAGGGCAACTATACAACATCAGACATATTATAACGGCAGCACTAGTTATAAAATTAACCGTTAATAAGAAGAATAAAACAGCTGTTTAATTTGTTCGTAAATAGAACACTAGTCATTTGTACAAATAGAACAAAGCATGAAAAGCTACTTATACAGCAATTGTGGAATTCATATATGTAGCATTGAAACGTCCACAGAAATGAGTTGAATTTAAATTGATCGTTTATCATTTCAAAGCGTTCTACATGTTTTTTTTTACGAGTTCTATTGTAATAATCATTGTCCGATAATCGTTTAGCGTTCTAGGAAATGCAATAATGTGATTTACGTCCTTAAGAACACATTTTCTGTTCGTTTATTTTGTGATACGTTTGAATTTGCTTCTCATTCTAGTTAGACCGTCGAATCTCTATTTATCTATTTCGATTATAAGTTTTGGGATAACTTGAAATTGCAGTTTGACAATGTAGTATGTCGAATTTGTAACCTGGAGCACATCCAGAGCAGAAATGGTCTAATAAATAAGAATTTATGATAATTAATCTCGAGTACTTCCAATTAGAAAATATAAAGAGAAATCCTTAGACTGCAATACAAATCCTTATGCTGGAAAAACGCTAATAGCACATACAAACAGAGGTACAGAACGCAACAATACCATACTGCTTCTCTCTGAGATGACTACGTTGGTTATGACGAGAGAGGCAACACAATAGTTGGGTAAAGAAGAATTGCATTATAACACACCATCGCCTGGAAATACTGGAAATACTTTCGGCAACGTGGGGCTCTAGGTAGTGATACACGTCGCTAGAACTATTCAACAGCCGCAGACAGTATATAAGTAAGTCAAACGCTCAGTCCGCATCGTGCTCTCTAGCCGTGCGGATCTATTTGCTTTTTGCTTAAGGAAGTGTTACTACTACCTAAAGCTACAACAAATTAAAAAAAGCACTTTTCAGTGCTCAACCTATAAAAAAAATTCTACCTTGTTCAACTCTTATTCCTCTTCGATCCTTGTTTGGACCCTACCCGAGGTAATTCTTCTTGGATATCGATTTGGGAAATTCCTCTTCGATCCTTCAGATTCTTATAGTAATCTGCTTGGAAGTCGATTTGGATAAAAATTTACTGCCGCCATGGGCGCCTAAACGCAAAAGAACGGGGCAAACTCTTGACCCCCCTTCTGATGAAATTAATTTGAGTAATCAATTTGATTTGCTCACGGATGATGAGAATGATCCATCATCAAAGAAAAATTCTAGTAAACTTTCCCGGCTTAATGCCAAGAAGGAAAAGATTCCCCCTATTGTGATAACCACTTCCGATTTCCATGCTCTTCGCATGGAACTTTCGAATTTCGTGAAAGTTAAGTTTTCACTACAAATTGGACGTCGGGGTGAATGCCGTGTATTGGCTGAAACCTTGGACGGATTTAAATGTCTTCTCAAGTATCTTACTGAGAAGAAGCACAAATTTTTTACTTACGACACCAAAACTGAACGTGTGTTCAAGCTTGTCATGAAAGGACTGCCCAATGGTGAATCCCTGGATCAGATCAAAGATGAACTGGAAAAATTACTTGGAGTTGTGCCACTCCAAGTAATCAAAATGAAAATGAAATCCCGTCCTGGCGATTCGCGCAACGGGATTTCTAATGATTTTTATTTAGTTCACTTCAAATCTAGTGAACTAAACAACCGTAAGGCCTTAGAAAAAGCTAGCCTTATGCTCCATGTCCGAGTGAAGTGGGAACACTTCAGGAAGACTGGAGGAAATTTCCAAAACCTCACTCAGTGCCGTAAGTGCCAGGGATGGGGTCACGGAACAAAAAATTGCTACATGCCAGCTAAATGCATGAATTGTGGTGATTCCTCTCACGCAAAGGACGACTGTCCTGTGAAGGAAGATCCTAAGAAATTTAAATGTTCAAATTGTGGTGAAAACTCGCGATCCTACAATCTCGTTCTAACCGTCAGGTAGGAAACGCTCCACGTTTCCTAACAGGTACAAATTCCTCTGCTGTTAACAACGGTCAGCGAGGAACAAATTCTACATTCGTACCCGTAGGTACAAATGTCACCCCTGCTTCAAATGTTTCATCTGTACCTACTCCCCTCGCTGCTAACAATGTTCAGCTAGTTAATGGAGCTACCAATGATATGCACCGGGTAGAAATCAAAATACTACCCAACGTTCTAACGGAAATTTTGACAATTTTGACTTAGGAAGCATTACTGCTCCTAAAATGGAATTTTTACAGAATTCATTAATTGACATGATTTCTGATATGCTTAAATCTAACTCCATGTTTGATGCTATTCAAACTGGAGTAAAATTTGCTAATAATATTGTCATGACTTTAAAATTCAGTAATGGATTTTAAAGCATTAAACATTTTAAATTGGAATGCTCGATCTCTTAAAGATAATGAAGACGAGCTATTTAACTTTTTGAGAGTTCATAACGTGCATATTGCCGTTATAACTTAAACGTTCCTTAAACCTGACCATAAGGTTAAGAAGGACTCAAATTATTTAATTTATAGAAATGATCGTCTTGATGGACCCTGTGGTGGCGTTGCCATCATTGTTCATAGACGAATAAAACATCAAATTCTTTCTTCATTTGAAACCAAAGTTTTTGAAACTTTGGGAGTTTCTGTTGAAACAAAATTTGGACAACTTACGTTTATAGCTGCCAATTTGCCATTCCAATGCGTAGGCCAGCAAAAGAATTTTCTCAAGGGTGACCTCCAGAAACTTACCCGTCATAGGTCTAAATTCTTCATTATTGGTGATTTTAATGCAAAACACCGCTCATGGAATAATGCTCAAAGCAATTCCAATGGTAATATTCTGTTTGATGATTGTTCTGCAGGTTATTACACTATTACAGCCCAACATGCTTTTCTTCTGCAAGAAATCCCTCCACTATTGATTTGGTCTTAACTGATTCATGTCAACTTTGTAGCCAATTGGTTACCCATGCTGACTTCGGTTCTGATCACCTTCCAGTAACTTTTGAAATATCCCAAGAAATAATTTCCAATCCCAACAGCTCTACTTTCAATTACCATAGGGCTGATTGGGAGCAATATCGAACATTTATGGAATATAACTTCGATCCAAACATTCCTTTGCAAACCAAAGATGAAATTAATTGTGCTCTTGAATCTCTGACTACTTCTATAGTTGAAGCAAAAGCTGCCTCAGTACCAAAATGCGAGGTTAAATTCGATTCAATTATAATAGACGATGATCTTCAGCTCTTGATCCGTCTTAAAAAATGTCCGTAGAAGACAATATCAAAGAACACGCGATCCTGCCATGAAAGTTATCTGGCGGGATTCGCAAAAACAAATTAAAAAACGATTCTCTGCCCTGAGGAACAAAACTTTTGAAAATAATGTTTCTAAATTAGACCCTTTTCTACGTTTATCCTTAGGACGAAGAAAATCTAATGGCGTTTCAATGCGTTTGGACGGAATTAAAACTCGTAGAACGAATTTAGAATCAAGAAGCAGTATTAGATTTTAAACAATATCTCAACAATTTGTGACTTTTTATCAAATCCACCGGTACGTATGGAAAGGTGAATAAATTTAGAAGTCATTTTTGACAGAAATATTCCATTTTTTGTTTCAACTCGTTCAGAAAAGAGAGGTAAAGTGCGGGTTGTGCTTAGTAGGACGGAAATTAGATCGAAAACCCTACTATGTTTTCAAGTAAAACTTATTCAAAGCGTTAACGTCTGTTCGTCTGTGATATTAGTTTAGCATTTCTCAACTCTCAAACAATGTATTTTATTTAGACAAATGCAACTCATATTATTCTATTACGGTTAGGGGTGAGTCAACTTTGAATAGTCCTTTCAATCTGAATTGAGGTTGTAGTGGCACCTACGGTACTGTTGTTTGTTCCCGGTAGGTTTCATGAACGGATGGCTTAAGCGCCACCTCCAAAGAGGACCACCTGTTGTGTTTCGCGATGCCCGGCTAGATACTGGCCAAAAGAGCCAGTTCTAAAATTAGTGAACAGTGTCGGGAACAAGACCAACAAACCCGAGTGACTCAAGGAAGGTATCATGTATCTATATAGTATTATTAGTTTGCAGGAGCAATTACATTCAAAATTTTATTTTCTCATTATCGTCCAAAAACAAAATAAATCTATTGAGATATGGCTTTAGTACGTTTCGTTCATTTTCGTATTATCAATATGATATATGAAGACATCCTTGAAGAGCATGTTCTTCGTGTACCAGTAAGTGTAATCGATCTCGCGATCGAATGGGAAGCCCATTGGCAGGTTATCGATGAAGTTGTATTTACCGCACATGAAAGTCTTATCGAAAATCATGTCGGATTTGGTTTCCGTAACGGTGTAGGGTGTGATGATGAAGTAGAGCTGCATCTTCATGCCACTTGTCCAGCCCTTTGGCAGGATCAGGCGATCTGGGAATCCACAGTGAGCTTCAGACATGTCAAGTATGAACTTATCCTTGTCAGCAATGGCCAACATCATTTTCTTATACAAATCGGTGTACATTGTTCGATCTCTCACGCTCCAGTAGAAATCGCGCGATTTACGAATGAAGGTATTCTTGCCAACCACCATGTCAACCAAATACTGATCAATTTCAATAAAGAATTTTCGGTAGTATTCCAAATCCATCAGTTTGTCGAACTTCGGTCCAAGGAAGACACGGATTACACCCTTTCCGTTGAATTCGGACATAACATCCAGCGTGTAGGTGAATGGCTTGTGGTTTAGGCGCATGGTACGACCAAGTACGGAAAGGTCCCAGTATTTATCAACGTTCATCATGGGAATCACGTTCGAGATATCGGAATCAAAGTATTCGAAGTAGGTCATCATTTTGTCGATCGCAACATCCTTAATAACGACACCCTTGAAAGTAAGGTCTTCCATTGTATAGTATGGCAAGTAGCTCTTGAACAGGTAGTAGAAGCTCATCAGACGATCCCACAGCTTGTAGAACATTGGATCACGCAGAGTGGTCTCGTAGTGCATAAGGGCAGATGGCCAAGTCTTCATGGTCACGAAGTCCATTCCACTCAAAAGCATCTTTGACATCATTTCAATGAAACCGAATTTCTGGCACAAGATGTTGTCCATGTTGCAATTCATCATCTTTCCGATGAAATCAATGTTCTCCCATTTGCGGAGGTCAATCTTGGTTCCATCATCCATCATGTAGAAGCCATCATCGATGATCTTACGCATTCTCATTTCCCAGTCCTTAATCAAGTCCAGCTTGAAGTAATCGTCGTCCTTGATCATGAAGTTGACATCTCGGTACTTGAATGGAATTCCGTTCCAGTAGCTCAACAGCGAGAAGTAACCAGTCTCGAGTGGGAATCTCCAGGTTAGCATCTTAGTTGGGTACATGAAGTTCGAGAAGCGCTCCAGGTTGTATCTTGCCAACAGTTGCTGGTGCATGTACAGGTACAGTTCTCCGCTACGTTCTTTGAGCAAACCGAACTTATCCCCTCCAAGGAAGAATGGATAGTCCATCATGAAGTAGAAGTAGTATGAGTTCAGTCCAATGTCCTCGTAGTAGTAATCCATGACCATTCCGTCCTTCATGTAGGTGTCCGTGACTGAAACCTCGTATGGATAGGTCATGGTGAAGTTGGAGTACACAACATTGTACTTTCCGTTGCCATAGAATCCGAACTTGAGGTCGTATATCTTACGATACGTGGCAGTACGGATGATGTCGGTATTGAAGAAGTAGTATGGGTAGATTTCGTAGATGGCTGGGAGGACCAATCCTTGGAGGTCCGTGCGATGAAGAACAGTCAGCGTTATGGCATAGATGAACATGCCTTCATTAATGTTCTCACGAGCCCAAATGACGTTTTTGTAGTACGTATCCCAATCAAGAGAGTTGTACAGGAAGCTGAACAACATGTAGGTCTGCTTCAGGAGATACTTGTTGTTGATTGTAAAAATTTCCCCCTTTCCTAGGAAGAGGTCCATCTTGTACATGTTGAAGAACTCAATCACTTGGTCGTAGTTCTAGATAAATACAAACTACAAATTAGAAAAACGTAATTTGATATCATGAATCATTAGACACTTACGGTATACTTGGTATTGTCCTCGATCCAGGTCTTGGTGTACGTCATATATTCCTCGTATTGAAGCGGCATGTGAATGTTTCGCAGAATTTCGAAGAAGAATTTCTGCTTCATGAGGAAATCCTTGTCAGCTATTGTTTGATACAGAACACATGTTTAAAATGTTTGAAATTCAAAGTTTTGATTGACCTACCGAATTTCATATTCTTTTCGATACTTGGAACGTACGTTCCACTGACTATTACGGCCAGGGAAATGGTAAGAGCTGCTACAATGAGCTTCATCCTGGCAACTGATGCTCTCTCCGGACGAATGCCAATGAACTTATGATGTGTAACAGAGCTGCGAGATTGCTTTTATATGCTGAATGGTGCTTCATCTTGTTCGTATGATGCGCAAATTTTGTACTATCATACAGTGGGATGATTACAGTTTATCAGTATTATTTGGACACCTTTGCAGTTTAGCTGGCAGTATCAGAATAAGTGGACTAGGGTGCCAATGAAACGGACCAAATATAATATGTTTATTGCTTCGAATAAATACCCCTATGCAAAATTTGGGCTCAATCGGGCATGATTTAGGGGTGCCGCAAAGCGGTCAAAGTTTGAACTTTTTTCTTTGGGATATTTTTCAGATGAAATAAGTTCAAACTTTAAACTTCACCCTGTCCGATTGAGCCCAAATTTAGCATAGGTTCTTTTTTTTCGAGGCAATGGACATTTTGTATATGCGCCATTTAAAAAATTCGATGTTTTCTTTTTCCCCATACACTTCATTGGCACCCTAAAGTAGACCCCTCATGAACCAATTTCGCTGCTATAGCGGAAATGGATGTAATGTCGGCCTAAATGCCCCTAATTGGGGCCCATACATAAATTCAGCAATCGACTAAATTTTCAATTGCGACCAAAAATATCCATTTGTAACGTCCTAATGAAGCGTTCATCTAGATAAAATTGATAAATAGCTGATTTTTAGCGATGGGTCCAATCTTAGATCCATAAGCCAACATTAGAGCCATTTCCCCTACTTTATTCTTTGGAATTGTAATAATCTTTTGCCGTCAAATTTATAACAGAGTACACACAAGCAAAATGGCGAATACATAAATTTTAATTAAGGACTTCATGCAGTTTCTGTACATTTCTTACGAAAAATGTATTTGTAACACTTTCACCAAACCTATCCAACGTACGGCCCACCATGAGTTAGGAAAACCTATTTGTAACTGTTGTATCCAACTAACGAATCCCAATTCTTAGATGTTTTCGCTTCTATAAAAAAAAACAGACAAAGTCAGAATTTGTCAAAAAAATTGTTTACCAAACTTTTAATGTTAGTTGTTCTGAGGCATAACATCTCTTTTCACGTCTTCCTTCGGAAAGGAAGTAAAGCCGTTGGTCCTCAGTTCATGACTTGATGGGTCGATAGGTAGGGTCCAGGTGTGGAAGCTGCCTCCCTAGCGTCGGAGAATTGGTGCTCAGCTCGGAAAACAAGATCGACGGAGAAAACAAATCAAGGAAAAAAAAACCCTGCTACAAAAAACCGCACAAAACAAAACTGTCCCAAGAATGAAACCATGTATCTATTGTAAATTTAAGGTCACTAAATCTAAATCTGTAACCTAAACCGTCCATGGTCTAGTATAAGAGAGGAGCGGATTCAAACTGCCTTGGCAGCCTATGCCTAGGTGAATTCTAGCAACACTGCCAATCAAGATAGGCGCTGCTCGATTGGCTCTGGCTTTGACAGTTCGTTTGGCTCAAAACCAGCCAGTCCGCTCCTCTCTTATACTAAACCCTCTCTAGTATGGACGGTTTAGGTTACAGATTTAGATTTAGTGACCTTACATTTACAATAGATACATGGGGGAGGTAGCTCATCCGGTTCGCCTCCTAGCATCGTGCTATAAGGTACCAGGCGATAACCAGGGTAGTTGATCGATAGCTCGATGACGTCATTTCGTTGGCGTCTGCAATGGGAAATTCTCATAGCAGGCGTTGACGATGGGACGTTGTCGAGTTGTTGAATAGCAACTATTGTGGTAACTCACCGATTACCTGTCGATCTGCCAAATTTGGAAAGACGTCTGCATTGTATTGTCTCATATAATAATATTCCACCCACTATATCAAAAGAAATTGCGAGTAGCTGAGTGGAATGGAGATAAGTTAAGCATTGGGTACAGGACCAAATCTCCCCTGGGTGGTGCCAGAAGATGAGCGCAATAGAATCATTAAGTTGCCATAAGGCACGGAATGAGACTATTGCATGGCTGGGTAGTCAAAGTCTTCCATTCGTTAGTCATTTCAGGTGGATTAGAACAGGTTTAGGTTTATACCCCGTTCACATTACAGCGTATATCACGTGATATACGCTGTCTTGCAATGAGCACTCATACATCTAGTTTTCACTGGAAATCCTATGTATGAGTGCTCATTGCAAGACAGCCTATATTACGTGATATAGGTTGTAATGTGAACGGGGTATTATACCCCAGACAGACTATGGCTTATATCATGTAATATAGGCTGTCTTGCAATGAGCACTCATACATCTAGTTTTCACTGGAAATCCTATATACGAGTGCTCATTGCAAGACAGCCTATATTACATGATATAAGCCATAGTCTGTACGGGGTATTAGGGTGGGCGTTGGCCACATTTGGATTTTTCAGATATAATCCTAAATAGGACCTAGATTATTTAATACACTAGTAACCTCAACCTCTGTCACAATGTTTCATTGTGATTAATCAGCACTCAATGGGTAAAATATCAAATTTGCTGTAAATTTGAAAAAAAGGGAACTTGGAGTGTAGAGCGCACTGATCACTGGACGATTCTGAAGCCTGGCCAAGTGAGTGGGTTACGGGTTTATTTCAGGCATAATATTTGATAACGGCACAAAAGCATTTGTAAAAAAAATTCTAAGGCCCTTTACACGCGAACCAAAGTACGCACACGCAAACCAATACCATTTTCGAAAAGGTGAGAGTTGCCCCTATCCGATGATAATGTTGGTTTGCGTGAGCGTACTTCGGTTCGCGTGTAAAAGGCCTTAAAAAGTTTGTTTACAACAGCTTTTGTGTCGTTATCAAATGTTACGCCTGATTTGATTGTACGTCATTTCCAAGTTATATATAGATACATTCATACCATTGGCATTTTGTATTTGAGATAAAACAGAGATAGGATGCGGAGGGCCCGCTTAGGGGGAGTGTAACCCATGTTATGGCTTCCATTTATTAAATAGTTCAGATAGGCTGGAAATGATAGGTTCATGGTGAGAAAATGTACCATATGGTGCCCGTTCACTGATCAAAATTAGATTCAAATCGTCAGGCCCTGCCCTGGAATAAGGGGATTGACGATGATTTGTCAAGTTTCATCTTGCATTTGCATATAATTGTAAGTTTAGGTTTGCTTTTGTAATTGTAAGATAGATAGTTTGCCTCAATTGAAACATTGAGTTGTATAAACTTGACGAATCATACCTCTAAAATAGTAGTAGTTACAGTGCCGCATGATCTAACAACCACTGCCTGCCGGAAGGGCCGGCAGGGCCGATTACGGATCAAAACTAACCTAACTCTAACACTGAAATGATCCCGAAACTAACGCTCATTCATTGCACTTTGAGTCATAAAGTAGTTTTATTTATTTTCCTACTAATCTATCTACACACTTAGTTTTTTCTACCGAGCTCGGCTGTGCGGGTCTCGGCGGGGAGGGTTTCGCTGAGATCTCGGCGGGAGTGACATTTGATTGCTGAATCTCTGATAATGCCTTTTCTAATAATCTGCCTACGTTTCTTTTCTTTGTTATTTACTATATCCCCTTTTTATTTTTCTGTTCTTCTTTCCTCTTCTCTTCTTTTGTTTTGTTTGTTTACATATAACTAATACTAATACCTCCTTGTTTTCTCTCTAATTTGTCTACTATGTCCCACCATCACGATGAGAGATGAGCTACCGTACATGGTACACGCTCATATACACTCTCACAATAGTATGCCGCAAGTGAGTATATCACAGAGGCAACTAAAGATCCAGAAACAAAAACCGATGGCGCTGAAGATAATGAGGTAACTACTACACTGTATTGTAATTTGTACAATAATACTCACATTATTTATTATAAATTATATACTTTATTATATATTTATATTTAGCTGTGATGATTTATATGACTATATAGTATTATTTATTTATACTAACCTAAACACAACGTGGGGTGACCCAAATCCAAACGATCACTAACCAAAATAATAGACTTATCTTTTTCAGCAGGTGTAGTTTCGTTTAGTTCTGTTTCTCTCTTTTCAGCAAAACACCAACAAAAAACCTCTATAACTCTTTTCCATTCTTTTAATCTCCTACTATCCCCTATAAATGTATCGGAAACTAGTGGGACTGTCTGTGCAAACAGAAACAGGCCTGCTAGTGGAAGAAGGTCGTTATGCTATACGGTCTAGCATAGGCCTACGGCCAGGTTTGAGTAGGTACACACTCGCTTAACGGCAGATTGGTTTACAGTGGTCGACCAGGGTGTGTGCAGATATATTACAATTACAATTACAATTAAATTTAGAATAGATACATGGTTTCATTCTTGGGACAATTTTGTTTTGCGCGGTGTAGCAGGTTTTTTTCCTTGATTTGTTTTTCTCCGTCGATCTTGTTTTCCGAGCTGAGCACCAATTCTTCGACGCCAGGGAGACAGCTCCCACACCATCAAGTCATAAACTGGGGACCAACGGCTGTACTTCCCTTCCGAAGGAAGGCGTGATCAGAGATGTTATGCCTCAGTACATCCAAGCGGCGCCGACTGGGATTGAACCCAGGCCTGCTGGGGGTGAGAGGTAATCACGCTTACCACTACACCACCGGTGCCGCAGTGCAGCAGGTTTGTAAAAGAAGTTTTTACATAAGATAGTAAATATCTGGGCTACCTGGTAACACTTTTTCTAATCTAATTTAAGTGTGGATATTCGGATTTAAAATTTGTAATTCTATGATATTTTAGCATTTTAACACGCCTTGCCCTAGTTTATTAAATATTCATTAAGATATGTTCAGTCTCCAGTACACATTTGTTAAACATTACATACATTCATATATCCTTGTGATAGATGAGGACATCCTTGAAAAGCATGTTTTTTGTGTACCAGTAAGAGTAATTGATCTCACGATCGAAGGGGAATCCCATCGGGAGATCATCAATGTAACGAAGGCCAGTACCAACTCCACATGAAATTGACTTATCGAAGAATGAAACTTGTTGCACATCCTTGGTTACGTAGGGAGTGATGATGAAGTAGAACTGCATTTTCATACCGCTAATCCAACCCTTTGGCAGAATCAAGCGATCTGGGAATCCACAGTGAGCCTCAGACATGTCCAGTGGGAACTTTTCGCTTCCGGTATAAGCAGTATAAGCAGTGATTTTCTTGTACAAGTCAGTGTACAGAGTACGATCCTTCACGCTCCAGAAGAAGTCACGCGAGTTACGGACGATGGTATTCTTTCCTACCAGCAAGTCAACCAGGTACGATTCCGACGAAGAATTTTTTGTAGTATTCCAAATCCATCAGCTTATCGAACTTCGGTCCCAGGAATACACGGATCACGCCCTTTCCGGTGAACTCGGACATAACATCCAGCGTGTAGGTGAATGGTTTGTGGTTCAATCGAAAGGTACGGCCTAACACAGTAAAGTCCCAGTACTTGTCGACGTTGGTCAGCGGAATAACGTTGGAAATATCGGCATCAAAGTATTCAAAATAGGTCATCAGTTTGTCGATCACTATGTCCTTGATGATTACACCCTTGAAGGTGAGTTCATCGAATGTGTAGTATGGCAAGTAGCTCTTGAATAGATAGTAGAAGTCTAGCAAGCGATTCCACAGAGAGTAGAAAATTGGATCACGCAGAGTGGTTTCAAAGTGCATTAAGGATGATGGCCATGTTTTGAAAAACATTGTATCAAAGTTATTACCGCTTAGGAGAAGCTTAGAGAAAATTTCAATGTAGCCAAAGCTTTCATCATTTACACTGTCAACGTTAGCATTGAGAATGTTTCCAATATAGTCAATGTTTTTCCAGTCGCGCAAGTCAATCTTCGTTCCATCTTTAGATATAGATATCCTTGATCGATAATCTTCCTGATTCTCATTTCCCAGTCCTTAATAAAGTCCAGCTTGATATAATCTTCGTCCTTAATCATGTAGTTGAAATCACGGCTCTTGAATGGCACTCCGTTCCAGTAGCTCAACAGCGAGAAGTATCCAAGTTTAAGTGGGAATCTCCAGGTCAGTCCCTTGATCGGGTACATGAAGTTCGAGAAACGTTCCAGATTGTAACGCGCCAACAGTTGCTGGTGAATGTACAGCTACAGTTCTCCACGGTGATCCTTCAACAATCCGAACTTGTCAGTGCCGAAGAAGAATGGATAGTCCATCATGAAGTAATAGTAGTACGAATTCAAACCGATGTCGTTATAGTAGTAGCTCATGTCGAAATCATCGAACAATTTCGTTTCCAGCGGGTATGTTAGGGTGAAGTTTGAGTATACTACGTTGTATTTTCCGCTACCGTAGAACCCGAACTTGGGATCGTACATTTTGCGATAGCTAGCAGTGCGGATAATATCGGTATTGAAGAAATAGTACGGGTAGATTTCGTAAATGGCTGGAAGAACGATTCCCTTCAAGTCAGTACGATGGAGCACAGTTAGTGTAATGGCATAGATGAACATTCCTTCGTTAATGTTCTCACGTGCCCATAGAACGTTCTTGTAGTAGGTATCCCAATCCAACGAGTTGTACAGGAAGGTGAACAACAGGTAAGTCTGCTTCAGATAGTACTTGTTGTAGATCGTGAAAATTTCACCCTTCTCCAAGAATCCAAGTTTAAATAGATCAAAGAACTCCACCACTTGATCGTAGTTCTGTGAGATGAGAAAAATTAAGTTTAAAAAATGAAAATTGGAACATTGACAAAAAATGAGCATACCGTATACTTGGTCTCGTCACCAATCCATGTTTTGGTGTAGGGCAAATATTCTTCATACTGCAGTGGGAGATGGATGTTCCTCAAGATCTCGAAGAAAAACTTTTGCTTCAGAAGGAAGTCCTTATCCGCTGTTGTAGTTCACAAATATTAAATTATCAGTTTATAGATGTACCGTAAATAAAGGCACTTGAATATCGCTTACCAAATGTGAGATCGGTTTTCACGCTGGTTTTGTACTCAGATCCTCTGACCACGACGGCCAGGGATACAGCGATTGCTGTCACGATCCACTTCATCCTGTGTTCCACTTTCCTGCCGGAAGGCGCTAATGATTTTCCACAGATGCCACTGCAGCTTTTATAGGCAAACTGTGATGTGCATCCCTACATCTTCAACCCATAAATAAGTACAAGTCAAAAACCTCCATGTAAGCACAGCAAGTCATTCCACTTGAACCAAAACTCACAGGTCATATTACGCATAGCCAAACGCGACCAAATGTGCCGGTTGCGCCACGGCGTTAGAACACAATTATTTACACTCTCTCTCTCTCTTCTCGTGTTCGACCGTTCGACCCATGCCAATGCAGTCTCGATACCGATAGGCGTCATATTGCACAACTGGGTAGGACCACCGGGCACCGAAATTGCCGACCTAGCGAAGATGCATTTTCCAGGCACGCTACTCCAGGTGTCTCACTCTGACTAATACGTTAATTACGTTAAGCCAAGAACTGTAAAGAATTGTAAACCCTATATAAACAAAACCGAAACCCAAAAATAAAGATTCATAACCAATCACTTGAAGACTCTTGACTGTAGTCCTTACTGGTGATAGCTTTTCAGCTCACCATAGTTTGGATACTACTAAGAAAGAAAGTCCTTCTCCATTGGAATGATAGAACCTGTCACAAAACGGCGCATGCCAAAATGCTGATAATGATTATTGAATGTTTTCGCATTCACGGACTAAGTTCAATTTTTGATAACTTACATCTCCTCCTTCCTATAGCAATTTCCTAGATAATTCTTTTAGTTATTTTTCTTGTGTATTTAAATTCATGAACCGTAAACGAGAGGGAAATGGATCAATTATACAAAAAAAGTGAAGGGAGTTCTTTTTATCATGAAATTTTGCCCACATAGATATTATGGTTACATGGAGGAAAAAAAATCAATAAAATTTGGGGTTATCAATTTTTCCTGAAAAATTTAGTTAATAATTTCCGATTTTCCCGGCCATCACATACTTTAAAAAGTCAAAGATCATCGCAAAAACATAGTGAATAGAAAGAAAACGCGTAGCTTTATTTTTTAAAGTGGAGAAAATGTGCAAAGAAAAAAAAAAGAAAAACCATCTTACTCTAAATTAAAATTCCAGCATACTTAATTTTCCTGTGTGAAAATGGCTTATCTTTCAGCGGTGGGGCAGTATTATATGCTTTACGAAAGTTGAATTGGACAGCATTTCCATTACCATCTTATGAAGCGCGCAGCATACTCATCAATATACAAACACTTAAGGAGCGCCGCCAATTTGCAATGCTTTTCTTCATCAACGACATTATTTCACTGCGCACAGATTCGGCAGAAATTCTCGCACAATGAAACTTTTACACACTTTTTCGACATCTTAGAACACGGAATTTATTTTCTGAAAAATTTTGCAGAACAAACTATGCAAAAAATAGCCCAATCAATCGAATGAGGCGCCTATATAATTTGCATTGTGGAACTATTAACATAACTTTGTCCAACGCTGCAAATAAAATCTAAGCTAAAACAGAATAGAAATAATGCATAGTATGTAAGTAAACATTGTAAAAATCATTATATGTAGTCTACATAGGCTTGACGAAATGAATAAATAAATAAAGTACGTTTTACCGTTTTTGAGTAATTACCGAAAAACTAACGGCTGATCACGTGCCGCGTGCCAAAACGTGCCATATCACGCGTTCTTATTGACTTCGATCGATAGCATTTGAACTAAAGTATCGTACCAAACGCATAATTTACCTGTTAACACCGAAATCATGGATTTATTTGATGTTTTCTGCTTGATAGGCCCAAAATGGCGCCTAGGCCGAAGTAGTTCTCTACCCTAAAGCTCACTCGGGCCAGTAGAAATAAATAACCATTATTGTTAACAAGCTGCTTCACGTAGTAACGCCGAAGATGATACACGTGTGTTAATGGGATTTCTCTTTTCCGATCAAGCTATATCCTCAACCGACTATATTGCAACAAAGCAGGCAAGCAATATATCATTATCCTCTTACAACTTCGATCAAGCTATATTACAGAGAGGGGGAAACTAACGATATTAAATTGGCTCACTACTTGACTAGCCTATTGGTCCCAAGTACATCTATAAGCGTACCCCATTCTAGTTGAAATTCTAGTACTACACTATGTTTGTTTTGATTCGCTATGAAAGTTTGACAGATAACATCAGGGGTGTGTGGATTCATGCAGAACATGCAGGGGTGAGTGAAATAGCTTGGGACTGCTTGGGACCGTTGTTCTGGTACTGAGTGAGCCAAAAATAATAATGATTTTCTTCGGGACCCAGTGGTCTTAGAGTTACCTCTATGGTACTACCAAGTAGTTCAACGTAGTGGTTGAATAAGTTCTTCAGATTTGTTTGAACAAAGCCTGATCAGGAGTTATTATTTACAATAATACAAGTATTATTAACATGCAGTTGAATAAAATGGCAAAGAAGTCATTTTATTGCACAACTTGCAAATTTCCATCGGGAGTGGTCGTATTTTTCGATTATCTACAAATCTGAACTAATTTCCAGCTGAAATAATCACACATTAAAAATCCAGAAGATCATAACCGCTGGTACAATTATATAAATATTAATTTTTCTAGCGTTAGCGTTGTTATGATATACTTCGTAGATTGGATACTAGCGACACTCACGTCTCTTCTTAAATTCTCAGTTAGACTACAATCAGGAATAATGCTGGGGAGTAAACAATGGATCCAATCTAAACAAGAGTAACAGAAGCATGACTGTCGCTATTTCCGGCCACACCCATCTTTACCATAACTAGGGTAAAGAGCCTGAATTTATAAAGTGGCGACATGTCAAAATTGGAACAATCTATTGTCTGTCAAAGTCATAGGAAAAGTCATTCCAATCGAGCAGAAGACCTGTCAAATGGATAAGATGTCGCCTCTTTATAAATTCAGGCTCTTTAAACTAGGGATAGGGAAGGAAATGTTAATGTAGTACTTACTTAACGAGAGGCCACCGACTTAGCGACACGCTCATAAGTGCTACGGAGTTGGAGGATTGGGTAGGGTATTCGGTTAGGATTCAACTCAAGTTGGCGATGCAACCAAAAGTATATGTTGTTTATTTGTTGTTCATTTAATCTCTCGATAGCCGACTATCGAAAGAAAATATTCATTTTGTCTAGTGATTATGAATTTTAAGAGTCATGACGGAGAGCTTGGGATTAAACCCATGATTTTCTGCTCTGTAAGCAAAAACGATCCCTCCAGGGTCATCGAGCATCTCAGAACCATAACGCATCGTGACAATGCAGGACTACGTTTTCGCTATGCAAATAGTTTCCAAGGTTAATGTTCAATATCAAATATACAAATGATAGTGGCGATTTATAGTGCTGTGGAAGAGCTTGGGGTTAAATCCATGATTTCCTGCTCAGTAAGCAAAATCGATCCCTCCAGGGTCATCGAGCATCTCATAATCCACAGCGCTTCGCGTCAAAGTACGAATATATGGATGAACTATCTATTATTAAATAACTATTATTTACGATAATTACATGAAAGAAATAAAATATAAACTATAAACAAAACGTGACTACTAAAATCTCAAAAAAGATATTCTCACAAATATATTTCACGCAACCAGGAATCTCAAAACCATTAGACGCTATAATGATACTCTGCACATGTTAGACACAAGAAGAGGCCAAAAAGCAAGCACCTGACACACAAAACCCGCCAAATTCACTTGCAGTCACAATCAATGATTCTACGAATCGCGAGCGCTCACGAATCATAAAACCGCTAACTGTGACACTCTGAAAGCAAAATTGACAGGCTCTATGAGTCAAACACCCGCCCTCCAATCTTCTCCCGCATCCAACAACACAAATCCCCATTACAACATCTAACGAATTCAAACTCCGAAAATCACTCATCTATACACAGCAATAAAAAATGTAATATCGATCAATGTAATTCTAGCTGATGTATGAAATAATGATGTAATAGAAAAAAGCAGATACAATATTACATCAATGGATGTAATTTTGTTCGCAAAATCGATGTACATCGTACAACGTTATATTACACAACCGATGGATTGACCTGGTTGCAGCAGTTTGGATCTAATATTCAACAACTTTTTTTTTTCTGTGTAGCAAGTTAGTGGAAACAACCCTGCATGCAACCATTCTTCATGATACACTTTTTCTGCCTATCTTTCTATTGGGCCTGTGGACATGCGTAAGCTTCGAAACTTCTAACCAAACTGGGAAAATTTTCAGATCATAAAAAAAAAACTTGAAAAACTTTCAAAGGGAATTACAAGTAAAATAAATATTGATTATTTTACACAGAAACGAGCAAGTAATATTAAATCTCTTGTATCGTATGCGAATGCTAATTGACTGTAACAAAAATTAATTAATATGCTTAAATAAAATAAAATAATAAAAAATTATATGCAAAATTTACTAGAAGATCATTATTTTATTGGTGAGAAGTTTCTAATAAGCCCTCCCAGTTCCTCTGTATACAGAACAAATCTGATACTATAATCAAAATTGCTCAGTCTGCAGGAAGCAGCCAATTTCATCAAGGAAGTTCTATTAACAGCCAAGAATTGGGTTCTTTAATTTTGAAAAATGTATCGTTTTGCATACATCATCTGAAAGAGCTTCGTTTTTGGAGCACAGCGATATTTTTTTCGAATCCACACGCTTTCATCTCGATTTTTAAATCAAGATTTAAAGCAAAATAATAACTTCACTGTTTGACGAGGGGCACGCAATTGCCTTTTTGACTGCGTTGGATTTAAAGTACAAGGTGTTCGGCTATGTAATTAAGTAATTAAAAATGAAAATTAAGTATTCCATGTAATTAAATTTAATTTCGCGTAATCAAAGCAGTGCCAGTGTAATTACTGTAATTAAAACACGTACTTCAATTTGATTACGTAATTAATGTAATTAAAAATTTATTTTCTGTAATTAATGTAATTAAAGTTACACAAATGTAATTATAAACATACCCAAATCCTTATTCTTGAACTATTTAAAAAAAAAGAAGAAAACCCTTAACACATACTCGAATGAATCAATTTATTCAAAAACTCTTCTTACACCCCGAAATACGCCCATTAATGTTTTACTAGACTACAAACATGACCAATTCTGCGAATACTTATACCACAGACAAACAGACGTAACTCTTCATTGTGTATCTTCGTTCACGGAGTTAACGGTTGATTTGAATATTATCAGTTCCGCGAACTACTCGCCGCAGCGCTGGCATCGGAACACTTTGACGTTTTTATACATTCTATAGAACTTTTATGCAATATTGTTTACGAGTCAGCGAGCAAACTTGTTTTCCGCGAGAAGCCCGATAGATGTCGTTACTGAGGTCCTATGTTTTGAGAAACTATGTTTTCAAGAAAAACTTTTACAAAGAGTTACGTCTGTTTGTCTGTGCTTATACTAAATTTCTTGAAGCACCATGCTAGAGTTGGAAACTGAAATAATCCACTCGCGACAATCGATTTCACTCTCGTTTTGTACGTTTAACATAATGTCGTATCTAGTGCACTGTATTCGTTGAATAATGTGTTTTAATGAAGAACTAAAATAAAATCAATTGTCACGAGTAGGTTATATCATAGAGGTAACTCTAAGACCACTGGGTCCCGAAGAAAATCATTATTATTTTTGGCTCACTCAGTACCAGAACAACGGTCCCAAGCAGTCCCAAGCTATTTCACTCACCCCTGCATGTTCTGCATGAATCCACACACCCCTGATGTTATCTGTCAAACTTTCATAGCGAATCAAAACAAACATAGTGTAGTAATAGAATTTCAACTAGAATAGGGTACGTTAATCGTTTGCTTGGGACCAATAGGCTACTAAAGTGGTGAGCCAATTTAAAATCGTTAGTTTCGTATTGATTGTTGGTTATATCGGTTTACAACTCTAGCGACAATATACAGTGAAAAGGAAGTGATACTTATAATGAGGGCCGTGATTGTCGTACAAATGAAATGGGATACACTTAGTTGTGACGACAAGTCTTCAAATTTTATATTTCCTTAAATTCAAGCAAATCCTCGAGCAAATTTCCTCCCGATTAAAAAATGTTCGAATTTTAAGCCATGCTCGCAGCACAGTTCGACAGATGATGATATTAGCTTGTGCCTGAATTAACAGATTCAATGGAAGATGTATTTGAATTTGCATGGATTTTCTGATGTTACGCGTGAATTCTTCGATTATTTCAATATTTCTTTCAAATTTAATATTATTATACTAATAATAATTAACAGATTAAAGACAGAGTTCATTAACAAAAAAAAAAAAATATAATAAGGTTTTGGTTGCAGACACTAAGATCACAAACGAAGTGACAGACGACTAACTGGCGAAGAAATCAATTAAAATAATATGGTTCGCTGTAATAGAATTTTCTTAGAAGCTTGTGCCATCATCCACCAGATGGGATAGTATTTTTGTGTTGGTTTTGCACAAAGTTGATTTTGTGTACAATGATTCTTTGACAGTGTGCAAAGAGTGCGTATCATTTTGTCGTTTTTTTATGCATTTCAGTTTTGAGTAGAGTGAAAGAGATAGAACCAAAACATTCTAATACATTGGGTGAAAATGCTAGTTCAATCCAGTAGTAGCATAGAGGTAACTCTAAGACCACTGGGTCCCGAAGAAAATCATTATTATTTTTGGCTCACTCAGTACCAGAACAACGGTCCCAAGCAGTCCCAAGCTATTTCACTCACCCCTGCATGTTCTGCATGAATCCACACACCCCTGATGTTATCTGTCAAACTTTCGTAGCGAATCAAAACAAACATAGTGTAGTAATAGAATTTCAACTAGAATAGGGTACGTTAATCGTTTGCTTGGGACCAATAGGCTACTAAAGTGGTGAGCCAATTTAAAATCATTAGTTTCGTATTGATTGTTGGTAGTAGTGTTGCCATGTGGTACAATCCAGTAGTAATGGTGTTGCCATGTGGTACACTGAAAAATTGAATTAGTCACCAAAGTTTTCGAGCCGCTCCGTCTGTCACTTCGTTTGTGCTAAGATGATTCAAATCAATTGTGTGCTTTTATTTGTATTATCGCCATCATATGATCACATCCGTATTCAGAATTGAAGCGATAGCACTTATGAAATTCGCCTCCCCATTATTCGTTTTTCCATGGGTCAACTAAACAATACTATGGGCAGAACTTCATGAGTCCCATGTGCACAGGACACGAAATGATCGTTACCGATCAACTTGACACACTCAAGTTATCCGTGCTGGGAAGACAATTGATACAGCGAGAGAAGTACCGCCTTCTGCGCCTTTGTCACCGTTCCCGTACAGAAATCGATCATCGCCAGTCAAACACAGACACATCGGTGACTGATGCTTTCAAATACGATTGACTTCTATATTACTGAAAAAAACATGCTTTTGAATTTAATTCAAAATACATATTTTAGTTTTAAATATGTTTTCAATTTACTTTGAATCATTCATATGTTTAGAGTATAAACAGATTTATTTTTGATTTGAATGAACAAAATTCGTATCCGTGGAGAAATAAATAATATTTCTACATGTAATTTTTTTTTAATATTCTAAGAAAAAAAAAATTGATTTTCTTGAATTTTTGATAATTTTTCCCATTATTAAAAAAAAACGTGTCGAAAAAACTATATTTTCGGGGCGGTAATCTTCCCCGTACATTTTGGGGTTAAATACAAAGAGGCAAAACGTGCTTAACATAATTTTCTATTGTAATTCTGTTTTCGTTCACATCCATCAAATTAAATTCGTTATTTCTTATTTAGGTTGAACCAGTTAACAGAAACAAACATTCCTTTCATTGTCGCATTCTCCACTGCTTTGACAGGGGCGTGATCCAGGGTATAGGTTTTTGCCCTGCCTACACCTCGGCAGTATTGAAATCCGACTACATTTCCAATCACGAACCGATCGTTGCATGTGATTTGGCACCAATCACCAACGTAGATTTCCTCGTGGGTCCCGGGAGATGTATGTTTATAGGGTCTATTCTGAAGTCACAACAGCGGTAGCGATACAATCTATCAGAGCTGACATTATCCTTAACGTAGCAAAAGGGCCTGTGAAATTTTTGTTTCACGGGCCAATAAGGAAAGGGGGCTAACGGTACGCTGGGGGTAATTTAAGTACATTTCTCGCTGTCAATTAATGGAGTTAATGTACTTAATTTATGCGACTTGCAATTAAAGCTAAAATTTGTACTTAAAAGTAATTAAATAAAAAAAAATTCCGACGCTCGTAATTAAAGTAATTAATCATGTAGTTAACTGTAATTATTGTACTTAAAAAAGGCTTGCGTAGGAGTTAAAGGTTATTGCGTGCCCCTCGCTGTTTGACACTGTTTGCAAATGTAATCGTACTTATTCAAAATAGTTCCAGTGTACCAAAATTGATGAAATTTTGGGTTTGGGTTCCATTTTTAATGCAGATTACGAATATGCATTTACCTCAATACCCTTAAAGAACCCAATTAATCGTTAGAGGCATACTGAAGCATTAAGAAGGTGATATGTGTCACTATAGGAAATCATCATCGTTGCAAATATAAAGAAATTAAACATAACCCTTTGCTTCAGTACCGTCAACCTCCATGTCCATGGGGAGGGATTATATAAATCTTAATTTTTCTCATCAAAAATATATGGAAGCACCAACCGGATCACTGCAAACCCGATACAGAAATATAAAAATATTCCACGTGGATGATGATTTCAAGCACCTGCGGTGGATAAATTAATCAGCAAAGGTGAAAAAATTGTCCTCTTCCTACCCTAATAAAAATTGTATGGTTAATTTGCTTAACGACGTGTTCTGGGTATCATCCAAACCATTTGTGGAATAGTTCAATGATTTGGGTTATCGTTCGTTTATGGTTATTTTTTATTAGGGTATGCTTCACGGTGAACATTTCCACCCTCATCACTCTTTTGATGGTTCCCCTATTCACAACCAGAGGCTGAAACGATCGTTTAGTTTCTACTGGATTCGCCTATAGTCCTCTCCAGCCAGGTTCGTATTGGTGCGATTTGCGTGTGTTAGTGAGATGAAATTTTTTATTGGCCGTGAGAAATTTTTTGTTTGCTGTAAGAACTGTCATTCTAAAGTAAAAATAAAAACAAAACGAAACAAACCCTAACGCTTGCACGGTAACAGTCAAGTACCCTTTTGTGAGTAAAGGTTAACCCATTTTTGATAAAAATGGTTTTACTCATTAATGAGTAAGTTATTTTAACAACCTAAGAGAAGAGATGACAACCCTAATAAAAAATAACCATAAACGAACGATAACCCAAATCATTGAACCACAGACAAACAGACATAACACTCGCAAATTGTTCATCGAACAAGCATTTAACGGACAATTTAAAAGTTTCGTAGTTGGTAGTACCGCCACCTGTGGCGCGCATAGTCAATTCCCTTGTGTTTGACGTTTACACACTACCGCCATCTGTTCAGCGTACTACCCACCACAGTGTACTCAACAGATGGCGGTAATGTTTAAGCAACGATGTTTTACAGTGAGAAATATTCAATGTGTTATGTCTGTTTGTCTGTGATTGAACTATGCCACAAATGGTTTGGATGATACGCAGAACACGTCGTTAAGCAAATTAACCATACAATTTTTATTAGGGAATACGGGGGCGAAAATGAAACGTGAACCAGCTCCTGATTGGCTGATTTCATGTGCGTAAGATAGAGATAGAGATAGATAAAGATAGGGATAGAGATAGAAATAAAAGAGGAAGAAGCCAATTGTCACCTCTTCCTCTTAGTTAACAAAAATTAATTTCTGCTAACAGTAGCTAACAGTTACTACTTAATTGGCATAATGAATTACTCATTAATTAGTGGTGCCGCTTTTATTGACAATGGGTTCACTTTTACTCATAAATGGATGTTTGATTCTTACCGTGCACATGACAGTGTACGCTAGTGTGTGTAAAATTATGTTATTAGTGTACACGGTTAGAAAAAGTACCCAAAATTAAGTTCTTTTCACTCATCTCGGCACTATAGTGCAGGAACCCAAAAGTAGGTAAAGCGGGTCAAAGTAATTTTCATTTACTTGTGTGCAGTTCGTATGGAATTTTCCACTAGCTTTTTAACCAAAAGTAAGTTAGTTGCACCCAACAGTAGGTAAATATGATTATACCCAACGTTGGGTTCCCACACTTTACTACCCCTGTTGGGTGGTTTTGCTCCTTCTTTTTTGACAACATTAGAAGGATAAAATGAGACAAACTAGTCAAAAGTAGGTAAAAGTGAACTGGCCGTTGGGTACTTTTTTCTTACCGTGTAGTGTTCGTGAGATCCTGCTTGGAGAACTCAATTGGCAAATCAAAGTTGGCACTCGTGGTGAATAGAAGAACTACGAGAGTGATGATGTTTTCAAAATTTTCCACGGGGAGGTATACGCCTTTTTAATGCACCACCAATGTAGAGTGCGCCACGCGAGTTCGAGAAGAAACGTCAACCAAACCGTTTGTTTACATCAGAATAAGTATTTTCCCCAACGCAAATAACAGCATTTTTCATTCAAAATCTTGCCAATTTCCATCGGTAATTGTCTTATTGTACGATTTTCCACAAATCTGAACTGATTTGCACCTTAACTATTCACACACAAGAAATCCGGAAGATCATAACCACTAATACCCTGGACAGACTATGGCTTATATCATGTAATATAAGCTATCTTGAAATGAGCACTCATACATCTAGTTTTCACTGGAAATCCTATGTATGAGTGCTCATTGCAAGACAGCCTATATTAAATGATATAAGCCATAGTCTGTCCAGAGTATAAGGCACTTTTCTAATTTTCTATTTTTGTCAACAAAAATATTCCTGAGATTAAGTTTTGCAGCATCTCAGATGAATCAATTTTTCAGGAAAAGTAAAAAAGTGTTCCGTTTCCTATGTCTCAAGGCAAAAATTTATGCTCACAACACTGTTTTAGACGTTCTCCTATTCACCACCAGAGGTTGAATCGATCGTTTAGTTTCTATTAAAAAGGCCTATACGAGTGTAATCTTAAAATGCTTTGATTTTGCAAATGGAGATTTCGTCCGGTGAGGTTCTTTGCTGTTTTCACGGTAAATTATTCATAACAATTTTGCACTCCCAGGGAAAGGTTACCTCCTGCGGAAAATATGCGATTTCCACCGAAAAGAAAGTGGAAACCGAGTGCATTTACTAAGGAAAGCTTCTATCATGCTAGTAATATTGGAGAAATCCCTAATAAAAATAACAATAAAAGAGAGCTTAACGACGTGTTCGGGGTATCATCCAAACCCAAGAATCCAAACCATTTGTGGGATAGTTTACCCATCCGGGATACAGTTCGTTTATGGTATTTGTTTATTAGGGATGGTTGTATAGGACGGTATTATTCAATAATAGTTCATAATAATCCTTTTAAAGCAAATATTTGGATAAAACTACTAAAGCTGGGAAGCTTTTAATATAAAAACGCATTATTTTTAATGATACAAATTTGTGTGTTTTGTGTGTATGAACATATGTACCAAAAATTAAAATTTTCATAACATGTTTTTAAATTACCAATTATTTTATGATTTTTCTAGTACAACCTTGCATTCTGATGCTGTTTATTCAATAAAAAAAAAATCAAAATTGATATATATGGCCACCCGTAAAAAAAATCCAATAAAAATACAATGATTTTTATTGTCATTGTAACCATGTTATTTACTGTCAAAACATTGGACATTTTTGTCCATCACCATAAAATCACAACGAAATTCATGGTTCACAACAATGAAAATCATGGTATTTGAGAAATTTACAGTAAAAAAGGGGGGTTGTTAAGCATCTTAACAATATAAAAAAGTGATTTTTCTCGAACAAATTTGATCTCATCACACTAATTTTCGTTGTTTGAGCATTGTATCGTTAAAAATCTAAATCCATTTTTTCTCCCGTACAATAATTTAACAATAAATTTTAATGTACTAGAAATTCAACAGTAAAAATCATTGTAATTTCGTTGTTTTATTATAATTATTTTTTTTCGGGCAATGCACCACTTTCGCTCGCAACGGCTCATGTAATTAACTAATAATGGGTACTCTCAAGTTACAGTGTATAGGCCGAGTTGAGAGGCTTCGGTTTTTTTTCAGTTTCGGGAACATTGAAACGCTTTGAAACATTGACTGCGAACGAACTGTCAAATCACGATTAGTGCATCAGAGACCATAACAACAGTGCTAACGCAAATATTTTAGCATAACAAACAACATTAATTTAATAATCAAATCTTCAACAAAAAAGATTAAACATGCCGAAAGTCGTGTCGCGAAGTATTGTTTGTTCTGATTCCAAGGATCAAGAAGAGTATAATGATACCGGGCCTTTAAATATCTACTATTGTCTGTGTGGACAGATGAGTTTGATTTTAGGTTTGTTACACCCAAACGGAGAATGTAATGTCATGTTCAGACTGAACAGTTATAGAAAAGGCTATCTTGATGACATTTTGCTTGTATATAATTACTCTAACCTTTTAGAACTAGTCTGAACAGGCCATAATATTCTCTTACAGTTCTGCATATAAAATAAATCGAATCCGTAAGGAATAACTTCATGAACAGATTCTGTAATGAAGTCGGAAAACTTCAAACAATTGTGTAAAATTATTATGATGCTATGTTAGACTACAGAGTTATAACATGATAGGGGAAAAGTTGGCTTCGGCAATACCTTTACCTATTATCGTCAGGGGGTAAACAAAGTCCTAGAGCACTCAAATTTGGCCAATAGTTGCTCTGAAACACAATGTATCCACATGCCAAAATTGAGCTCTCAAAGACGTTGTTTACCCCCCTGACGATAATAGGTTAAGGTATTGCCGAAGCCAACTTTTCCCTTTTAATAATTGATATTAAAGAAAATCACATAAAGGTAGCTAATTTTATGATACATTTGCGTCTAGTCATTAACCCAAGTTAAATACATTTGCCCAAGATAATCTGGTTTACGTTCGAACCGTATTTTCTACACAAATCATTTGTATGAAAAACCGGGTTGAACGAAAATCAGAATATCATATCAGTGGGTATCATTATTCCCGGAGGGGTTTTTTTTTGCCCGTTTTCCATTAGAGTGCTGATCGAGTATGCTATCATTGCAGTGAACTAAAAGAACTCCAAGTAGCCGGAAATAGTAATACGGATGAAAAAATCATTCGGGAATGAGGATTCATCCCTGATGGGTGACGATCCATATTGTGGTTTTCGTTCGGGTTTGGAAACCGTGACGAAAAATAATAGGTTTTTATACATTTTCCGATGAGAAATCGAGAGATCTTTGGATTTTGATGATTAATTGCCGCCAAAATGCACCAAAATCTTAGGAGCTTATTACGGATGTCACTTCACGATGAAAACTTGTCACTTGTCGTCACGGTGAAGTGATTCCCATTTGATTTGTACGGCAATCACGGCTCTTATTATGAGTATCACTTCCTTATCACCGTGTAGTGACACCCGTAATAAGGCCCTTAGTCTCGATCAATTTGTATAGTTAACCGCGATGGAACAGCAGTTCTACGCCAAATGACGCATCGATCAGAGTCGACCTTCTCCGATTTGCATGAATCTTTGCATAATTGTTTGTTATGGGCAATCATTCACATTTCTGTCATTTTGACCATTTTGAATCTTCCATTTTTTTTTCAAAATGGCGTATTCCACATTTTTCAATAAATCGTTGCACTTCTAATCGAAATGACGTCTGGGTCTGCACACTTAATTTAAAACTGATTAACATAACATATTTTTATTAGTATTTTTGAAATGTTACCATTGTAAATACTACTTCATGTGCTCTAGGCAGGAGCGTTTGTCGAACGTATATAAAACATTTAGCTAAAATCGAGATTAATAATTTTCATCTCTATCTTGTGTCGTTTTCTCTAGATTGTATTGTAGAGAAACTTCCCCTTCGGCAACTGGACGGTGCACGGGTAATCGATTCCGCAAAACACGCCAACAAAATCACAGCTGAACCGGGCGAGACGGTGTTCATCCGAAGAGAAGCTGGTATCGAAAAACAGCACCGTTTTAAATGCAAAAAGTGTGCTCTTCCGCTATACTACCGCCACACGAACGACCTTCAGGTCACATTTATCATACGACGAGCTCTAGTTAAGTCCAAAAGCGATACCCGCATTACGGATCTGTTCAAACCCATTCTGGCAGCTTCTCCGTTGGAGCCGAAAAAGGTCATGGTCACTAAGCACACAAAGAACATGGGTAAATTTAGCTCCGTTACCGTTTCTACCATTGATGAAGAAGAGGACGAAATCGAAGCGCGGGAGGTTGCGGACAGTTATGCTAACAACGCACGTATAATAGAGAAGCAGCTTGAACGTAAGGGTGGTAAAACCAACGAGGTTGTCATCAAAGAAAAGAGTGAACCTCCACCAGCTAAAAAATCCCGAGGAACTCTTTTGGACGCTTGAACATCTCAAAAACTCAAAAATGTATCTAAATAAAAAAAAAAACTACATCAATCAGGACAAATGATTTTGTTTTTCAATATTAGTCAAAGTAGGGAAACTAGGGGCAAAAAGGTCACCCGTGGCAAGAAAGCCACCCCCAATATATTTTGGAAATAATGACATTTTTAATGTTACCTGTGGGGCTTCCCTAAGTTCAGTCGGTAAAGGCGCAGCTACAAAGCAAGACCATGCTGGAGGCGGCTGGGTTCGATTCCCGGTCCGGTCTAGTAATTTTTCGGGTTGGAAAATTTCTCGACTTCCCTGGGCATAGAAGTATGATTGGACTTGCTACACAATCATATCAATGCAAAAATGGTACAGGCATCGAAAGCTCTCAATTAATAACTGTGGAAGTGCATCTAGAACACTAAGTTGAGAACACGCAATAAGCTAATATGCGATATGCAATAAGCTTGAAATGCGAAGAAGAAGAAGAAGAA
This sequence comes from Ochlerotatus camptorhynchus, assembly GCF_037179485.1. Taxonomy (NCBI): domain Eukaryota; kingdom Metazoa; phylum Arthropoda; class Insecta; order Diptera; family Culicidae; genus Ochlerotatus; species Ochlerotatus camptorhynchus. The sequence goes on along the minus strand of NW_027040636.1, from coordinate 223,390 downwards.
TGCTACCTCACCATGAATCTATGCATCTATGCATAGTATTGGTATTCGTATGAAGCATTTTAGAAAGCTCTGCCCGAAACGAAGGATTTCTGAATTGTTTCGAGGAATCTATGTTTCGAGGTGCATCGATTAGCTGGGGACCGAAGAAGAGCTGAGCTAAAAAGTTGAGCACGTTTCTTCGAAACCTTCTATTCTTAGAGTTACCTTCCGAAGGAAGACGTGACCAGTGGTAGAACCATAGAGGGGTGCATCGATTAGCTTGGGACCGAAGATAGTACCAGAGCTGAGCCAAAAAGTTGTGCACGTTTTTTCGGGACCTTCTGGTCTTAGAGTTACCTCTATGCTAACTCTAAGACCAGTAGGTCCCGAAGAAACGTGTTCAACTTTTTGGCTCAGCTCTGGTACTATCTTCGGTCCCAAGCTAATCGATTCACCCCTCGAAAGATAGGAAAATCCACTAACCCCTCATTTTACCTGTCAACATTTCATAGCGAATCATAACAAACATTGTGTAGTAATACAATTTTGACTAGAATGGAGTACGTAATCGATTTGCTTGGGACACCAAGTAGTGAGCCAATTTAAAATCGTTAGTTTCCACCGGTGCTTCAATCATAGAGGTAACTCTAAGACCAGAAGGTCCCGAAGAAACGTGCTCTTATTTTTTGGCTCACTTTTTTTTGGCTTTTTATCACACTTTTTAATAAGTTAAAATGCGATCATTTGTCCAGTTAGACGTGAAGTACGCAATAGATTCACATTGATCTAACACACAAAATAATCACTATTTGATCTCACAGAACTTTATTTTTGACACTGTAGACTCTGGGTTTTGTTCCAGACAAATTGGTTACATTCAAGATTCTCCGGAAGGTTTGATTGCATACTTGTAGCATTAACGGATTGAGAATAATAAACAAAATCGGCACTATTTTCGCCGTCATGTTCATCCGGGTGTAGGAAAATTTCGTCAAGATATTCAATATCTTGATACTGCATACTTGATACTGCATACTTGATACGACATACTTGATACTGTCGAGGTTTGTGGGCTTGGATGTATGTTCTCAATATCATCAACGTCATCCTCCATACTACGATCAGTGCGTTTTAGATGAGAAATTTGCTGGACATCTGAGTAGCAGGGAATCGCCCCGGAAACTTTTCTGATTTTTCCTCCACAGTCCAAATACACATGCTCCTCGCCAAAGTGCAACTAAAATCGGTTTGAAAAGCTTTGCTGTTAAGTCTTCACTTGTGAAAAATAAGTTTACTTACGCTACAAAGTCGGTTACTTCCGACTATTCGAAAATCTTCCGGCAGTCCGCAAAACAGTTTTCATTGTTTCAGAATGCCATTCTTCGCGGGGAATCGGAAAAAAACCCAACATTTTTTATGCCATAGTGGGAATTATTCATGCAACCTTTATATAAACCCTATCTACGATGCAGGAAATATTGTGTTTTGCTGTGGCTAGCTGTGCGTACACTGAGTAGATAGAAAGAAGATTTATCACGATTTTGAAGATTTCCTGCAAAAAGATGATGCGCGATGCAAGTAGATGCGAGAAATGAAAGAAGATTTTTTGAAAATTTATTCGCTAGTGTGAGATTTATTGAGCATCTAAATTTTAGATGTGTCGCCCCCCTCGATATAAACACTTAATTTTCAAACCAAAATTCAAGAGCAAATTTTCATTATGTCGTAAGTAACATTCGCACCGATCCGAGAAAAATAAAGTTTTGTTTTGATGACCGAAAAGTTATTCCTATTTCCAATTAAACACATATAATCTCATAGTGATAGCAATGTTTAACATATTTAGTCGGGTTTTGATCATACAAAGGCAAATCGCTAGCTTTCATGCTAAGAAATAATGGTTTTTGAGTCAAAAGTTATTATACGTCGTTTGGTGGCCCCTATTGTTACTTAAGTCAAAGTGTATTTACCAGGATATTCGGGAGAATTATCAATTACGTCTCCTTACGTGCAGCCCATTCATCATTTTAGGTCCACCGAAATCATCTTAGCAACAAACAGTTCTATTTATTCACTTTAATAATGAGAAAGCGAAACGACGAAAGTACACTTTTCACGGGTTTCTCAGTGCTGTTACTTAAGGCAAACAGCATCTCCATAGAAATCGGGTGACTTAAGTAACATCGAAAACTATTTTGATCGGTAGGTGATTATGTCAAAAAGCAATTCGACTGGTAAATAAATTTAAAAATGGGATGTGATTCTATATTCGTACAGTATATAGTGTAATAGCAGGAGCATCGATTGACACTGATAGCTCGACTTTGTTTACCTTTGTTACATTCGACGTAATGAACATTTGCTCTTGAATTAAAGCTTGTTTACATAACAGCTTGCTGAACTGAATACGAGTCATTCTAAAGGGTGTCCACGATGAAATTGCCACACTATGAAATTGCTCTAACTTTTTAACCGTTGGGTAGAATTTAATGAAAATTTGGGTGGATTTAGTTCATAGTGCATTATTTACATCCTGCAAGTTTTAAAGTCCTGTGATCAAAACTCGCGGAAATGGAGTCGAAAGAACAGCTCGTGCGTGATAAAATCTTGCGCATTCATCACGAGAACAAGGATCTCTCGCATCGTTCCATCGCTAAAACGTTGGGAATCGCGAATTCCACGGTGTCGCGAGTGATTAAGCGGTTCGAGGAACGGTTGACCACCGATCGGAAGCCCAGAAGTGAAGGAAAAAGTATTCCGTACAACACCAAAAATCACAACCGCGTAGTTGGGGCCTTCAACCGAAATCCGAACGCCTCCGTTAGGGATGTGGCTAAGAAGCTGTACCTAAGCCAAAGTTTTGTCCAGAAGGCCAAAACTAAGGCTGGGCTTCGAACGTTCAAGGTACAAAAGGCCCCTAATCGCGACGAGAAGCAGAACAAGTCCGCCAAAACCCGTGCCAGGAAGTTGTACCTCAACATGCTGACGAAAGTTGAAGGCTGCATCATGAACGACGAAACATATGTGAAGGCCGACTTCAAACAGATCCCCGGTAACCTGTTTTTCACGAAGAAATTCCTGGTTTGGCAAGCCATCTGCACGTGCGGGAAGCGGAGTGCACCTTTCGTGACCCAGGACACGATTAACGGACAGGTGTACATAAAAGAGTGCCTCCAGAAGCGGCTGCTTCCTCTCCTGAAGGCCCACAACGTCCCAACAATCTTCTGGCCGGATTTGGCCTCATGCCACTACTCCAAGGACGTGCTGAAGTGGTATGCGGACAATAAGGTCAATTTCGTGCCGAAAATGTTCAACCCTCCCAACACTCCAAAGCCCCGCCCCATCGAGAAGTACTAGGCGATTATGAAGCAGCACCTTCTTAAACGACCTAAGGTAGTGAAGACAGTCGAGTAACTGAAGAAAGTATGGGTTTACATGCAAAAAACGGTTGATTCACAGGTTGTGCAGAATCTTATGGCCGGGGTTAAGGCCAAGGTGCGGGCATTTGCGTATGGACTGTAAATAAAATACGAGTAAAATGGTAAAATGAAGTTTAATAGTTATTTCTCAATCCCTGAAAATTTGATGGCAATCGGATGAAAACTCGAATTTTGCGAATCAATTTTGTGTGTGGCAATTTCATCGTGGACACCCTTTATGTGTAAGCATTTGCAAGTGTTGCTAGACAATAGGAAAAATAATGTAAAAATAACCGTGCTGCCAATTTTACTGAATTTCTATCCGCCGGTCTGTGTTAACTATACCGTCTGTAAAATCCACTAGCCCTTGATTTTATCTGTCAAACTTTCATAGCGAATCAAAACAAACATTGTGTAGTACTAGAATTTTGACTAGAATGGGATACGTTAATCGTTTGCTTGGAACCAATGGGCTAGCCAAGTAGTGAGCCAATTTTAAATCGTTAGTTTCTTAAGGCTCAAGCGCAATGACAGCGGAAGCGAAACGGCAGCGGCATCGGAAAAGCCAGATCTGAGTAAGCCTACTTGTCGGATTGAAAACTAGTTAGAACCAAATCGACTTCGGTTGGACTTTTTGATGTCATTTGTGACAACTCCCGACCAGCCGTTCGTGAAACTTCTTCAAAGTTCTTTATACAGAAATAAAGATTTATGTCGGCAATTCTTTACTTTAAATTTTCTATGATTTCGATGTACACATTTAAAAATCTTTATTGATCGATACTTACATTTAAGATTATTTCTTCATCGGTCATATGATAGTAATCTATAAAGGTGCCATACTAAATTTCTTTTAATTTCGATATGTCACATGAACTTTAGTATTCTTTACAAATATTCATCGTAATCGTAACTTTGAACTTTGACAAAGAACAACAAAGATTGCCATCGATGCACATTTATAACATAGAGGTAACTCTAAGACTAGAAGGTCCCGAAATAACTTGCTCAACTTTTTGGCTTAGCTCTGGTACTCTCTTCGGTCCCAAGCTAATCGATTCACCCCTCGAAACATAGGAAAAACCGATAACCCCTCATTTTATCTGTCAAACTTTCATAGTGAATCAAAACAAATACTGTGTAGTAGTAGAATTTCGACTAGAATGGGGTACGTTAATCGTTTGCTTAGGACCAATAGGCTAGTCAAGCAGTGAGCCAATTTTAAATCGTTAGTTTCGTATATTGATTGTTGTTTATAATCTCCTTGTTATCGATTTTCATCGCTGGCTAAAGAGATTTCAAGACACACCAGGTGACAGATGGCAATGTTTATATTATTTATCGACATATTCGGCATTTCATCGGAAGAAGCAATCTTCCGTTAAATGAACGAGAAGACCGATGGCCGCGACGCAGCAAATGTTTCCTATTGTAGTTCTTCAAGTTTACGTCTATATATTTAATAACCCGTGATAGCATGCGTGGTGGGATTCTCGGCATTTGGAACCTAATGAGGAAAATTGATACCTTTTTGACCTCTATTACACCTACATGGCTGACTGGTTGATAGTTATGACAAATAAATATTGAATTTATGTATTAAAAGATTTACAGAAACTTCAATACACCACATACTAGAGTGTGTTTGCTTGTCGTTGATAAGCTCATCAACAGCAGCCGTGGACCCGAGGATAAGCAACCAACAACGAAATCAGTACACCCCAGATGGCATGGCATCGAAACTAGAAATCATGCAAACAAAAAATCACAAATAAAATCAGCAGTTTGTGTATCGATATTTTGATCTGGCAACACAATTGATAGTTTAACATTGGTAACGATTTTTAGCAATATTTTGAGAAAGATCTTTATAAACGATTCACGATTAGACTTTTAGCATCTTTACAATCATTCATGAAATGGTAACGATCGCTATCGATTTTTCGTATGAATGGCTTTGAAGATCGATGTATAGAAAATTAAAGAAAATTAACGAAATGGTTGGTCGGGCTGTCAAACTTTCCGTTTCCGTTCCGCTTCCGCCCACATTGCGCTTGGGCCTTTATTGATTGTTGCTAATACCCCGTTCACATTACAGTGTTTATCACTTCAAGAGCCACATGTGAAATGGGCCTACAAGCTTTTTGTAAACAAACCTTTGTAGGCCCTTTTCACGCCAACCGAGGATCGCCCACGCAAACCAGGAATATCATCGGAAACGGGAAAGTGTCCCCTACCCGGTGATCTTAAAGGTTTGCGTTGGTGTCATATGGGTGGCGAGAAAAGAGCATAAGAAGGTTTGTTTACAAAAAGCTTGTATGCCCTTTTCACATGTTGTTCTGAACTTGATTAACGCTGTCTTGCAATGAGCACTCATACATCTAGTTTTCACTGGAAATCCTATGTATTAGTGCTTATTGCAAGACAGTCTATATTACGTGATATAGGCTGTAATGTGAACGGGGTATAATTTTTCTACATAATCTGTTAAAAGAAAGTATTATTAAGCGTGTTGGACGATAAGAACAGCTGAACATGTTTTTTGAGCAGAGTTATTAACGAAAGAGATAGTCGATGAATGAATCGATCAATGTAGATTGGTCTATTTGAAAAGTGACGCGAGATGTTTTTGAAAACGCATTTAGGCCGTTCGCAATGCTGTTGTATTTTATAAGGACTGTTTCAATTTGAAACTAGAACAGAAACGCACCTCTCGCAATGCTGAGTTGCAGTTTCATTATTCGAACACTATTTTGCACCAGATTTGCAACTGCTCGACTATTCTGTTTTATTTTTGAGCGAGTTTGAAACACGAATGGAACTCTGTTTCAAATTTCTTTGGATGTGTTGAAGATGTTTCGAAGAGCTCCACAAAAAAAAAACGGAGAACTTCATAGAGAACAGTAAAGTTTATGGAACTTGATGATTACAAACATGTTTTAGAACTGTGCGTTGCGCTGATCGTGTTGCAGTTTTATTTTTGACAGTTTCAAATTATAGAATTGACGAGTAGTTTGAAACAATTTTGAAACTCAGCATTGCGAACGGCCTTAATGTCGGTCGGTCGGAGAGTCCGTGTATAATGAGTCACGCCAAGAGTGAAGCCAAGTCTACCTATTGAACTGCAAACCGGCTACCTATCGTGCAAATTAAACAAACATTACGATGCTATGAGACGTCAACGAAAGGTATTGCAATAAAATATAAAATATAATCGAAGAAATGATCATAATCACGCAGTGAGCATTAAATTGTCATGGGATACGTTTGGTAATGATCAGTAATGAGAATTTCTACTATTTTTTGATAAGATAATTTGACGAAATCACTGATATAATGATTTACTACAGCTTCTTTTTTTTCTCGCTAGAAGTCATTTGAAGTTGATGTAGAAGTCCTCTGATGCCAAGTGAAAAAAGGGAGTCTTTCGAAAACAGTGTTGCGAGTTCAACTGTTTTTCTCTTGGCGTGACTCATTATACACCGACTCTAGTTGCATCCATCCCAGAAAATGTCAGGCGGGAGAGTCATCATAGCTCTTTAGCAAATCTCACACGCATCAATATATTGACGCGAAGGGGAATTATTGACAATAATATTGATGATGTGAATTAAGAAATATTGTCAATCTCAATGTATTGACGTCAATATAGAATGTATTGACAATACGATTATTGTCAATAAAAGCAATCGTGTAGGGTTCACTTTTCGGCCAATTTGAGCACACATAGCAAGTGAAACACACGTATTCTTCACAGTGTATTTTCCATCAGACCATGCTCATAAAAACACTTCTAGCAAGTGCTAAATAAGTTTTATCTTAAAATCCTCCTGAGGTTTTTTTTTGTGATTTGTTTTCCGTCAATCTTGTTTTCCGTACTGCGTACCAATGCTACCGCCACCAGGAAGGCAGCTTCCACACCTGGACCCTACTTATCGACCCATCAACTCGTTGACCGGGGACCAACGGCTTTACTTCCACCGAAGGAAGGCGTTATCAGCGATTTTATTCATCTGAACGTAGGCCCTTTGCAACGAGAGGCAGTCGTGATTACCACTACACCATAGGCGCCACTGTCCTGAGGTTTACATCTATGGAGACTTTAATCAACTGCTGACTTCATTCTGTATCTTATTACCCGTCGTTGTGGATAATGAAACATTCCTGTTCATTTTTGGCAAAACTACTAATTTAGGGCTTTACTAAATTAATCGCATTAAAAATCAATAATATTGTTATTGCTGATTTTTTTTACTGTGCTTTTGTTATAACTTTCAGGACTCATATTCAATTAAAACACTATAGTTATATAAGGTCAATCCTGGAATATTGCAGCATTGTATGGTCTTCTTTTTCAATCACGAACGATGAAAGATCAGAACCAGTTCAAAAGCAATTTATATTATATGCCGTTCGTAAATTTGGCTGGACATTATTTCTTCTCCCATTATATGAAGTGCGCTGCATGCTTATGAACATGCCAACATTAAAAGAGCACCGTTAATATGTAATGGTTTCATTTGTAAACGGTATCGTTTCGTGAAGTTAGGTTTTTTTTTAAAGAAATTTTTATATAAATATATTTAAGAAAACAGAAAAACTGTGTATGTATTTGCACTAGTCTACGTCGGATGACGAAATAAATAAATTTAAAATTTGCACGTATAGCTTTTATTCACGAGAATTTGGCGACTAAAGTCATTGTTTACAATTACAGTTTCGCCTTTTTGATATGTTGGCACTGATATTAATATTAAAAGTTTTCTGACGCCAGAACCTGTTAACCCGATTATTACAGATCTCACTTATCTTTTATACAAAACTGTAAAAGAATGTGGCACCGGGTATGCAGTGATTTGTTACAGATTTCGAATCCCTTCGTAAAGCAATCGTAAAGCGAAACATGCCATTTTTACCAAAGAACCAATAACTGCTTTGAATCAGGTTAGCCACTAATATGTTCCCGCTCATCAGGAATTCACCCCTATTCTCTATTCCGTTCGAAACGGTTTTCCTGTACCTACAAGATAATTAAATTGTATGGGAAATCCGCTTCGAACGGACTACAGAATAGGGGTGATAGTGTTGATGGGGATAATAAAGCGACGTGATCCTATATCGCTGTGTACCAGGTTGCCTATTTTACCTACGTACACTTAGCATAGTGCGTTGGCGGTATGATCGATTCGTGTGTATTTTTCGTATTTCCCAATGAATGAATCCATACGGAGACGCCTCGAGCGAAGAGTGAGTAACCGAACAGGAAGTTGTAGCAGTAGGTACAAAGTAAGGAAAAACAACTACGAAAGTCAGTTGTAACTACACGCTCTCATTTGTGGCCCATGGTTACACGCGTTTTACTCTACAAACACATACACATACACCTGCTGTCGTGCCTATTCTCTATATGCGAGCATAAACCGAATCAAGCTTCTGAAAGGATATTCCAACCCACCCACTCCCATTGCTTGCAGCAGTACGCATCATATGAGAGAGACAGAATAAGAGAACGAGAGACAAGCTTTTCCATCTTTTTCCTTACTAATTATTTGAGCTGGGGTTCGCATTTGTCGTTTTCTATTGTGTCAGGGTTTCCAGAATGTGTGAATTATATTCATCATTACTCAGGCAATTTGCAAATTCTCTTAATAAGACTTTTTTTTTAAAAAAAGAAGGCATTTTATAAGGCAATTATTTTATTTTCCTCATTATTTCTGAATATATCCGGAGCAGATTTATCTTCAGTAGTAATAACATAAATTTTAAAATTCAGAGGCTTAAATGGATTTCATTCTTAAGGTACTTACACATAGATATTTTTCATAAATTTTAAAACACATTTTTTTAATTCTGGTCCCAAAAATAATTATGTTAGCCTATATTTTCATGAATCTGCATCGAAGATAAATATTCATGTAGTCGAATATAGAACATTTACCGAGATCATAAAAATTAAAAAAAAAAACACACGCAAGATTAACGACCTTGCAAAATTTTCAAGACTCATGGAATTGAATGCATGCTTCTAATGATAGTTTTTAAGCAGCTCATTCCATTGGAGTTCTGAGAATAACTGAAACAAAAACGTCAAGTGAAAGCTGTTTTCAAAGTAATTCTGAGGAATTAAGGAAAATAGCAAGGTAACTCTGAAAAAAATTCGAGAAACCCCTGAATTGGATTCATAGGAAATATAAATTTATGAGGAATTTAAGACGATAACTTTTACAAAATTCTATGAAAATTCGGATAAGAATTCTGAGGATTATTTAATGATAATTAAGAGGCGATCTCCAAGGCAATCCAATGGAGAAATCCTAGAGAATTCTAAGGATAATTTCATAAAGTTTCTGGGAAAAAATAAATAAATAAATATTTGTTTTCTTCTGGATCGCTTCATATGCGTATATATAAATCATTTCAATCCTTGTGCCGTTGCTGGCACCAGGTCAGTTGAAGTTCGGGCTAGTTTGAGGTCGCCGGAGTTGCCACGTTCATTTCCACCACCTTTTCATGCACCACATCTTTCCCTTCCTCTGTTTCTAGCAGGGCTGTGGAGTCGGACTCAGTCTCCGCTTCAAACAAAGTAAAATTATTTTAAAAAAATTCAGGAAAAACATATAAAAATCCCTACAACATTTTAAGAACATTTTAGCAAAAATATTTATTCTTAATTGATAAAATTTAATTGAAAATAAATCCATTAATCCATCCTACGTTTTGATGATGATTAACTTTATTATAAAGAGCGTTTTTGTGTCCTATGTATTAATCAATATCATGAGAAGATATTTTAATAAAATTGTTCCAAGGCTAATGATTTAAACCTTAATTGATTTGTTTTATTTAATGCCAACAGACTCAAAGAGATTCATAATGGGAATGCCGAGCAAACATTTATTTATTAAACGTATTCTAGAATATAGTGGGAAGAAATTTAAGCAATAATACCAAGTAGGTAATGCTTTTACATTCTTTAAATTAAATAACAAAAAAAAATATGCCAAGAGATGCAATTTATTTAGCGCGTTTCTATTTTTTTTGATGCATCATTTAAGATTGCAAAAATCAGTTGTCGTATTGATCTTCTTGTCATAAAAAAAGGTTTTTTAATGTTGATGTTTAACGTTAACGAAAATAGTTTACAAAGGTGAAACAGCCTACGGTTTTAAATCTCTTTAATAAAGATACCCATAACCAATAAAAATAACGATTTAAAAAAAAGAACACAACTCCAAACCTATGTTTATTTATTTATTATTATTATATATAGCCCATCTGAATTGGTAGTCTCTCACTTCAATTTAAATGTAGCCACTCATTAAAAATAAAATAAAATAAAGGGTTGTGTCCTAGACACGACCACAGTATGCCGTAGAACTACGCAAAATTGATGTATGTCATGCATTTTCGACTATTGTACTTTATCTTAAAATTTTCAAGTATTTCATTGTTTCGGTTATGGTTCAATGTTGGCTCAAGTATTTTTCCTGGAATGTAATAAATTATGAAAATTCAAATGTGGGGTCCAAGCCGTTATATATTTTGGAGTAGCACCCCAGTATAGTCCACAAAGACGCCATGCATGTTGTGGGATAAAACAATTGCCAAAAAATATGTTAATTTCTTTCAGTAGCTTCATAATTAGTTTTAAATTAGATTGCTGAAGCAGAGAAGAGAGTGAAGATTGCTTTTTATGATAACGCAACAGGCAGTTGTTTTCCTTATCAGAAGACGGTACTATGAATATTGAACAAAATGTTGGTGCATATGTCAGCGAAGTAGAGGAAGAAGGGGTATAACGATCCTACGGGGCTTAAGCACCTCTTCGTTTTCCAATTCGGAGGACAATCCTAAGATAAAATTATCATGCATAATCATTATGTACTTTACAGCGTGTTCGTAGAATGATGCAAAATAGAATCCTTTGCTTTTTCTCAAATCAAACGTTTGGTTTCCAATCATTTTTTACATATTCTGCACAAAATATACTTTCTAAGCTCCGCCGCTGACAGGATTTCCCGCCGTTTTTTTATAAATGGGGTGGGGCAGAAAGTATCTTTTGTGCAGAATATGTAAAAAAGGATGAACTTCGATAATCTAATTGCATATAAAGAGGTACAAGATATGTTCTACAGTTAGTTGTAAAATGCAATACAGAATATTCTAAAAATGCAGCCATGAGCGAATTTTTTGTATTTTATTTAAAAGTTATCATTAAAAAAACGACAGCAGCGCTGTTTTATATCTTTTCAGGTTCAAGCACGACGATGTGCAACCAAGTGATACTCGATTATGACGACTGGGTTTGGGGAAAACGTTCATTTCATGAAAACAGTAATAACATTATCATTTGTACAATTTTCAAAAGATTTTTTTTATGGATAAATGGAAATGTGTTTATTTCAGCAGATCAGATTTGTTAAGTAATATCCTATCGATTGGCGTATTTGGATTTAATTTCATCTATAAATGACAAACTTGTTTTTTGATTTGCACCCCAGTATAGTCGACAAAGACGTAGTTCAACGTCAAAAATAAAAATTGGCTGACAGCAAACGATGATGAAATCTGGAGGCATTGATGTCAAATAGGTCAGATACTTCGTTAAATGGATAAATCATGGCGATAAAAGGAACTGTTTGCAGCATAGTTGGTTGCATGTACTACTTCATGTAGCAAGTCTCTCACACGGAGTGTTCGGGAGGAGCATACAGATTAATTTTGGCATTAACTTAGGAACATCATATTCTGCGAGCAAGAGTTTAGCAACGACGACAGCCTGCAATACGTTTTGTCGCTCAGCAAGAGTATCCAAACCCAACAAACGACAGCGAAGAGTATCAGCGGATCACTCCAAGGAAGATAGCGCAGTGCATATCTGACGATTTTGCGTTGAACAGCTTCGAATCGTGCACTCCATATTGCTTGGTAGAAATTCCAGACAACACACTCGAATTCCAGCAGTGAGCGTACCAATGAACAGCAAAGGGCTTGAAAACACAGAAGATCACGGAATTTCTTAGAGATCTTGAACATAAATCTAAGCTGACGATTTGCTTAGTCGATCGTGGTACGTGAGCTTTTCATCCAACATGACTTCGAGGTCTTTAACGTGATCGACACGTTGAAGTGCAGTCCCAGCAACGTTATAATCAACAGTCCTAGTTCGACGGAAACTAATGTTTAACATAATCTGTCGTCACTTTTAACAAACTTTTGCAAATAAAATGTACACTTTTTAGCTACTAGATGGAAGCCACTTTTGCCTGTAGCCACATGTAGGAGGCCACCTACCTTTAAATGTTTAGACTTGGTAGTTATGAATCTGAGTATGCATGGTAATTTTACATTTTTGCTCGATTACTCAAAAAGCTACGGCCTTATCCCTATAATTTACATACTGGCAAAAGCGGATAATTTTCACTTATCCGTTGGTAGTACCCGTTTTGCAGATAAATGGATAGTTAATGATAGTTCATGGATTAACGCCTTTACCTATACTGGAAAAACTGTTTGACTTTCACGGAGCGGGTTGCCATCTGTTAGAAAAACGCTAGAACTAGCAGCTGTGGAAACGGTTAATTCAAAATTCGCCCAATAAATGAAGCTTTCAACAGCCTTTATAGCAAAGAATGGAATGAATTAACTTTTCGTATATTTTTTAGATGTTTTACTTTATGAATAACAGTTTATCACTCTATTGGGACCTTCCTTTTGATGTAAAATAAAGGAATAATCCGTTGAATTACCTCATGCCTTTGTATTCTCTACTTGCAGGTTGTGGTTTGTCTCTATTAAGCGGTGCATTTTACGACAATGTTGTGGGGCGTTTTGACCATTATTGTCGTGCGTCTTGCACTATGAATAAGACGTTTTAATCCGCTAACATTTTGGAATCGATTTAAAAAAATGCCTTGAAAATCATGAAAAACTATCGTTTTGGAGTTCTAAATCACTCGATCTTCGTAGAAAACAATGATTTTACCTCCCAATTTTATTTCCAAAACACTTCGCTGAATGTATTTAAACGATTCATTCGTCTTTCAGCTTCAATTTGATTACATTTTTACTACTGAGAAAATCTGTTATGCCAAGTTTTTCTTTAAATGAGATATACGCACTCAAAAATCGTGTCTTCGAGAGAATAATAGAGTGGACAATTAAAAAAAAAAAGTATGCTATATTGTACGTAGCCCCTCCCCCTCTTATCTAAGAGGCTACCGCCTATGACCTCCACATGCCAAATTTGGTTCCATTTGCTTGATTAGTTCTCGAGTTATGCAGAAATTTCTGTTTCATTTGTATAGGAGCTTCCCTTTACAGAGGGGGAGGGGTCTCGATCCATCATAAGAACCTTCCCCTGCCCCAAAAGCACCTACATACAAATTTTCACGCCGATCAGTTCAGTAGTTTTTAGTCTATAAGGGTCACACAGGCAGACAGAAATTCATTTTTATATATATACCTAGATTAGTTACAATGATTCAGGAACCGGAACTGCCGGTCAATACTGCTGCTAGACCTGTGCGCCGTCACCGCCGACATTTGCCCCACGGCGGTGGCAGATGGTTTTGAGTCTGCGCGCCAGCGTGATTATTTTTGATACACCGCCAGTATAATTTTTACTACGCCGAAAATCTAATTCGCTTCTAAATTTTATAAAAAGTATTTCTCGCAAACTACACCAACTTTTAAATTAAAGCAAGTATGTTAAACTTTAAATCGCATAAAAATTCAAAATATCTTTCATTGGCAGGAAAAGTGCCTAGGACCATAAAGGCAAATATTGAAGTGGCTGAATCCAGAAAGAGGCGACAAAATTAGAACAACCGGGTATTTATTAATGGGAAAAGTCATCTAAATCAGCAGGCAACTTGTCAAATGGATGCTATAATGCCTCTTTAGCAAGTATCAGACACCTTCCGGGAACCAGGGGGCAGGGCTATATTTGATGAAAATGAGAAAATCAGCTATTTACTATCAAAGATACCTTCTTCGATTGCTTACCCAAAAAAAAAATTACAATGAAATTTTCAGTGGAAACAATGCTATAACATTAATATTTATTGTCGACAATAAAAATGATTGTTATAATGTTGTACTCTTCCGAAAACGGCAAAACTGCTACCTAGATGTACAATGAATGTACATAATAAAATGTTGTTACAATGATTTTTATCGTATTTTTTATTTATTTTATTGTTAACATGATTCGATCATGAACAATAATGAACAACTCTATTACAATAAAAATTGTTGTTACATTAAATATTGGTGTATTTTCATTGTGGGTTACTTCACGAACAATAAAAATAAATCTGATTGAAGCATGCAGACTATGAGAGGGTCAGCAACACTGCCAATGTAATTAAGATAGGCGCTGCTCGTATGGCTCTGGCTTTGACAGTTCGTTTGGCTCAAAACCAGGCAGTCCGCGTCCGCTCATATCTTATCCTAGACCCTCTCTAAAGCTTAATGGAGACCTTTTCCGTGCAGTCAATAATCATACAATAATAATAAAAATTCCACCACTTGAAGATGTCTGGAAAGAACTCTCAGGTGGAAGCATATTTCATGGGCGATTCTCTCCAGTCGAATGCATTAACTTATCAACGACGCTCAACCATCAAGGAGACGTGACCTAGGGATATCGAGCGCAGGGGAGTTGGCCTGTATTTCTCACAAGTTCCAGATCGAATCTCGATCCATAACCAGTAAAAAAAGGACCACCCGTAACAGACATACCACCCCCTTCCCTTCCCGGGGCAATGTTTTATTTTTTCGATTTATTTTTAAAGTCGATAAAGTAGATCTGTCAAGCCAACACATACACTCTAAAGTACACTGTTATTTTTTTTAATCAATAAATTCGCCAACCAACAGAAAAATAACAATAATATATTATGTTATTGAAAAAAAAAAATTATATGGGAAAATCACGAAAATTTCATTGTTAAGATACTTAACAACCCCCCTTTTTTATTGTAAATTTTCCATTTATCATGAAATTTACTGTTTTGTACAACATAAATCAAGGTAAATTTATTGTAGACGCAACAATATAAATCATTGTTAAGACAATAATTTTCGTCTTATTGTTACATTGTTTTTTAATGTATTTTTGTTGTTATTTTTTTTCGGGTAGCCATTTGACAAAGGCATGAATCATTCTCATTTGAGAAACGCTTGAAATCATTCAATTGACCACTTTGTCAAGCAGTTTTGGCGTGACTTTCTACCAGCGATTTCACAAAACTGGACCAAATAATTTTTATTTTTTTATGAAACGCACAAATGTTTGCTACTTTTCTCCAGGTTCTAGAAGAAAAAAAACTAAAAAAAATGTTATATTTCAAAGTTCGAGTGGTAGTAAACGTCATTTTAAGTGCTCGAATAAAGTGGTTAATTGAGTGTAACCTACTCACCAACGGATCTGTGGTCGGCATTCCGGTGAAAAAGCTAAGCCAACCTGACACCAACCTGACTTCTATCAGACCCCAAGCCGATGTTGACCCGAAATTGACAAAAAAAAAATTGACCCAGCATCAACACGACATTGGGTCAACATCGATCTTAAATTGACCTGACATTGATCCATGTCATGTCTGTTCGGGATATTTTTTCTGGGTTTCTTCCATACTCCACTGTCGTATATAAATTAACTCATTAGTGACTCAATTGACTGTGATGATGCGGTCTGGACTGGAAACTGGACCTTCACATGATGTGCATAAGAAAAAAAAAAAACGTTGCGAAGAATTGATTGAATGATTGTATTGGTTCATCTTCAACCGATTTCTATAAAAATTAACAGCACTGACAGGATACACTACAGCTAAGGCACCTGTATGAAAACCCGAAATTTGATATTTGTTGAATCCAACATGTTTTCGATTTTGACGTTCTATTTCAGTGTTGGAAAAATCAACAATCAAATAATATTTTTCCTCTCTCATACGATCTCAACATCATGCGTGATATTGGAACAAATTATATGCGAGGGTATTCTAAACATGTAAAAATGAAGCTGAGAGTTGACTCGACACAAAAGAGAAAGAAACGGCGTCGGTGGTGTAGTGGTAAGCGTGATTACCTCTCACCCCAGCAGGCCTGGGTTCAATCCCAGACGGCGCCGCCGGGATGTTCTGAGGCATAACATCTCTGATCACGCCTTCCTTCGGATGGGAAGTAAAGCCGTTGGTCCCCGGTTCATGAGTAGATGGGTCGATAGGTAGGGTCCAGGTGTGGGAGCTGCCTTCCTGGCACGTCGGTAGCATTGGTGCTCAGCACGGAAAACAAGATCGACGGAAAAAACAAACCAAAGGAAAAAAAAAAAAAAAAAAGAGAAGATATAGTTTGCTATCTCTCTTCACTCTTCACCGATGGTAGCCACGAAGCTACTGTTGCCAGCAGTGACGGTAGTTTCGGGTCGCGATCTGGTGTAACGCTTAAATCATGAAACTCACCACGGTTTGGTAATAGCTAGTAAGTTTTGTTAGCTTGATATTCGTAGTTACGGTACCACAGCTTGTAATATCATCCACAGTTGCTTGCTAGTTGATTTTTGTCTTCGAATATCAAGCGTGATCTTGTGAATTGGCGCTATTTGATTTTTTTTTTGTATTTCTCCAACACTGTTCTAGTTTTATAGAATTTGACGTTTTGGTCAGTGACGAGATTTGTCATTGTCATTGACAGACTTTCGCACAATATTGACAAACTTGTTCTTAACATAGTCACTGATAGACTTGATCCTCAAAAAAAAAAGCCTTTGTCAAAATCTCATTCATATTTTCCTCAATGACAAAGGCTCACCTGGTAACAAAAAGTGTAATCTCGTGCATTCTGAGTCACATTATTGTTATCCAAGCAGTTCAGAACGTAGATGCTTCTTCACTTTAACGGGTCCATGTAATTGTTGTGCCCAAGTAATTTAATTTCGTTTAAAATTTATTTAATAAAAAAATCTGCACATGTTCGTCACTGACAATTGACATGGTTTGCCTTGACGATGACTGTTAGCGCAAATGAGTGACCAAAGCAAAATTTTGAATATCGCTGTGTATTTTAGAGATTTTGCAGCACTGTTTTTGGTGCTTAATCCTATTCTGAATCAGTAGTACAATTAACAGGTTGCTTAGATATTCCATTGTCATGCTGATTTCAAACTCCCAGGGAAGTGGTCAGGTTATGATATTAGCCTAAACTTACCCTTTTACTCCACATGATAATTTGAGAACAAGCTGCATCGAGTGCGAAGATCCACATTATATCATATATCCCCCAGGGAAAGTAAGAAAATCCGTACTTATACCATAGACTAACATTAAGACACAGTGGGTCCCGAAGAAGCATGCTCAATATTTTGGCTCAGGAAGTACCAGACCTTCGGTCCCAAGCTAATTTAAGCACCCATTATTAAGCTCTGTCAAATTTATTAGGTGGATCTAAGCAAACACAGATTCTAGTACGATAATAGGGTACGCTTATAAATGTACTTGGGACCAATGGGCTAGTCAAGTAATGAGTCAATTTAAAATCGTTAGTTTAATACCATAACATATTAATTAACACCTCATATCAACCATACCATATCAATTACATGTGGATCCAAAAAAGAAAACAAACGATGGCATTAAATCGAGTGCTCAGGACCACTTTGGCCATACCTGGACGCGTTCCAAATTCCTCTGGGAATTTCACCCCAAAACCTCATTATCATCATGTGACATATCAAATAACAAAGAAATTTAAAGCTAAGATCAGTTGATTATATTCAATATCTTTACAAAGATCGAGTATTCATCCATTCACCCAAACAACCTGAGACATAATTTCGATACTGTTAAATAATAAAATATTTGTGATTAATTTATGTTACCCTACTTGAATTCAAGTTAAAATTGCGATATTTTTACTATGAACAAAGTGGTGCTGGAATTAAACGGTGCTTCCAAGAATCACCGCTTTATGTATGCTGTTTAGTTCTCTTCACAGCTCCAGCCCTTATTATTGATATAGGGTAAGATAGGGTAAGATGCTTTTCCGGGTCAAGGTTGGTTTTTGCAAAATTTGAATTCATTTTCAATATATTTTCGTGTATTTATAATGCAGCATTGCTAGTTCAGACATTGAACTAGCAATGTTTCTTAACAGATCCTTCTTAAAAGAGGTAAAAAAAAGGTATCTTAAGCGCTAAAAAGTAATTTTGCCTCGGTGTTGCATCTTACCCCATTTTACTTTACATATTAATTTCATACGAAAATCGCACAAGCCGCTGAAAGGTGGATTAATCTGGTTTTTGTTTCGTGTTGAAGTCAATGATAAAACTATTAAGTGGCGTTCTGTCCCCTGCAGGGCTCTAGTGCGTTTTGGGCGGCTCTCCCCTGTCGCATATTTAATTCTTTTTTGCGTATTTCATTATTTTCTTGAAGCTTTGTCGTTCAGTTCAAAATGCAAACTGAGTTAAGATCTAAGAGCCAGCTTAAAAATCCAGTTAATACGTACTCATATTACCATACAATATTTAGTACCCCATTGACCTAAGTGCTTCAAAATAGTATTTGAATTTGATCGATCTCAAAATATACCTGAATATTCAACCTATGTATAAAAAGGATCTGGCGACACGGATCTGTTTTACTACTCCGCTTTGTCACTATTTCCAGGAGAGAGTAGTCCACATTTTGGTGAGCGCTCTCAGTTGAGTTGCGAAACCGAGTCTTCCACAACCCCTCCGGAATCAGAAAACATGAATGGACTACGAGGAAAGCGCGTGTTTTGCACCCTCCTCGTGGTGGTCCATACGAATATTGCACACAAGGAAGGGACATAGAAAGAGAAAGGCGGGTGGCTGGTGCAATTTCAGAAGGGGGTTGATGGTGATGCGGAAAATAAGCATGTGGTTGAAAAACTTACATCCCTTCTGGCGTCCCCGTTTACGTGTGTGTGTGAGGGGTTGAAATGAAAATCGCTGCGACGCCTGGTGATCAATCTTGGAAACTTTTCGCCATAATGTTTTCGAGTTTTTTCACTCAAATCTAGTAATATAGATTTTGCCTTAAAATTATTAAAAAAGTACTATTTAAACTAGTTTAACCGAATTAAAACTACTTTTAAAGCTAGGCGTACGTTCGAGTAAATGCGTTCGTGTAGAAATTAATTCGCTGTAAGTGCTATTGAGTGGGTAAAATCGACTTTTATTTTCGGGACATTTCGGGGATGAAAATTTTCCACACGGTGAACTAAACTATGGATTAGGACTGAGGTTTTGCTTGTGGGTCAACATGGTTTTTCGCGTGTCAGTAAGGAATTTCCGTGAAAAAGTTACTCATTCTATGAAATCATATGTGCTGGGATTCGTTCGGTAGTGTTTTCTTTTGCTTTGTGGACATTTTGGTTTATTTAATTGCGAAAACTATTTTTTAGTTCAAGGAGCATACCGTGCGTGTGGGGTGACAGCAGTGAAGATTTTTTGCTCAGAAGTGCCTACCGGATACGTGAATCAGTCAGGCCCAGTGTTTGAAATGGATAGATTTGCTGGAGACTGCTATGGACTGTCCGTTTGATTATGGTTTGTGATTTACAAAAAATAGCGATCTTGCATGAATGCAGGGTTGCATTGCAGGATCCAGATTTTTCAGATCCTACATACGGCAGAAAGAAGGGCTCTTTGTGTGAATGTGAAACCTACGGTGGTGGTTTGGTGGTGTATCCTTCCACGATGTGTCGCGTATCGGCTGAAGGCCAGTGCATGTGTGTGAGTAGGAATGTGTGTACCCGCCGTTATAGCAGCGACACATGGAAATCAGTTCATAAACAGAAATCAATATTATGGTGGAATTCTTCATAGTTCCGTTTTTAGTGGTGTAATGAAAACAGTTCTCAAAAATAGCTGATCTCGATCATCCACTGCACGTGTCTTGAGCGCCAATAGAGCATAGCTGCAAACGGTTTTACGATAGTCAGTTCAAAAACAATGCTTAAGGATTTTATCGCTTCATGATAACAGGATTTCTTAGAGTGCACAATAACATGTGGGTATGATATCACGGTTAAGGGATAGAGCATGATGAAAACTGAAACATTCTTCAAAAGAGATGCCGTTTTGTTGTCTGTGTTTGGTGACATATATCACTGTTTGTCATGTTGTTATGAGAGAGTTTCAGTTAATAACTTCAAGCTATTGAAGTAATTCACATTGTCAATGGGAGTAATTTAAATAATGCTACTCATTGCTAGAAAATGTTTTTTTTTTATGATCGATGTTTGAAAAATGATACTGAGAAAATATCACAGAAAGAGTGTGTGAACATAAAATATTTCATTTCTCTTAGAGTCACGCTGAAATGTTTGTAACGGATTTGTCCTACAGGCACTGATTAATTAGTGTCGCGTTTTGATTTTTTTTACCCGGTCTCAAAAGCTGGACGTTCGGTAAAACTTTGACCTTTATTAAAGTCTATTTTGGTCAAACATAATTCAAAAACAACCTTATTTTACAACATTAAAAATTCATACAAAACAGATGTTATTATAAGTTACACCTACGTTAAGAAAAGTTTATATTTGCAAACCCTGTTCCAAATTTCTTTGGAAGTCTTGTATTATTGAATATGATGCTGCAACGAATTTATAGACCCATAAGCATCGTATAGTTTGGAGCCTATTTCACGTATTCGTCATGCACTTTATTTTTAGATGGTATAATATCATTAAGAATCATAAATCAGGATTTTTCCAGCTGGTAGACAGGAAGCTCTGGTGCACATTTCCCAAATAATTTCCCATTGAGGATTTGGCAATTCTAATTCTATTCTCGGAACAATTTTAAGTTCCTGAATCAAGCTTTTATAAATCAAAATGCATGTGTTTGATCTTACATTACTGTATCAAAAATAAGCTATAAACATATTATTACTTATAAATCAATGATCATATTTTTAAATACAAAAAAGTTTGTTTTGTGTCATGCTCTTCTTAACACATTAAAAATATAAAACAATGAAAAAATTACTCCTCAAGGTACTGGTATCATCTTAAATTTAGTTACTTATATAAGATTTTGCACAGTACATTTTTGTATATTTTGGAGGCATTGTTACAGTATATTTTTTTTAAACTATTTCAAGGCTTTATAAAGCTCAATATCCTTTTGTAGATACACTTTATAAATATCGCTCAGTATCAGCAATTAGAATTCAATAGGTCGTAGTTACGAACACGTTGAATTAGGTCGTTCTTAGCAAAAATCGTTTTTTTTTGTTCGTGTTTGATCAAAATGACGTTTCGAATAAATACTGAAGTAATGAAAGAACCCAGTCTCTATCATTAGGTACAACAATATTGATATCATCAGCGAAGCAACTGTTTTGATAAAACAATTGTCTATGAAACATAGATCATTCGAATCAAAGATTCAATAGATGCAACACGGAAAGGGCCATGCTCAATACCCCTGTCGAACGGAGGAAGCTATTTTAACCGGTCCCATGAGGAATCCATTGGATAGGATTTTCCAGGAAGCTGTACCATAGAGATTGTTTATGAAATTTATAAATTGCTGGGGGAAATTGTATTTTTCTAGCAGGATCTTCAGAAATTCTTGATTTACCTGGTCCAAACGCTTTTTCAAGTCTATATGTATTATGAAACCTTTCATTTGTTGAGCAAGCTTTAAATTGTCCAGACCAGAGGCTGCTTGGCGTGGACCAATAAACAGAGTAGTCGGTTTATCAATATTTTAGTAAATATGTTATAGTTGCAATTTTACTATATCGGTTTGCCGTTTGTTATATCGTGGGAATTGATTTTTAATGAATAAGAGTAATTGTTGTTAGAGCTGATATAAGGGCTCCCTTAGCTCAGTCGGTAAAGGTGTAGCTACAAAATAGGACCATGGTATTGGCTGGGTTCGAGTCCCAGTCCGGTTTAGGAATTTTTCGGATTGGAAAATTTCTCGAATTCCCTGGGCATAGCGTATCATTGTACTTGCCACACAATTATACATAGTGTATGATTGTATTTGCCACACAATTCTATGTATAACATGGTAGAACGATGCACACTGGCCTCGATTCCTTCCAGCAGAAAAAGCAAACGAAGTCGAGTATGCGAGGGAATGAGCGCTTCTTGTTTACTTTTAGCCTATCTATATCCCGAAGCATAGAGAGAGCAGTAGAGAAAGCACAGGTCTTGTAATCGCAACGGTCGTGGTTCGTGTCCCTCCCCCCAGTCGGCACCTTTTTATTTTTCGGCATGATTAATTTCATTCGCTAATACTCATCCAATCCTCATTTTTCTTTCTTCATTTTCTTGCATCGGACCGCAGCTCGGTATATTCATGCGGTCTCCACTAGCATCCTCCGATGATGCTTCCATCTATTAACGTCTCTTTAAACAAACCCCTTGAAGAGGTGGATATAGTTCATTAAAGACGGCCAAATCGCAACCAGCACCAAGCCGATTAGCATCCCTAGGTAGCGATAATCACGGGCTACTTATAGCGAATTCGTTTATTATTCAGTTCCAACCTGGATCGGGTATCAAGATTGAGTCTGCTTATTTTCTGACAAACGTCAGTTTGCTCGTTTGAGGTTCACACTGACAAAAAGTTCGGTTTCGCATTGGGTTGGAACTGGTGTTAGCCCCGATAATAAACGAATTCGCTATTAGAGTTGACTATAACCTTTTTGCTCTGTCATCGTCATCACTGACACTAGCGACTTATAAACAATAGTGCATTAGTGGCGACGATGATCCCTCGTTCTCAGCCCAGTGGCAGGCGCGTAGGCAACATGTCATACCGTGACAGCGGGCCCAGTACAGCAAAATAAACGATTTGAGCCCGGGACATGCTGTCTACTGTCAAACACTGCTGTTGGTATAGGCCTTGCCACTGGCCTGCTCGTTCTTGTTCGCATTACTGACGGCAAATATCAACGCCAGCAATCGCACCGGGCACCACGTGGAGGTAAGAATCGGAGTTCAGGTGCACAGAGGTCGCAAATCGCCGATCAGGGCAGAGCCAACCAAACATTGATAGGCGTTCTTATGCACCTGCTTTACCCGGCTCTCCGATTATGAATCCCGCATAATTGTAAGCGAATCTTACATCCCCAGTTGGGTGTACAGAAAGGGTTTATCCATTCGTATTTTTTCTTTAATCTTAAATTCTGTACAGAAATTACTCACGGTTGAATTAGAATCGTTTGAATCTAGAATACACTTAAAATCTCCCAACAGGATTTTAGGATGTTAACTTGATAAATGTGGTATTATATCTTCTCTGTCGATTATCCAGTCAACCCCTTAAGGTGATTCCTTGTAGAGTCCACAAATGGCCACCCTAAAAAGGAAGGCTATACATGTACTACCACTTCGAATTTTCAATTACACAAATCTCAGAAATTAGTGCCTCAATTCACCTGAAATTGCTACTTTATGTATATTGCAGTGCAGCGTAAATTGTTTTTACGAATTGTTTAAGGAATCTAAAGCTTGCAAGAAAGTAAATCCAAATAATAGATTTTTTAAGGCTACGAACCTAGTATATATATATATATATATATATATTCACAAGGAAAATTCCTGACACACTAGAAACAATTTGGATTCTAATTGGAATTCCCTTAAATTTTTCATCATTTCCTGATTTTGTTTTGAAATTCACTCTACAGTATTGTTGGTATTCTCATGAAACCTCGCACTTCAGTTTATTATATGTATTAAATACTCTTGTTATATTCATTACAATTCCTTTGGTAGTTTCTTCAGATTTACCTACCTACATTTTTCAGAAACCTTTTAAAATTCCTTATGATTTATTAAGAACCCATTGAAATTATCACTCGAGTCACACAAATTTCTTTAGAATTCTAGCCAACATTGTCGATCTTTGAAGTGCCAGACTGTTGATAAACAAGCTAATTATAAAAACTTTGAAATATATATCAGATTCTTGGGAAAGTTCTATAATCGTTGGTAGAGAAAAAAATCAAAGTTACAAATGAGATTTAAAGAACAAAATATTTTAAAATTTTAAAATCTGAATAATAATTCTCAGTCTTTCAACAAAAATCAACAATCATGAAGATTTTTGTAGCCTGTAATTTTATTAGGTGAAATTTCATTTTTAGCTATATCTAGAAAACTAACCTACTGAAATTTGTTTGACTACATTTTTGGATTCAGTGCTCGATTTTATATGGGAAATGACCATCAGCGTACAAAGTTCAAATATGCTGCAAATTAGTGTTATCAATCGGTGCAGACAAGTAGCCAACTTATCCGAGCCTATTTTAATCAGTTCTTGATGATCTGCCGGAACAATGGATTCTTTAACAATGTCCTGAATATCATTATGAGTCAGTGCATCTCAAAAGAGCCTTATGATAGCATGTGCATGTGCATGTGATATCGTGGTTTAGTATCAATTATCTTACTAACTTAATGTAACGAACTTATGTAGTTGTGACTTATGTAGTTATAATAATTTTTACATCTTTCATCCATCATGTATGCTGTAGTCGGAAAGTTACGTCGATCTTTTCCTGTATCTGATACAGGATAATTAAGTTGTGAACTATGCTGCCTATAATCGCATATTAGTCCTATATTACAACGCTATTCACTATCGATTAACATCTACTTTCATATTCTGTGATAACACTACACACTTTGATTATGAAAAATGTGAAAACAATATCAAATCAGTTTGTCCCATCATGTAAAACAATCACATATAAGTTCCATTATGAAATTTAAACGTCCAGAGGTTAAGTTACAGCTCTGATTTTTGATTTGCTATATTTTTCGCTGGTATAAAAAAAAACATGCGGGCTTCATTGGAACTAATTGTAGCTTGAAAAAAATATCAATCAATATGCCAAACTATGAACATAAGCATTATTTGTATAATAAATCATGAGCAACTCCAAAACTATACAAGTGTGACCATGGATGTGCTCATCATGCATTATACAAATAATGCTCATGCTCATAGTCAGTAACATGAAGCCTCATCAATCGTAGGATTAAAGACTGGACTCAGAAAAAATGAGACAAACAAAAATGATCACCAAAAATTCATTTTAAATCGGATACTTCTCAAATTTTCAGGGATTAAATAACTATGTATTAGCTATGTTTTGGCATAATTTATTTATTGAATTTCCTCCCCTTGAATGCTCGTACATTTCTCTTAACACTGCTCATGAGATCTTGGGCGAGGCTTTGCTCATCTTCCTTACACAATTTCTCCCAGTTTTTCTTCAAAGCTTCATCGGTTTTGAATGTTTTTCCGCCTTTCTTCAACTTCTTCTTCATTATCGCCCAAAACTTTTCGATCGGACGAAGTTCTGGTGTATTTGGCGGGTTCGCCTCCTTCGGGACCACATTAACGCCCTTTGCTTCGTACCAATCCATTACAGGCGAGATCCGGCCAGAACAGCGTGGAACCACGGTGAGAGCGGAGGAAGGGCAGCAAGCGCTTCTGCAAGCATTACTCTCGATAAATCTGCCCGTTTATGGTGCCGGTTGTAACGAACGGCTTGCTGTACCGTCCGCAGTCGCAGATCACCTGCCACAACAGGTACTTCTTCGCGAATTTGTCCATCTTTCTCTTCTGGAACTTTTCCGGAACCTACGGGGCCGGGGATTTGTTTGGTGTCCGCCTTGATGTATGTCTCGTCGTCCATGACGAGACAGCCTGGCTTGACCAGCCACTCACGGTACAGCTTCCGCGCACGCAATTTGGCCACCGTGTTTTGCTTGTCAGTCCGGTTTGGCGCCTTCCTGACCTTAAAAACACGTAGCCCAGCCCGCTTCATGGTCTGCTGGACGAACCACTTCGACGAATTGACCTTTTTGGCCACGTCTCGGGTGGAAAGGTTCGGGTTATTCTTAAAGTACTGCCTTATCTTCCGCGCCTTCTCTGGATATTTCGTTTTCGGTTTTCGGCCGCTTCCAGCGCGCCGCTCGATGGTCTTCGTCTCCTGGAACATCTTCACAACGCGGGACACGGTGGAATGGTGGATTCCAAGCCTTTTGCCGATACATCTGTGCGACTGACCAGGATTATCGATCACCGCACCTAAGATTTGCTGGCGTAGCTCTTCTTGTTTCGAATACATCTTGAAAACTACTTGACTTGATTTTGCACACATATACATAACACTCTAAACTAAACTAAACCCAAAATTTCATTAATTTTTACCCACGCGATAAAAAGTTACACCCAAAACAAAGTGCCGCATTTTTTCCGAGTCCAGACTTTAGATCCTCTTTCTTTTGGACCTTCACTAAGATGTCATGCATCCAGTCGGCTGGAAAAATTGTGATGATACCAGTTTTGAGAATCTCTGCTGATAAGTGATGTGTGTTATTTCTTAGTTGCATGTTATTTTTTGCATTTACATCAGGAAACAACACAAACCAACATGATTATTGATAAAAATATCGAAACAAAATGAAAAATCCATTTTCCCAACTATGTATTTTTGTTTCCTGAATAACTTGCAAACAACAAATAACTGTGGAATCTCGGCATATTCAAAAATAACTTTGTCGAAGACGTCAAGAATGAAAGAATGAAATGGATTTAGGGGTTTCATCCGGTTTTTTGCTACTATTAGTATTTTGATTTTAAAATCAAATCTTATCAGTAGCAACCTAAAATATTAATTTGTATTGATCAGATGACGCATTTTTCTCAGAAAAAATAAAAAATAAAAAAAATTTTAACATTTTTTCACAACAGTAGCCTGCGGAATTTGACTTCATCAAAAGAGTTTTTTTAAGATGATCAAGTTTGCTCAAACCGAGATGAACCAGCCTAAGGTTAAAAGTCTCGTAAATAAAGCTAATAATAATAACTTTGCTCAATATCGATTGTGGCACCATCTATGCGGCTGAATTTCATTGTAATATGAAACATTGCTCAAAGACATCAAGTCTCGGAAATGCTTCGTTTTGGAGTTATAAAATATGTCCTGCTAGATTACATTCCTGGCCCATTGTGCATTAGTATCTCAGACACGTGGAATAAAACACAAATTATGGCTACTATGTAATAAGGCCTAAGGAGGGGCAGGCAAAATCGGATCATTATTGTACCTATATTTCATTTAACTTTTTACTGGAAAATGACCGTCAGTAAAATGAAAAAAAAAAATGTGAGGCTAAAATAATCAACTCCGTATTACATAGGTATTTAAATTTATTAACTTATTACTTTTTCCAATACCTTATATATTGCTTGTCACATTTTTTTTTTTTTTTTTTTAACTCTTTATTTGTTCCAAATTCAAAATAAATTACATTTCATTTTAACCTAGGTGCTCCAGTTACTGCAGTAACGTACCAGCCTTAATTGTTATGATATATATCTAAGTGTTTTTACATTGTTCATGTCTTGGCAATTCAGTATTTTAAACAGGTTTTTTAACCTGCATGTCAGTATAACAATTGATATCTTAAAACTAAAAACTAAAACTAAATCTTATCTAAGTATAAAGGGAATTAATCGTTGCAATTGAGGATTGCAACGATTTTTGCCTGAAATTATTAATTATTTTGTTGGACATTTGTGCTAAAGTCTCAACATTCGAAATTCTATGTACTTCGGTTGTACTGTACCAGGGAGGCAACTTCAAAATCATTTTCAGAATTTTGTTCTGAATCCTTTGAAGTGCTTTTTTCCTGGTAGTGCAGCAACTAGACCATATTGGCACAGCGTAAAGCATGGCCGGTCTAAAAACTTGTTTAAATATTAGAAGTTTATTCGTCAGGCAAAGTTTGGATTTCCTGTTTATAAGAGGATACAAACATTTTATATATTTGTTACATTTGGCTTGAATGCCCTCAATGTGATCTTTAAAAGTTAATTTTTGGTCAAGTATTAATCCAAGATATTTCACTTGGTTTGACCAGGAAATTGGAACTCCGTTCATAGTGACTATGTGACTACTACTAGGTTTCAAAAACGAAGCTCTAGGCTTATGTGGAAATATTATAAGTTGAGTTTTGGAAGCGTTGGGAGAAATCTTCCATTTTTGTAAATAAGAAGAGAAAATATCTAAACTTTTCTGCAGTCTGCTGCAAATAACACGAAGACTTCTTCCTTTAGCGGAAATGCCTGTGTCATCAGCGAACAAAGATTTGTGGCAACCCTGAGGCAAATCAGGGAGGTCCGAAGTGAAAATGTTATACAATATAGGCCCAAGAATGCTACCCTGAGGAACTCCTGCCCTAACAGGTAGTCGATAAGATTTGGAATTTTGATAATTTACTTGAAGAGTTCTGTCAGTTAAATAATTTTGAACTAATTTCATAATATAAAGTGGAAAATTAAACTTTTTCAATTTAGCAATCAAACCTTCATGCCAAACACTGTCGAATGCTTTTTCTATGTCTAGAAGAGCAACTCCAGTTGAGTGGCCTTCAGATTTGTTTGAACGAATTAAATTGTTAACTCTTAAGAGTTGATGAGTAGTTGAATGCCCATGGCGAAATCCAAACTGCTCATCTGCAAAAATTGAGTTCGTATTGATGTGAAGCATCATTCTATTCAAAATTATCTTTTCAAAAAGTTTACTTATTGAAGAAAGCAAACTTATTGGACGGTAGCTAGAAGCTTCAGCTGGATTTTTATCCGGCTTCAAAATTGGAACAACTTTTGCATTTTTCCATTTATCAGGAAAGTATGCCAAATGGAAACATCTGTTAAATAATTTTACCAAGAAAGACAAGGTACTCTCTGGGAGTTTTTTGATGAGGATATAGAAAATTCCATCATCACCTGGAGCTTTCATATTTTGAAACTTTTTAGTTATAGACCTTACTTCGTCCAAATCAGTCCCCCAGGAATCATCAAAAATATTTTCCCGAGAGAAAATATTCAGAAAATCCCGAGCAACCTGATTCTCAATAGGACTAGTAAGACCCAAACTGAAATTATGGGAACTCTCGAATTGCTTAGCAAGTTTCTGAGCTTTTTCCAAATTTGTGATCAAAATTTTACCACCTTCTTTAAGCGCTGGAATAGGCTTTTGAGGTTTTTTCAGAATTTTTGTGAGTTTCCAAAAGGGTTTGGAACTCGGGTCTAATTTAGAAATATTATTTTCAAAAGTTTTGTTCCTCAGGGCAGAGAATCGCTTTTTAATTTGTTTTTGCAAATCCCGCCAGATAACTTTCATGGCAGGATCGCGTGTTCTTTGATATTGTCTCCTACGGACATTTTTAAGACGGATCAAGAGCTGAAGATCATCGTCTATTATAATTGAATCGAATTTAACCTCGCATTTTGGTACTGAGGCAGCTCTTGCTTCAACTATAGAAGTAGTCAGAGATTCAAGAGCATAATTAATTTCATCTTTGGTTTGCAAAGGAATGTTTGGATCAAAGTTATATTCCATAAATGTTCGATACTGCTCCCAATCAGCTCTATGGTAATTGAAAGTAGAGCTGTTGGGATTAGAAATTATTTCTTGGGATATTTCAAAAGTTACTGGAAGGTGATCAGAACCGAAGTCAGCATGGGTAACCAATTGGCTACAAAGTTGACATGAATCAGTTAAGACCAAATCAATAGTGGAGGGATTTCTTGCAGAAGAAAAGCATGTTGGGCTGTTTGGATATTGAATAGTGTAATAACCTGCAGAACAATCATCAAACAGAATATTACCATTGGAATTGCTTTGAGCATTATTCCATGAGCGGTGTTTTGCATTAAAATCACCAATAATGAAGAATTTAGACCTATGACGGGTAAGTTTCTGGAGGTCACCCTTGAGAAAATTCTTTTGCTGGCCTACGCATTGGAATGGCAAATAGGCAGCTATAAACGTAAGTTGTCCAAATTTTGTTTCAACAGAAACTCCCAAAGTTTCAAAAACTTTGGTTTCAAATGAAGAAAGTATTTTGTGTTTGATTCGTCTATGAATAATGATGGCAACGCCACCACAGGGTCCATCAAGACGATCACTTCTATAAATCAAGTAATTTGCGTCCTTCTTAACCTTATGGGCAGGTTTAAGGAACGTTTCAGTTATAACGGCAATATGCACGTTATGAACTCTCAAAAAGTTAAATAGCTCGTCTTCATTATCTTTAAGAGATCGAGCATTCCAATTTACAATATTTAATGCTTTAAAATCCATTACTGAATTTTAAAGTCATGACAATATTATTTGCAAATTTTACTCCAGTTTGAATAGCATCAAACATGGAGTTAGATTTAAGCATATCAGAAATCATGTCAATTAATGAATTCTGTAAAAATTCCATTTTGGGGGCAGTACCCAACAAACAATTTGAGTTGATCAACAGCTGAATAAGCTATTTTTAAGCTGAAGAAGCTTATTTTTGTCTGAATAAGCTCTTATTCAACATTCAATGTTTGTTGGGTAATGCTTCCTAAGTCAAAATTGTCAAAATTTCCGTTAGAACGTTGGTTAGTATTTTGATTTCTACCCGCTGCAATAGCAGCATAGGTAGCTCCATTAACTCGCTGAACATTGTTAGCAGCGAGGGGAGTAGGTACAGATGAAACATTTGAAGCAGGGGAGATATTTGTACCTACGGGTACGAATGTAGAATTTGTTCCTCGCTGACCGTTGTTAACAGCAGAGGAATTTGTACCTGGTCGGAAACGTGGAGCGTTTCCTACCTGACGGTTAGAACGAGATTGTAGGATCGCTTTGCGAGTCTTACATTCCCAAAAATAGGATTTGTGGTTTTCACCATAATTTGAACATTTAAATTTCTTAGGATCTTCCTTCACAGGACAGTCGTCCTTTGGGTGAGAGGAATCACCACAATTCATGCATTTAGCTGGCATGTAGCAATTTTTAGTTCCGTGACCCCATCCCTGGCACTTACGGCACTGGGTGAGGTTTTGGAAATTTCCTCCAGTCTTCCTGAAGTGTTCCCACTTCACTCGGACATGGAGCATAAGGCTAGCTTTTTCTAAGGCCTTAAGGTTGTTTAGTTCACTAGACTTGAAGTGAACTAAATAAAAATCATTAGAAATCCCGTTGCGCGAATCGCCAGGACGGGATTTCATTTTCATTTTGATTATTTGGAGTGGCACAACTCCAAGTAATTTTGCCAGTTCATCTTTGATCTGATCCAGGGATTCACCACTAGGCAGTCCTTTCATGACAACCTTGAACACACGTTCAGTTTTGGTGTCGTAAGTAAAAAATTTGTGCTTCTTCTCAGTAAGATACTTGAGAAGACATTTAAATCCGTCCAAGGTTTCAGCCAATACACGGCATTCACCCCGACGTCCAATTTGTAGTGAAAACTTTCACGAAATTCAAAAGTTCCATGCGAAGAGCATGGAAATCGGTAGTGGTTATCACAATAGGGGGAATCTTTTCCTTCTTGGCATTAAGCCGGGAAAGTTTACTAGAATTTTTCTTCGATGATGGATCATTCTCATCATCCGTGAGCAAATCAAATTGATTACTCAAATTAATTTCATCAGAAGGGGGGTCAAGAGTTTGCCCCTTTCTTTTGCGTTTAGGCGCCATGGCGGCAGTAAATTTTTATCCAAATCGACTTCCAAGCAGATTACTATAAGAATCTGAAGGATCGAAGAGGAATTTTCCAAATCGATATCCAAGAAGGATTACCTCGGGTAGGGTCCAAACAAGGATCGAAGAGGAATAAGAGTTGAACAAGGTAGAATTTTTTTACAGGTTGAGCACTGAAAAGTGCTGTTTAAATTTGTTGTAGCTTTAGGTAGTAGTAACACTTCCTTAAGCAAAAAGCAAATAGATCCGCACGGCAAGAGAGCACGATGCGGACTCTTGCTTGTCACATATTTTTACCCTCCAGCCCTCTATCTTTAAAACAAAGTACTGGATTTCCCATTATTAGGAGTGAACGTGTGCCTTCAAAGATCTATCTGTCATCAGTTTTATGTTCATGTATGACTCGGAAACTGCTAAAATATTCATTTTACTGCAACATGTTCCAAAGCCTCATGATACGAGGAATGGATACAAATCAGTTTGTTGTTGTTAAAATTTTCGTAGCACTGCTGAAGGCTGATGGGGACGAAAGAGCACGTTGTCGGGTTCTTTTTTATTATTGGTTACCAATTGTCGACAGCTTCCATTCTATAGAGAATGACAGTGGCGAATGTGGCGAAATCATTCGTTTTCCTCTAATTTGAGCCTGAAGATGGTCTAGAAACGAAAGCTGCTTTCATCGCGCCAAATTCCGGCCAATCGATAAACGAACGAATGATAGATACGGTGGACTGGGAAATCACCAACATATGTAGATGTGATTGGAAGAAATGAATCGTAATGAAAATATGGTTTCAAATGCCAAGATGTTTCGATGAATCGTAGGCTCTTAAATTTGAGGGATATTTTTTAACAATTTTGACTAAGAAGGGTAGGTATATACAGGGTATCTCAAAATTGATCGCACAGCACTACTTAAATTTCAGAAATACGACACTAAAAGCACCAGTTAAAAAGATACGTCTCTGAATTTTTGGCAGTTGAAATTTATCAATTATTGGCTCAGTATTGGGCATATTTGGTTGAGTTTACAAAAAGTTAGAGCAATATAAGTGAAACGCCTTTTTCTTGAAAAACCTTATTGTCTTGAAATAAAATGTAGATAACTTCTTGAAATTTTGCTCATTTTAAGTCGTAATAAAGATCATTCATCTGCCACTAATTTTTACTAAAATTCCTCCACTAGGTAAAAAGTTGAAAATCGAGCGTTTTACTAAAATAAATATAACTTCATACAGGCTCCTCCAAAAAAGACTAAAATTATATCTGTTCAATCACCAGCAACGATTTAAAAAATACGTCTATTCACCATGTTAAAAAATGTCTTCTGTATGGGTGTACGATCAATTTTGAGATACACTGTACATCACTGGGAATTCCGACCTGCAAATAATGGCCCGGAGGGCCGAGTATCATATACCATTTGACTCAGTTCGACGTGATCGGACAATGTTTGTATGTGTGTGTATTACGTATGTATATAACCTCTGAACGTTATTTGATATTTTTGGATTCTTTCAACTGGTTCCAGAATATGGCCAGAACATGTTCCGGTGAATACGGGTTATGACACTACAAATAAACCAGAAACATGCCAAAACTATCATGCGACCAGCGATGTCAACATTATTTGATAAAATATCTGGAAGACTTAGAAATAAGAGACGAACCAGCCCAAGGCTCGGAAAGTCTCTCTAATAAACAAAAAAAAAAAGATTAGACATAAAAAACTGGAAAAACTCTATGGATAAAACTGACGCTTTGCCTGCATTTTATTATTTTATTATTTTATAACATTTTGATAGCTCCGTGATATGGAAGACCACCTTTTCGTGGTACGTACGGGATGTAAGATCTACCACCGATTAATAGTCCTGACTACTAGGGGAACAGGATTTTTGAGTAATCAAAGGAACACATCTTAGTCCTTTTTATGTTTTATGCCTTGTTGATAATAGAAAAACTTGGCTTTGTCATCCGAGGATGATGTTGAAACAAGGCAAAAATTGTTAGTAGTTTTCATCTATGTGATTTCTAATCTTCTATTCGCTGTTCCCTAGTTTGAAGTTAGTAAGACTAGGGTGCTGGTGCATGGTCATTATCGGGGTCACTGTTTAATTTTGTTGCTAAGGCATCCAATTTCGACTGACAAAGGGGCGCGCCTTTGATATATGATGCTCCATTTATGTGCATCATAGTGACAGAAATTTGCATTACTTTTTTTTAACTGTGTATAATACTATGAGAGGGAGAGAATGAGAAAAAATCAGGGAGAGAAAAAACCTAAAGAAAAGTCATTTTGATCAGATGTACCGTTTACACGTTCTGAATAAGTCCAATTTTTACATAAGAAGAAACATCTGGAAAAGTGACATTTTTTTAATGGTAAATACCATGCAAAGCTTCATTCAAATCGAAAAGAGTCATGTCGTACCGATTTGCTATTTGAGGTGAAAGTGCTTTAAAAGCTTTTAAAAATACACTCAATTCTGTACTACAAAAAAAAAAAAACGATTTGTTCGATTCATAAATAATGTCCTCTCATGAAGGGGGCAGAGTTCCCACTAATATGTGACAGTATGTCTAAGGGGTTGTCGATAAACTACGTAGTTAAATTTTGAGGGATTTTAGTAGAAAGTCACACCAGAGTCGTATACTTTTGCAAGCTGCCTCGTTGCCCCTAAACTGTTAACGTGTTTTATGAACAGTCCCTAATAACTTTGAGGGGATGCATCCAATTGTGGAGAGTATACATTTTTTAGATGATTTTTTCCGCTCCATATTGAGGTGAACGAACATCTGGTTAAATGGAGCTCCAGTTTACGGAGAAAAACGCTCCAGCGATGGTTGAAAGTTGTCCTTGATACAATTGAGTAATAGTTTCCACAATCTAAACAGATGTCGTCAGCTTTTGTTGTATGGAGATTTTCGAAA
Organism: Ochlerotatus camptorhynchus; assembly: GCF_037179485.1. Lineage (NCBI taxonomy): Eukaryota > Metazoa > Arthropoda > Insecta > Diptera > Culicidae > Ochlerotatus > Ochlerotatus camptorhynchus. Next base: position 188,520 of record NW_027040636.1, on the reverse strand, counting down.
AATGGTATATTTTTTTTAAACCTTGCTTGAGAAAAATTCTACATTTTGTTCTTTTTAATAATAGTGACATTATGTAGACATGATATATCGGACGAATTGCACCATTATTGATATTTTTAATTAAAAGTTAATTTCGCCATACATTCTCAAGATGATGTTCTCCTGCTTATACGATTGAAGGTTGCTCGCCCTCTGGTTGTGAGTACTGTCAGAAGCAGCATGAATGTTAGACCTCTCCTTGAGTACTGTAGTATAGTCTGGGCTCCATATCAAGATACTCATATAAACCGCATTGAATCAGTTCAAAAACAGTTTCTATTATTTGCTCTAAGAAAGTTAGGCTGGACGAGTTTACCCTTACCTTCTTATGAGTCTCGATGTATGTTGATCAATTAGGATGCACTTGAAAAGCGAAGGCAGTTTGCAATGAAAGCTTTTATAAACGATATTGTAGCACAAAGAGTGAATGCCACAGAACCGAAATCTGTTTTATATTAACAACCAAAGAACAAACTGTGCCAGGAACTAGAGCCACGGGGAACAACGGGGTGGGCTTTCCACCATCCTCTTTTGTTAGCTTAGCTCACGACTCTTCCTCAGGTCGTATCTTGACAAAGAGTGAGATAGTGAGGCTGATCAGGGGGCAAATAACCTTCTACTTGGTCTTCTTTTAGGCACTATTTATTTAGGATATCACGTTACTTACGTATAACAGGGTGTGTGTGTGTGTGTGTGTGTGTGTGTGTGGGTGTGTGAATGGCCGGCTGGCGTGCTGGATCGGGGATCGCTGGGCGGATGATCTGATACTGGTTTCGGAATGACGCGATTTCGTGTCTCTCGACGCTCGCTTGGTTGACCGCTCCGACGGTCTAGACAGCGTTCGGTTGATCGCCAGTGATTGCGAGGAACTTCACGCCTTCTGGGGGGGTTGACCACTCAGACGGTCTAGAAAGCGTTCGGTGGCTCAACGCTGAACAGCGGAGACTTAAACTAAGGACAATGGGTCCTGATTCTTTGATTAACGCGTTCCTGAGGTTTTTTTTTCCACATTATTTAACTGGAAAGTCACTTCGGCTTGAATTGTTTGAACACTTGGACCTTGTCTGTGAATCTATCGATACTAGTCTGTGAACTATGCTCCAAACCTCCTTCGAGAAGAGCTGAAGTGGAAAAGAACTTGCCCATTCGATCTGACCCAGTAGTAACCTCCTATTTGACCATACTCCCTGTTTCCACCCGTCATACTTTTCATTTATTTCCCTCTTCTGTGATCCGATCCTGGTTGTGGTGTCTGTATGGGAAGTGTACCTTATGTTTAACAAATTGTGTTATGATAATTTTAATTTGACCGTTTCTTTGGAGTGGTATTTTTAATCTGTTCTGCTATTTTTTTTACATATTTTCCTTTGTTTTTAATAAATTAAGTTTTACAACATAGAACATTAGATAAATAAACAATAACTTTCGGCATAACCGTTAAATAAATAGATTAATATTATAGATAACTCAATAGCATATTGCTAGCAATAGTCGGCCTTGCTCGTTCATACTTAATAGCAGTATGGATTGCCGATACCTATACTCACTCTCATTGCTCAGTGCTGGTGATAAAGGGGAAAACTACCCAAACGGTAACAAATAAACATTATGAAACAATTGATTTAACAATGAACAAAAATGCTATTAAAAAACGTTTATTTTCGAGGTTAGTCAGAAATTAAAAAATAAAATAAAATTTATGTTAAGTGTTTTTTGTAACTTAAACTGGGCTACATTTGATTGACGATGAATAAATAAATAGAAACACTCAACAAAGCGCAATGTTTTAAAAAAGCACATCGTCTCAGAGAGTTGTTCCCGTATTTTTTTGCTATTGTTAATGTTTCCTTAATTTCTTTACTTGCAGATAGCTTTCAAATGAACATCTGACGGCATGGTTAAAATGGCCTCAACAGAAGAGCAGGATAGGAAAATAGTACTGGAGTTCTGCCACCTGTTGGAGAAGTCGAAACAGCTATTCAACGGGCTGCGCGATCTCCCCCAATACGGACATCGGCAGTGGCAGGCATACTTTGGGCGCACCTTCGACGTGTACACGAAGCTGTGGAAGTTTCAGCAGCAACATAGACTAGTCCTAGATTCTAAGTACGGATTAAAGCGATGGCAAATCGGTGAAATAGCTAGTAAAATTGGACAACTCTATTATCATTACTAGTAAGTTGGAGATCGTGGAAAAATCTCAACATGAGTGCTAAACACATACTTTTTCGATCCATCCACAGTCTTAGAACGAGTGAAACAAATTATCTCAATGAAGCATATTCGTTTTATTCGGCAATCAGAGGGCGTGCTTACTACTCCCGGGCAATCAAGGAGGACCGGCCGGATCTGATGGTTAAGAAATTACGTTACTACGCTAGATTTATTGTTGTTTGTTTACTGTTGAAAAAGATGAAGCTAGTGAGAGAATTAGTTATTGAATTAGAGCGACAAATACAGGAATACACGACAACGTGAGTCTTCACACATTCTTGAAGCGAAAATTGATCGTATTTCCATTGGATAATTTACCTTTTGCTTTCGATTTTAGCTATGAACCCGAGGATCAGCTCGAGTGGTCGCTCGTGTTGGACGAAATCAAGGGATTCATCAAAGCGGAAGCAGCAGTCGCTGTACTTCATGCAGACACGAATCCCATCGTATTGTCCCACAGGTTAGTCGGTTACCAGTGAGCAGTATGTAGTATAGATTAGGCCCGTGCTTCCGATTATTATTGTTCTTCTTCTCCTCTGTTTCTTCTCTTCTGTTGTGTTTTGTTTTCGTCTATTTTTTGTTTGTATTTTGCTTAGTTTACATATTTGTAGAATTTTGATGGCAGAAGTAAACTTTCCATTCAAAATTGATCTCGCAGATTCCCCTGATATAATCTATACCGTAAATGACCGAATACCTTACACAGCGTATTAATCGAGACATCTAGTTTATTATTACGTCTACTTTTAAACATAATAAATATGTGTGATGATTCAGAACGATACTAAAAGACTATGATAAAATGTACGTGCTATTCTGAGCATGGTAGGAAGTGATAATCATTTTTAAAAGTGAACTGAGTGTCCAGATTCTGAGTCCTTACGGTATACTACAAAAAATCAAAGGATTGTGATGTATTCATTTTCAGTATGGAGTATTTCATAATTAGGCCAAAAAAAAAATATAATTTCATACTCGACCTTCTCTAATTTGCATAAAAATTTGAATAATTGTGTGTCAATAGTTTGAGTGAAAATTCGGCCATTTTGAATCTTGTAAATAAAATTTCAAGATGGAGTATTCGATTTGAACAAATAATAAAAAATAATAATAATAATTAATGTGAATGATTATCCAGAACAATCAATTATATAAATTTTCAAGGAAATTGGATAAGGCCGTACCTGCAAATCGGTATTTTACGTGGAACTGGTTCCGTATGCCTCGTCTAATTTAACATAGGATAATTAACGTGAAATAAGACGAGATCATATTCCCGCGGATACAACGTAACGGGTGTTCAATAAAAAATGAAATTTTTTTCAGTCATATAGCTAGAATTTTTTTTTTTTTCAACGAATTCCGTATTTTCTATTAAAAACATAATGTTTATTCTTCAAAAAAACGTCAATGAATATTGGAGAAGGGGCCCTATTCTGATCCTACTTTATCAATTGCTGAAAGTAAATCCAAGATTCATCAACTGAATGGAAAGTTCTTAACGAAAGAGCAATTTGTGTAAAACAAATCAGAATGCCAACCCGGCTCACATTAACCGTAGCTACTGAGTTACCTGTTCTCGTATACGATCCCGTAGAGATCACATTCGTTCTGATTCAGGTAAATGTAGTTTAAATTTTAGAAACAAATTGACCCCAGAGAACAAACTACATTAGTTTAAAAAATTATCCTTCAGATAGGAGCAAGAATTAAACTCAGGATTGGAATAGGGAGTTCCATTTACAAAGCAATAGTCTCATATTCAGGGGCATAGCTACTGCATATTATCGCTCAGTTAAAAGTTTAATCTCTTGAAAATCATCTTTGAGACCTTTTCACAAAATACAGATCACAAAATAACAGAGGCAGAGCATACATTTGATAAGTTACGTCCCCGGAAATATGACTACCATGGTATAATATCGTACTCGTACTACGTGCTTCTGATAATATGTATAGCAATTTCATCAATTTATGAAGCATATAAATTCTGCAATGGAAAATTACTTCTGCCAATTATGCGTTTGACTTTGATTTGTTTTTTTATTAATGGAATCTATAAACAAATAAACTTTGCAACAAATGCTCCAAATCACAACAATATTAACTGGTGCCCTATCATCGAGAATTATTTTACATTGTCCACTAGATATCCATTGGAATGGCATATGATTGTTATACACTCAGAAAACTGGATGCATGATGTTCATAAGGATTGCATTATGAAGCTTGGAAAATAAGTTTACCAAGAACATACAATGCAAATTCATAAAAGGTTTACTAAATCCATCTTACTAATTCAAAACACTCTGTTGGGGCCAAAAGACTGCATTATGAGCATATAGCACTCCGTTTGGATTTTATAAAGCTGCCTTATGATTGATTATAATACCAAGCGGATTCACATATGCTTATATAAATCTAATATGCCAAGCGTTTATAGACGTGAGAACTACAGAAAAAATATGTTGTATTTACATACGCCGTCTTATTATTTTTAATTACGAATATAATCATGTTTGGACTACTATTTAGTTGCAGTATGAAATGCATGTACACTGAAACCTCCGTTTACGAAGTCTTTTTTTACGCAGTATTCAATTTACGTCCCTCTTTTTACGAAGTAAATCCCAAATAACGAGGTTTCATTTTACGAAGTAAATCCCAAATAACGAGGTTTTTTTTACGAAGTAAATTCCAAATAACGAGTTTTCTTTTTACGAAGTAAATTCCAAATAACGAGTTTTTTTTTGCGATTATGGGAATCTGGGAAAAACTATGAAATATCCCACATTATGGGTATCTTTGGAATCGGAGTGAGATGTAGGAACCGGAAACCCATGTCTGACGCCATTTGGAAATCCAAGATGGCGGCATCCGGTTCATGAAAAACTGAAAGATACTTTCAATACCCCACAATATGGGTATATTTGGAATCAGGGTGACGTGTAGGAACTGGAATTCTATGTTTGACGTCATCTTGAAATCCAAGATGGCAGCTTCCGGTTACAGAAAAACTTGGACATTCTGCCATATACAACACAAAATGGGTATTTTTGGAATCGGAGTGACGTGAAGGGACCGAAAATCGATGTCTGACCCCATTTTGAAATCCCAGATGGCGACTTCCGGTTTCAGAAAAACTTCGAAATTCTGTAAAATATCTCACAATATGGGTATTTTTGGAATCGGAGTGACGTATAGGAAACGGAAATCTATATCTGACGCCATTTTGAAATTCAAGTTGGCGATTTCCTTTTACAGAAAAACTTCGAAATTCTGTCAAATAGCCCACAATATGTGTATTTTTGGAATCGGAGTGACGTATAAGGAACGGAAATCAATGTCTGACGCCATTTTGAAATCCAAGATGGCGACTTCCGGTTGCATAAAAACTTGGAAATTCTGCCAAATACCCCACAATATGGGTATTTTTGGAATCAGGGTGATGTGCAGGGACCAGAAATCTATGTCTGACTCCATTTTGAAATCCAAGATGGCGGCTTCCGGTTACAGAAAAACTTGAAAATTCTGTCATATACACCACAATATGGGTATTTTTGGAATCAGGGTGATGTGCAGGGACCAGAAATCGATGTCTGACCCCATTTTGAAATCCAAGATGGCGACTTCCGGTTACAGAAAAACTTGGAAATTCTGCCAAATACTCCACAATATGGGTATTTTTGGAATCGGAGTGACGTGTAGGGACCGGAAATCGATATCTGATGCCATTTTGAAATCCAAGATGGCGACTTCCGGTTACAGAAAAACTTGGAAATTCTGCCAAATACCCCACAATATGGGTATTTTTGGAATCGGAGTGACGTGTAGGGACCAGAAATCGATGTCTGACGCCATTTTGAAATCCAAGATGGCGGCTTCCGGTATCATAATAACTTGGAAATTCTGTCAAATACCTCACAATATGGGTATTTTTGGAATCGGAGTGATGTGTAGGGACCAGAAATCGATGTCTGACGCCATTTTGAAATCCAAGATGGCGACTTCCGGTTACAGAAAAACTTGGAAATTCTGCCAAATACTCCACAATATGGGTATTTTTGGAATCGGAGTGACGTGTATGGACCCAAAATCGATGTCTGAAACCATTTTAAAATCCAAGATGGCGGCTTCCGGTTACAGAAAAACTTGGAAATTCTGCCAAATACTCCACAATATGGGTATTTTTGGAATCGGAGTGACGTGTAGGGACCGGATATCGATGTCTGACGCCATTTTGAAATCCAAGATGGCGACTTCCGGTTACAGAAAAACTTGGAAATTCTGCCAAATACCCCACAATATGGGTATTTTTGGAATCGGAGTGATGTGCAGGGACCAGAAATCAATATCTGACGCCATTTTGAAATCCAAGATGGTGGCTTCCGGTTACAGAAAAACTTGGACATTCTGCCAAATACCCCACAATATGGGTATTTTTGGAATCGGAGTGACGTGTAGGGACCAGAAATCGATGTCTGACGCCATTTTGAAATCCAAGATGGCGGCTTCCGGTATCATAATAACTTGGAAATTCTGTCAAATACCTCACAATATGGGTATTTTTGGAATCGGAGTGACGTGTAGGGACCAGAAATCGATGTCTGACGCCATTTTGAAATCCAAGATGGCGGCTTCCGGTTACAGAAAAACTTGGACATTCTGCCATATACAACACAATATGGGTATTTTTGGAATCGGAGTGATGTGTAGGGACCGGAAATCAATGTCTGACGCCATTTTGAAATCCAAGATGGCGGCTTCCGGTTACAGAAAAACTTGGACATTCTGCCAAATACCCCACAATATGGGTATTTTTGGAATCGGAGTGACGTGTAGGGACCAGAAATCGATGTCTGACGCCATTTTGAAATCCAAGATGGCGGCTTCCGGTATCATAATAACTTGGAAATTCTGTCAAATACCTCACAATATGGGTATTTTTGGAATCGGAGTGATGTGTAGGGACCGGAAATCGATGTCTGACGCCATTTTGAATTCCAAGATGGCGGCTTCCGGTAACATAAAAACTTGGAAATTCTGTCATATACCACACAATATGGGTATTTTGGAATCAGGGTGACGTGTAGAGACCGGAAATCAATATCTCACGCCATTTTGAAAAGATGGGGAAAAGTTCGCGAGTCATAGTGATTTTTTGCGAACTTTTCCATCACTGCTTACACGTCACTCCAATTAAAAAAAACACATATTGTGGGGCATATGACAGAATTTCCAAGCTTTTCTTTTACCGGAAGCCGCCATCTTGGATTTCAAAATGGCGTCAGACATTGATTTCCGGTCGCTACACTTCACTCCAATTCTTAAAATACCCATATTGTGGGGTTATTTAACATTATTTTTCTGTTTTTATGTAACTGGAAGCCACCATCTTGGATTTCAAAATGGCGTCAGACATTGATTTCCGGTCTCTACACGTCACTCCGATTCTAAAAATACCCATATTGTGGGGTATCTGGCAGAATGTCCAAGTTTTTCTGTAACCGGAAGCCGCCATCTTAGATTTTAAAATGACAACAGACATCGATTTCCGGTCCCTACACGTCACTCTGATTCCAAAAATACCCATATTGCGGAGTATTTGGCAGAATTTCCAAGTTTTTCTGTAACCGGAAGCCGCCATCTTGGATTTCAAAATGGCGTCAGACAACGATTTCCGGTCTCTACACGTCACCCTGATTCCAAAAATACCCATGTTGTGGGGTTATTTAACATTATTTTTCTGTTTTTATGTAACCGGAAGCCGCCATCTTGGATTGCAAAATGGCGTCAGACATTGATTTCCGGTCTCTACACGTCACTCCGATTCCAAAAATACCCATATTGCGGAGTATTTGGCAGAATTTCCAAGTTTTTCTGTAACCGGAAGCCGCCATCTTGGATTTCAAAATGGCGTCAGACAACGATTTCCGGTCTCTACACGTCACCCTGATTCCAAAAATACCCATATTGTGGGGTTATTTAACATTATTTTTCTGTTTTTATGTAACCGGAAGCCGCCATCTTGGATTTCAAAATGGCGTCAGACATTGATTTCCGGTCTCTACACGTCACTCCGATTCCAAAAATACCCATATTGTGGGGTATCTGGCAGAATGTCCAAGTTTTTCTGTAACCGGAAGTCGCCATCTTGGTTTTCAAAATGGCGTCAGACATCGATTTCCGGTCCCTACACATCACTCCGATTCCAAAAATACCCATATTGTGGGGTATTTGACAATATTTTGAAAAACCTCTTTTTACGAAGTAAATCCCAAATAACGAGTTTTCTTTTTACGAAGTAAATCCCAAATAACGAGGTTTTTTTTTACGCACTAATTCGATTTACGAACCCCCGTTTTGGTTCGTAAATGGAGGTTTCAGTGTACTCAAAACTCTCAACGGTGTATAACACGCATCGAAATCGATCGCCGCGGGCTATTGAGTAATTACGAGGCGGCAATGTTGCCCAGGAATACGCGCAGCAACTGGAAGCAGAACTACCAATGGATGAACAGTTTGGTGCAGCTACTTGGGGGCTGTCCATATACCAAGTGGGCATGCTTTGAACGGTTTTAGCTCTCTCCTCTTCACAGTCACCAATTTACATGTTTCAACATTTGTATGGACCGTGGACATTTTCCAACCCACTCCCCTAAACTGTCCACGTGGTATATGAAAAGTCCCTTATAAACATGGCAGTAGGGACATCCGAACTGCTATAGGCTCCGAAACGAAGAAATGGCTGGTTTGAGGGCAAATGCAGCAGTTAGTACAGGAGAAGAACTCAGCACGGGTGAGAATGCTGTAGTTCCGCCCGCAAGCGACTAGTGACAAAAGTCGGTTTTTCGTAGGAAGATGCTTTAACGATGGAACAGCTCTATCGATACTCGAAAGTTCTACAAGAACAACTTCACAACACGCGCAAAGGCTACGGTGAAATCTGCTTACGAACAAGTTTAAGGTGATCGAGAGGTGGAAGCAGTACTATGACAAACATCTTAACAGCGATATAGCAGAGAACGACGGTGGCATGGAGAGCACGCGAAACGAACAGAAGACGATAAATGCCCGGCTCAGGGCTCCAGGAAGTCGAGGAGGAGATCGGTTGTCTGAAGAACAAGAAAGCTACGAAATACCAAACGACTTATTAAAATACGATGATGAAGCATTGGCTAGAGTACTGCACTGGGTAATTACCAATTTTGGGAGGAAACAATATTATCGGAGGAGTGAACAGAAGGTATCGGTTGTTCAATATACGAAAAGGGCAACAAGTTGAATTGCTAGATCTAAAGGATGATCTCACTACTGAGCATACAAGATTCTTTCTCAAGTCCACCGCCGCATATCACCGACAGCTAGAGAGACCCTGGGGCAATACCAAGAACCACATTTTCACGAATCATCAGATTTTCTAGCTTCTTGGCTTCGCCGATGTAATCAGCAGCATGGTACGGAACTTAGAGACAATAATGGAAACTTACATCAGACTAAATGCTGATGGCAAGCGGATTGGACACGTCATTAGCGTATCGAAGACGAAATACACGAGAGGAAGAGGCTCAAGAGAAGAGAATCATCCTTCGGCCTGACGTCCTTCGGCCTGACGTTCTTCGGCCTGACGTCCTTCGGCCTGACGTCCTTCGGCCTGACGTCCTTCGGCCTGACGTCCTTCGGCCTGACGTCCTTCGGCCTGACGTCCTTCGGCCTGACGTCCTTCGGCCTGACGTCCTTCGGCCTGACGTCCTTCGGCCTGACGTCCTTCGGCCTGACGTCCTTCGGCCTGACGTCCTTCGGCCTGACGTCCTTCGGCCTGACGTCCTTCGGCCTGACGTCCTTCGGCCTGACGTCCTTCGGCCTGACGTCCTTCGGCCTGACGTCCTTCGGCCTGACGTCCTTCGGCCTGACGTCCTTCGGCCTGACGTCCTTCGGCCTGACGTCCTTCGGCCTGACGTCCTTCGGCCTGACGTCCTTCGGCCTGACGTCCTTCGGCCTGACGTCCTTCGGCCTGACGTCCTTCGGCCTGACGTCCTTCGGCCTGACGTCCTTCGGCCTGACGTCCTTCGGCCTGACGTCCTTCGGCCTGACGTCCTTCGGCCTGACGTCCTTCGGCCTGACGTCCTTCGGCCTGACGTCCTTCGGCCTGACGTCCTTCGGCCTGACGTCCTTCGGCCTGACGTCCTTCGGCCTGACGTCCTTCGGCCTGACGTCCTTCGGCCTAACGTCCTTCGGCCTAACGTCCTTCGGCCTAACGTCCTTTGGCCTAACATCCTTTGGCCTAACGTCCTTCGACCTAACATCCTTCGACCTAACGTCCTTCGACCTAACGTCCTTCGGCCTAAAGTCCTTCGACCTAACGCCCTTCGACCTAACGTCCTTCGACCTAACGGCCTTCGGCCTAACGACCTTCGGCCTTCGGCCTAACGACCTTCGGCCTAACGTGCGGTTGGTCACCATCTTGTGCGAATGAATTGAAATAAAAACAAATTAATTCCATACTCGACCTCCTTCGATTTTCATGAAACTTTTTGTTCAGTAGACAATAGACTGATGAATTGAACTTTTGAATCGACCTTCCCTGATTTGTATGAAACTTTGCGCAATTGTTTGTTATGGGCACATTTATGTTAAAATGCGGCCATTTTGGAAGTAAAATTCTAAAATGATATTTTTGAAATTTTTCATACAAATTTTGCACGGAAACAGTATTTTTGATCGAAATGACGTCAGAGACAAAGTGTTAAAGAAAAATAATGTCGTTCTTGGAAAAATTAACAAAAAAAATAGTGTTAAATTTATTTTGAGTTAAAATGCCATAAAAAAAAATAATTATCTTAAAATGTCAATACCAGATTTTTGAAAAATAAAAAAATAAAAGTAAAGCTTATCTTTTGAAACTTTTAAAACCACGGACACTTGCAAACTGAAAAAAAGTAGAACAGGAACTTGTGTTAAATTTTTAGTTTTAATTTAAATTTTTGTTAGTACTCTTTTTTGTATGTTTTTTTCACAGAAAATGAATTAAAATGTCTCAATCATTATAAGAGTATAAATTACTTAAAAACTTTTAACAAAAATTTCTAAAATTTTACCAAAAGTTCTTGTTTTACGATTATGGTAAATTTTTATGTGTCGATGATTTTAAACATTCTAATAGTTTGTATTTTTAATGGGATTAAAAAAATTGAAATCAGCGAGGATTTTGAGACATTTAGGTTTTTAATTTTTTTTTCATGAAATTACTAAAAACATTTTTGCATGATAAATCCAAAAGTGGCGGCTACTTGACCGTCGTCACAAATTCCAGCGCAGCAATTTTTTCGGTCATTACAGATTCTTGTTTAACCCATATGAATTTTTCCTATGTATTTGACCTGGCGAGTATCTTGCGGCTATCTTCACCTGCACGTTGTGACGGCCGCCATAATTTTATTTATTAAAAGACGCGCTATATATTTTTTCCCAGAAAAACTTTATTTTCATCTAAAACTTTGTCTCAGACGTCATTTCGATCAAAAATTGAAAATTTTACAAGATCTAAAAAGTCCAGCCCACAACAAATAATTATGCAAAGTTTCATGCTAATCGGAGAAGGTCATGTTTTTCCTATTCGTCAATTGGCGTTGAACTGCTCTGATGCTAAATTTAAAAGTTCGTGTTCAAATCGGGTCCTGGTTAGTCTCTTAAAATTTGAACTCGTTTGGTTAGAAACTGACTGTGCACAAACCATTTGAAGTTTGTATGAGAAAACGAAACTTTTTGTCGATTGCCTTCAGCCGTTTTCCATACCTCTGAGACAATGCCTGATAGCTATTCTTGTAGGATATTTTCTCAGCGGGGATATAGTGGCAAGCGTGATTGCCTCTCACCCCAGCAGGCCTGGGTTCGATTCCAGTCGGTGCCGCCGGAATGTTCTGAGGCATAACATGTTTGATCACGCCTTCCTTCGGAAGGGAAGTAAAGCCGTTGGTCTCCGGTTCATGAGTTGATGGATGGGTGTGGGAGCTGCCTCCCTGGCGTCGGTAGCATTGGTAGCATGGAAAACAAGATTGACGGAAAACAAAAGTTGAGTGAGTATGATCATCCGACGCCAACGTCAACGATGATTATTAAACTTTTATTATTATCTTAAATCGATAAGTGCTTTTGAAAGCATAAATACGTAGAAAATTGCACAGTTATAGTGTTTTAAAGCAAAACAATTCAGTGAATTATTAGAAAGATATGCAGTAGTTTCCATACACACTTCAAATGGATTGTGCTACATGAGCTGCTAACCAAATGGGTTCAAATTTTGGAAGGCAAATCAGGACCTGATTTTGAACCGTTTGAGCTCACTCCACAGTGCTTTCCAATTTTGCATCACTCTACTGCTCAGGTGTAGGAGTCACGTAAAAGGTTAATAGATTGTATGGAGTTTTGGCGAAGTACTAAATAGAGATTTTTAAAAGTTCCTAATATCGTTTTTTCGTTGGTTAAAGTTCCATATGCTAAGCCATTTAAATATGTGGTTGCTGCACACACATATTGCATCCGTTAGCGATACGTTGCAACATAGTGACAGTCAAATATATTGTCTAACTGGCAGATTTGCTGCCACGGATCACCAACGGAAGCAATGTGCGTGGGTTTCAACCGTATAAATATCATGCCTTTACCTTTCTGAGAGTACAATCATAAATAAATCATCATTATTTACTCAAATGCTTGAGGCACATCAAACATTGATTGTTTGTCTTAATTTATAAAGCAATAAGTTGGCTTCTAGCAGAATGTCTCGTCATTTTAGTTTGCCATCTAACTGTTATATACATTTGTGTCCAAATTTAAGTATGTGATTGCTTCTCAATTTTTTCGAAACTATTCAATGTTTCGGTTTCGTTAATGGGCCTTTTTCAGAGCTAAGACTGTAACCGTTGGGAAATGTTTCACACAAATGCTTGTTCCCATGACTACAGTAGGCTACACATTCTGTAACTTCTCCTAGAGAAAGTCACAAAATCTGTTAGTTCACTACTGCAGGTACGGGAACACACTTTTAAAAACCGTGTTTATGTCACATTTGTTGCAAAGTTCAATAGATTCCATTTTCATTATATATATATACTTACGTTCACAATTGACAACAAAATTCACTCAAAATTCAAAATCGAATCAAATCACAGCTAGAAATTTTCGGATACGATGATACAAAGGTATTGTGAACGGGCTTCATATTGGCATTATAATATTTTTTTTTGTTCCACTCTGTTTTGCTCTCGAACTCTAACCACACACAGGTAGAAACAGGTTGAACAAAAATTGTGTTGTAAATACTTTTGCTTTAGTCCTTCGTTACGATGAATGTTTTCAAGTCTTAGTGAGTTGATTATACTGATAAGTAATATTTCGTATTTTACTTTGTTTAATCGAGTCGTTCACTAAACTTTAATGGACGATTTGATGCTTTTGTTTCCGCTATCGCAGTCTTTCTATTTTCACATACCTTCCAATCTATACTACAGAACACTTCACTAAAAAAAAAAAAATGTTTACATAAATCTTTCATTTTTTGTTGAATTTTCCTGGCTTTTGTTTGGTATCTCAAAAGTGTGAGTGTGTGTGTATTTACGGTGTATAATTTGATTACTCCGATTGGCTTTTCCAGCTTTTGACTGTAGTTTTACTGATTATGTTGATCCTAAGTATTTGTCCCCAAGCAAATTAGTTTTAAGGATTTTAGTTATAAGTCTGTACGAGCAAAAGCGTTTGTAAATATTTCTCCACATGACGTTCTTTGCTCGTATGATATTAGATGCTTAAGATATTATAATTTTAAGATTAAGACGTGGAAAATTGGCCCGTTCATTCATTTCCCATTAACCTCATTTGTCATAATCCTTCTCGTGGTTAACACTTACATTCCGCGCGCTCTTATCAGTCATAAAAGTACGCCTGCCTCATTTCTTGTAATGTTCTCTGAGAAAGACCTCAATCCCCTCCAACAATTTGAAATTTTCATGGGTTTACTTTTTTGTTTTTCATTAATTCTTTTGTTTTTGTGTGTGTCTTATAAACGGTCTTCGCAATTGCTTTGAATACGACGGATACGCGGTGTAATTGTAACGATGAATGTTGTGCAAAAATAACCACGATGAGCAGCTAGGCTCAACTGGTATTTTGTGTTTGTTTAAATGACTAAATATGAACGTCTTTTTCGTTTATCCATCAACGTGTACATAAATAGATGATTGGCAATGGCTCAATAGCTACAAATAGCGTGCATGAATGATGGTTTTGAATGAAGTGATTAGCGTTTTACAACTCATGTGTTTATTCACCAAAGCCTTTAGGGTTTTCAAAACATGGTCTAGCTCTTTTAGCTTTGTTTCACTCTTCAACTACATAAGTCTTCTGACAAGTTTTAGGAATTATTATCTTGAGCTGATTTAGGATCCCAAATGTAATTATGATTAAGCGGTCGGAAATTTCCACAGTTTATATGGGCTGTACTTCGGTCTACGTCCGTTGAAGTTACCATGCATATTGTAGTTTTTGGAAAGCCCTTGGAGTTCGAAATATTCAGGCAGATAAGGCTTTATTTAACCCATCAGTTAAGATGCATCATATTGCAGGAACGCGTGGAAGATCTCCATCTTGGGTGATTGTTTGCTTTCGCTTTGGACTGACTACTTTACTTACTTTGTTGAGGCTCCACCATCATGAGTCACTGGGACTTCTTCTGCTGCAATATCCTGCCTGGTTCCAATTCAACGCACAGTGGAGATTACAGTAACAAAAAGCACTATAATTTGCTGCCGCTGAAATCCGAATATGATTTTTTTTTATTTAAGTAAAAGGATCAAGGAATAATTTTCGCAAAATTTCATATCGTGTTTTTTTATGTAGTTTCCGTTCTACTAATCAAAACCCGCTTTAAGCTCTTTTTTTAACCGATATGTTCCCAGAAATGAAGTGATTCTAATATAAATGACTTGCAAAATTATTTAACTTTCTATACGTAGCGTTGGATTTAATAAAGAGTCACACATTATTGAGATATTGTCAGAAATCTAGCCCGTCAGAAATCCCGTTTCCGTCCTTTCGCGGTTGGCCAACCTACCTTCACTACCTTCTGATGAAATCTACGATAGAGCTCTGCATTCGAAATTTACCTGTGGGGCCATCGAGAACAAATTATATACTGCAAACATGTTTGAATTGAAAATTCGGTTATGCTGCGTTGACTAAATCTGTTTTTATCTCCATATATTTCAGGCAGTCTTGTCCTTTTGATATGTGTACCTTGGTTCCACCATCTGACGCTTTCTTGATGCCATGAAATTTAAAACTTTCCACTGCATTCCCAGCTATTGTAAACTGGAAACGTTTGTCGTGCATAATTATTATCAGCCGGTTAGGGTATGAGGCTTCGTAATGAGTGACTCTCTGTACGTGAAAGCCTCATGCTGTGCTGCGATGAGGTTGATGATTGCTCAGGTTCTAGTGATTGACTCAGTCGAATGTTTTTTTCCTAGTCAATTAAATCCAAATATTGTTAGTAACAGGAGTAAAAGGATATCCAGAATGATACAGATTGTGACAAAATAACCCACACAAGATCTTTCGTCACGGAGTTTTACCTACTGCTGCCGGAGAGTCCTGTAATCGATTCAGGACAACTGTGCACTATGTCTGAATAGTAACATTAAGCGAAAACCCTCACAGATGGTAAGATCGTCCTTATAAGGGATCTCGACTAAAACGTTCAGCGGTTAATATGCGATTGACCCCTGGAGCTTTGTTGGATTTCCATGCTTCGGAAAGATGAGCTGGCGCGAGTTATGTACCGTACCCTTGACGGATCATGACGAGATGTGGATGGGTAGTTGATCAGTGGGGTCTTTCAAAGGAATATTTAATTGGATTCATTCTGTTGTAGAGGAGCGCCACAAACTCATGAATGGGGTACTTTATTTTGGAAATAAAGGAATGTTTTCAAACAAAGCATTACTCTGCAGTTGGTTCTTATCCCCAAAATACGAGCGTGTGCAAATCATGGTACAGATTGATGAAGGTTTAGGGGCCTTGAAAAATATTCTAACCGTCTAGATATTTTCAACATGGATGCTGTATAATAGCAAGCTAGCCTATCTACCTATGTTGTAATGAACTAAATATTGCTGACAGGCGCAATTTTAATCATAAATTTATCCTTTTTGTCAATTTTTACGCATTGCTATCTCTTTGGAATTTCTACCAAGCTAACTGTAACAAAGATAGAGCTTGTTGGTCATTTCCAACGTAATTACATACTCTATTTTGCAGAAAATAAGACTATTTGAACAAAATTCAGAGCGATACTTGTAAAATTTTATCCTTATACAAACTTTAAACCTTTTGTGTGACTCACAAGCGCTTGACTTTCTTAGAGCCAAATACCGCTGACGGAATTCAATGCCACTGAAACAGGTCGTCTCTTTCATTTTCTCTCATGCTGTTTTTATGTAACGATGAATTTCGTTACATAGACGACGAGATGACAAGATGACGAGTATCGTTACATAGGAACATAGGAACAGCGGAAGACTGACATAGACGACAAATTCGCATGACCTGACTTGTTCTCCATGGGATTGGACGGGATTGCTTCTTGGTGCCTCTGGTTTTGGGCTGCTCTCTCGCGTTTATGGTTATATTCGCTTCTCAATCTTCCTTCAGGTTTCATGAGTGATCATTTCTATATTCAGAATTCGCAGCTCACCACTAAATCTTCAAAAGCTTTTCAACGAACGAGTCAGCGTCCGTCCAAGTCTCTACGGAATGAGCAGACAGAACTCACTGATTACACTAGTTTACAGCACTTTCATAAAAAAAGATTGAAAATTGGTGCACTAGTTCCAAGGATATTGACATTTTAGTAATCGTACTTTTGTCCAAAATTCAAAAAATCAAAATTTTTGAATATCTCAAAAATGGCTCTACTTTAATTTTTTCTGACCACGGCATTGAATTCAGCGTAGGATTTTGCATTAGAAACGTTGGTCAACCACTAAAGTTCACACTTTTTATGTTGTTTTGTAAACTAGTGTTATTAGGTTATCGTCAGAGACGATGTCGATGGTGCGTTTATTCTGGCTCGTTTCTCCGTCTCATAGCGCTCATAGTCCATTTCGTCAGAGCCAATTTGCACAATGGTCTCGCCTGGGTATAACTTTGTATAGGGTCTGTCCACAACTTAAGTATTGCAAAAATGCTACTTTTACATTAACCTTCCATCGAGTAACAAAGCATAAATCCAATAGAGGGGGTATTATTCCTTAGTGTAACGCGTATCAATGATAATTGCTCTTAAGAAAAACTTAAATTATTTTTTTTAATTATTAAACATGAAATTTTACCTTTTATATAAGTTTCAGTTGGTAAAAAATGTGCTGTCAGTTTTTATGGGATTTTAGACTCCTATTCCTCTTTAAGGACAACCAACCATGAAAACATTGTATGCATCGTGGACAGTGAACACTTGCTCTGCTTTATAATCCAAATGCGTAAATCATGATGTTTTCCCACATAATAGCAAGGGTCAGATAAGCATTTTCCAAAATTTTTATTCCAATACCAGGATAGTTGTTCCACTCTGATAATTCTTAAACAGGGTTGCTTCATTTGTACTCAAATCACTTTTGTCTTCGAAAAAGTTGTTTAGGATAGTATTCTCAATCTAAATCAGAGATTGGGAGAAATTAGACCAATATTTGATCACGAGCTACGACGAATGACCTAAAATGTGTTAAAATGATTATAATAAAACAATGCTCGACCTCCAAAGTATCTAAATTATCAGACTGGACATTTTATCGATTTCCCTGGAAATCATATTGCTTGCCACTCAATAGGATGCGAAAATGGGTCTGAGCCATGTGGTAGAGTTGTCTGTGAAGCCAATTCTCAATGACCTTCTCGTGAAATGCATGATCGCCTCTTATATGGCTCCAGGGATGCCAGATGATTTTTTCAAAAGTCTGTATGAGTGTCAAAATATATGTCTGTATTTGTCTGTATTCTAGAAAAATCACCGCATTGCAGATTTCGTATTTCCCACATGTATTTTGGCTATAAAATTGCTCGCCACACACTAAACTAAACAAAAAAGCAGTTTAAATTTAAAAAAGTGCGTTTTTGCGTTTTTTATATTTTTATTCTTAGTGCAAAAAAATACAAATTCATCACTTAAAAAGAATTTTGCTGTTTAAAATCACGAGATTAAAAAAAATAAAAATCCCGTTCAAGGTCCATGTACCGAACCATCGGAATTAAGTGACAACGTAAAAAAGGAACATAGGCATGTGGGTAAGGCTAGAAGAAGGAAAAATCTATTATTTCTAATAAAAATAAATGAGAAATGATCAGAACTTACCGAACAGATATTATTATTTAGTCTTATCATCCATGTTGCTTGAAAATAGTCGAAAAGCTGTTTTCATGATTTCAGTGATTCCTTTTTTATTTTGATGGCTTTTCCATATTACTTGGACGCTAGGATTCCCTGCATTTATCCTGTTACGCAGTTTAGTTTTGTTTAGGGTGATCGACGAAAAAATCCTTTCAACTGCAGCTGAGGAGTGTGGCAAAGTAAATAGGGTTGGCACAATTCACCCGCCATTTCGCCATTCACCCGTTTGGTGGCCAGCATCACTCCCCAAAATTCAACACCATCATCAAAATTAGTATCCATTGGCAAATCCATGTTTCTCACCTCGCGGAATTTATCGTCTACCATTTGCATTTCGAATTCGTTGATAACATTTGGGAACATCTGCAAAACTAAGCACATTGAGGGGTGCGTTTTATTTTTGAGATTTTTTGAGTCAATGACCTACCTCAAAAACCTGGCAATGGTTTACGAGAATCATATCCATCTATCGTATAAAAATTACCACTACAGTCTGTTATTTGAAATTAGCATCTTCAACTATCATCCATATGTTTTTGTATGCCAGTACCCATATAAACCTTTTCCACAGTAGTTTCTGGGTTGCAAAATTAACGAACCCAGGTCTTCAAGCTTCGCAATGTAGTCTATTCTCATAAAATTATCAAGGATTTCCTTGAGCAAACGAACTAGTTCAGTATTGAGTCGGAATATTTAAAGCGCTTCCGATTGGAACAAGTGGTTTAGTTTGTTCAAAAACCTCAAGCAAAGCTCCGTCATGGGGTTCTCCAAGATACCGCTGATTTCTTTCATCTTCTCAGCATCAAGTCCACATTCGAATTAGTATAAAAGTATACTTAAAAGTAAAGTAAAAGTATTTAAGTATACTCTGAGAGCTGGATGTCTTTGTAGCATCCGTTTCACCACCTGCTCTTATGACAACCAGTGTGTGGTTTCAAGACAATAATTGCTTGAAGATGTTCAAATTTAGATAGTAATTTTGTTTATTTTATGTTTAATTTCAAGAACGAATTGGTAAAAATCTGTACAAAATCTTTATTAAGTTTCAAATATCTGTATAATGTCTGTAGTCTGTATTGGGTATGTACGAAACTTCAAATATCTGTACAAATACAGACATATCTGTATATCTGGCACCGCTGTATGGCTCTATGATCAAATGAAGCTGAACAGTGCATTAGGTCCTAAGTAACATGGATCGAATATCTTCATCGATTTTTTCTTTCGTTTTGGGTATTGAATCGTTTCTTGCCGGGTGTCTCGTTAATACTAGATAATAGCTTATTTGATCGATTAGTGTGCAGAAATTAGCTGGGAAAATCTTAACATGGCGAAAAGAATCTGTCAATGTTACTGAGGACCTAATGCATTGTTCAGCTTGAAATATCTGTATTCTACTTATAGCTGGTGTTAGGAAAACTCATTATCACTGTCTTACTACAATGAGTGGCAGTGCACTTCTTCTATTATGGTTGAAATACATTGTTTTGCAAATATGTTTTATCCATAATCACAATTTTCGTAGAAATAGAGCAGTTGTAAATGTAGTGATATTAATTTTTTTTAAATGTTTTTCCACGTGATTGTCATCTATGATGATAATACTCACGAGATTTCGGAACACTGCTTACAGGTATTTATTCATCCCGATAATACCGATATCATCCACTAAAACAAAGGCGAATGTTTGACTGTCTGCTGATGATATTGATGGCACCGGTCGGTGGTGAACGAGGTATTCAGGATTTTCTAAAATGAATTATCACTGGCCACGTGTTACTTCGGAAGGGTAGTAAAGTTGGCCCATGTGTTGATGGATTCGGTATATAGGGCGTCGGTTATTGGTACTCGGTTGCAGAAAAGATTTAAGTTGTACACTCCTTTTGTTCTAATTGCAGGGTCTTTTTTTCTAGTTATATGTCGATTGTTTCGCTCCACCTTCTTCTGTGTTAATATATTTTTTACGAACAACTACTGACTGGCGATGTCTTCTTTAACTCCTTGTCTCACCGGAGAACCACTGCTTGGACTCCTAAATTTATCAGAAGCTCCAAGTTACCTGGAACTAGCGTTGTTTGGAGTACTCGTACTGATGCTCGAAACGGTGACTCGTTTTCTGTATAGTTGAAATCCTATGTTCTAGCGGGTTGTTAGACTAACAATGTTAGTTATCATCGTCTGATTCGTAGAAAGTGAGGACAATACCCAAGTAACATTTTAAGTTTTATGAAATACTACAAAGCAACTATAAAACAACATTCATAAAACCCTGGTCAAGGCTATTTTGTCATTAATGCATCCACCAAAACCTCATTAAGACTAGAATATGTCTAGTTGGCCCACCCTGGAGAAGGTTCTGAAGGGTGTATTCTCGAAGCTCTTCAAGATTGATCTACTGCAAAAGGTTGTATGACGAACGCATTGATAACCATTTCAAGCTACAATAAAAGCTATTTAGCAACAATAAAAACCCTTTCCGAGCCATGTCCCCTAGCCGCATGCTGAATCCACTAGGAAAGCATCAATCAAGATAGAAAAGGATTTATGAATCCGATCTTATCAAAATAATGAAAATAGAAACTGATGGTATAAAAATCTTGTTGAATATCCAAATTTATTACAATAGTTCTCATTAAGTGGCCTTGTTTTAAGTGCCATATTAAATTTTATGTGAAATGTACGTGAAAACATCGAAAAAATTAAGTCCACCCTCGTAAAACGTCGATTTGACTAATTATTTAACATAGAAAAAAATATATTCTTCAGATCGAGCTTGGCCGAGACTTTCTTTTTATTATTTTCGCATTTAAATGTTTGCTCATTGCTAAATTTACCAAAATATAGTTATATCTAAGAAAATATTGATTGAAAATCGAAGATTGTAAAAAACAAGCAAACTAATTGCAACATGGCGGTGGCATAAAAGTTGATTTTCATGGGTCATTTGTGAAAAAGTTGTTTTGCTTTCAAGAATTCCTTGACAAATTAATAAGGGTTTAAAATGGCTTTTATGAAGAAAACTTGCAGGCTGAATTGTATTTATCTAAAGCCATTTTGCTTGATCCTAACCCGTTCTGATTTATGGCAGCATTTATGGAGGCAAAGTTGCCTGCAAAAAGTTAAACGTCAAAGTTTGTTTATCTTTCGATAGTTGCGGTGTGAGATCCAGGATTCTTCCAGGCGGTTTTCTCCCGATGGATTGGAAGCAGTTACTCAGATAGTTTGCGATACTGTTTTACAACATTTCGCATGTCGAACAGCTGGAAGTGCAATCGTTCCCGAAAAAGATCCCCTTCTTCCGGATGGTTACAGAAGTGCACCATCCAACGATGCAGGGATGTACGCTTGAATGAAATTTTCGAAGATTTGATTCTAAAATCGCTGCTATGGATCGGAAACCAGCTAATCTCCGCTTACGAACAGTTTCAGTGGTTTGCTGTCGGTTGATACTTCGTAAGATCTGGAGAAGGCTGGTATGTGTTTTAACTTTCGACAATGTTTTATGGCACCGCTCAGTTTACTCTTCTCAGCCAGATGGTCAGTCGTTGATGGTGTGCTGATTCTTCTAAGGAAGTAAATTTTTCTGAAATCGAAATCATCCTACTTCGTCTATTCTATGAGATTTCCTTGTCATAAAATTGGCATTTATTAATTATGAGGAACCATCTTTTAAGCTCAATTTGTAAACAGAGTAATTGGGGAGTTAATGATGCACTTTAAAAAGCCTAAAAAGCAACAATAAATGCTTTTTGCTCTAATGCCAAACCAAATGATTTTATGGTTGCTTTTATAATGATAGAACACGTTTATAAAGTATTTTATCAAGACATTAATAAACAATTGCTAATGACGTTTATGCTTGAATTACAGAACAGTTTTAAGGAGGGATTGATAACTGTTTTAAATTTATTTTTAAAACAAGACAGTTTTTGACTTTCTTGCAAGACTATAAAAGGTTTTTACAACAACAAAAAGCTGAATTACTAAGCAGGAATGTTTTACACTTTGAAATGCTATATTTAAACTAATTGGATTGTTCATTGTCGTTATAAAACCATCATAAATCAGAGTGGATGCTAAATGGTTACTGGATTGTTACTTGGGTAGCTTCATGCCGGGTTGTTAGTAGCTCTTTTAAGTTTTGATTCTCTGTAACATCGATTGGAGTTGATTTTAGGATTAGGAAGGTACATGTGGCAATGGTTAGTTGTACAATCATTTCATTCAAAATTGAACATCACCAAAATCATGATGAGTTTAGATTTTTTCTACAAAAGATGCATGTCAATATACTCTAAACGCTTCAGAAAATGGTCCCTGCTTAATCAGAATTTGTCATTTTAAGTTCTTTATTCCTTTTTAATAATAACAAAAAAAAAAATGACACTAGTCGATGTGATCCTTGCCAAGATTTCTAAGATTTCTACTTCGCGTTCAAAATAAAACGTAATAATCGCAAGAAATGTAAATCATCGAATAAAGCCTGATTGCCTTGTGTCATAAATGCTCATCTTTTTCCTTCACTGTCTCACTATTTCATGATTGCAACGCTCATGCACCCATTCAATAGCTGCAAGCATCTTTTCATACTCATAGTAATTCACACAAACACAGACACACAAACGCAGACATTCACACCATCATACACCATGGAGTTCACCGATATTCGAAAGCACGGGCCATTCGTCTTTCGTTGTAGAATAGAGTGCCTCCACGTGTGTTGACCGATAGTGGTTCTGGTTCTAGGTTAAGTCCACTGACGACGCCCCCCTGCGAGAGGACGCCGCACATGACGCTCAGTCTACAGGAGATACTGATCGTGGGGTCCGCCTGCGAACAAGCCAAGTTCTCAGAGCTAACGATGGATATGTTTAGGTAGGTTGACAGGGTCATCATACGATTGTGGCAAGTGATTATTTCACCCTAACTCACGATTTGTTCACGACTGCAGAATGCTGCAAACATTAGAACGAGAACCAACCGAATCGATGCATCCCCTAGCGGGTCATCCAATGGTTACACATGGTGGACCGCATGATGCCAGTCCTGCAGCCAGTAGGATGCCACCATATGGAGTACCGGGGTCCAAAGGTAAAGTTGTTTCATTTAACACAAGATTATATTCAATATTGCATGGTTCTTTGTAGGATACGTGGAAAATGGCGATCGTCGAGGAATGCGTGATAACCCACATAAATATCTGCTGTATAAACCATCGCTCAGTCAACTCATGGTGTTTCTATCGAGTGGATTCAAAGAACTACCACCTGGTGGAGCTCTTCTGCTATACATGTCAGCTGATGGATGTTTCTCGACTACGAAGCATCCACAGGATTGTAAGATTATTGCATTGCAGTACACGGTTGATTAGATTCGGTTGTGAAAGAGATCTATTTTTCTACTTGTAGATGGTTACGAGTTAGGAGGACTGGCGACAAGCGTTAAACGCGATGCCGTTGACGGTGGGCTGGCAGTGAGGGGAAAGTCTAGCTCTGGTTATAAAGAACCACATTGTCTCTACCCGGGAGACTTGTATCCATACACGCGAAGACCACTGTTTATAATAATCGATTCTGACAACTCGTTTGTATTCCAGCACATACCAAGGTTAGTAAATAAGAATGGTTATGGTCGCATCTAAATCGGTTGGCATCATTCAAAATAAACCGATGGTAGTCGCTTCTGTCAATAGTTACTTCTTCTTCTTCTTATTCTTTTAAACTTGTTTCGCTTCTGTAGCGAGCGTTTTGCCGACTCTCAACTTACTGTTCTAGATGTAATTAATCAGATGTACTACAGCTATTAATTAAAAATCTCTAATCACGCCTTCCTTCGGAAGTAAAGCCGTTAATCTCCCCGGGCCATGAGTTGATGGGTCGAAAGGTAGGGTCCAGGGGTAGAGCTGCCTTCCGGGCGTCGATAGCATTGGTACACAGTACGGAAAAAAAATCAACGGAAAACAAATCAAGGAAAAAAAAACTTCAAAATTCTGGAGGTATTCTTCTTTATATATTTGGCCGTTGATGGTGCCGGTCGTTATGTACGGCTTGCTGCATTTTCCGCACTCACAGATCACATGCCACACTAAGTACTTCTTGGCTAATTTGTAGACCTTCTTCTCCCGGAACTTCTGTGGAACATCCAGACGGGACTTGCCGACGAAAAACTCCAGGCCGGGGATCTGTTTGGCGTCCGCTTTAATGTACGTCTCGTCGTCCATTACGATGCATTTTGGCTGCACCAACCACTCGCGGTACAGCTTCCTGACGCGGGATTTGGCCACCGTATTTGGTTTATCGGTTCGGTTAGGCGCCTTCCTTACCTTGAAGACATGAAGTCCGACCCGCTTCATTGTCTGCTGGACGAACCAGACGGAAGAATTGACCTTCTTTGCCACGTCCCGAATCGAAAGGTTCGGATTGCGCTTGAAGTAATCCCTCACCTTCCTTGCGTTCACAGGGTCGGTAGTCTTCGCTTTTCTTCCGCTGTCAGCTCGCCGCTGGGTCTCTTTGAGCGATTTTACCACACGGTACACAGTCTAAACTAGTTTTAATCAAAATTTCATAAATTTTTACCCACACAGCTAAAAAAGAGTAGTGTACATTTCCGTTACTATGATGCACATAAATGGAGCGTCATAAATCATACAAATTTACATTATAAATCGTGTAAATTTATGAGACATGTCATGCAATATTCCATATATTGTATTCAACTTTCCACCTTTGTTTGCAACATTTCTTGCAAGCTGCTAGTTTACGTGAAAATGAAGTTTACATGCATGAATGTTTGCATGAATGGATGTTTACATCACCAGTAAAATCAAGATTTTAAAGTGTTGCATATTGTTCGAGTGCAATCTTAAGTTTGGTTTGTCCGATTTTGTCCGACTTCGAGTTGTTGGTCTTAGAAAAAGTGATATTTTTCGGTTAAAATCAAATCAAATCTAGGGTTAAATACCCCATTTCCGGCCTATTAAGCGTAACACGCACTTAGTCTTTCTTAATCTAGATCAGTTTAGCACCAAACGGAATTTTATTATTACTGATGGCTTCCAAATTTACTTGCCTTTCCGTACGTACCATAAGATTTGAAAACGAGAAACCAATCGTTGAGATAGTGTCAAAAGTCCAACACTGCTTCTTGACGCCAAACTCGGCCTACGGATTTTAAACTCGGCCTAACGCATTGAAACGCAATTGAAACGCCAATGAATTCACTTCGGCCTATCGTATGAAGATAAAAATTGATTCGGTCGGAGCGCTTCTTTTGTTTTTGGGAATAATGGATGAAAACTTTCATGCCACGCGTTCTCATTGACTTCGTTCGGTAGCTTATTAACTAAAGTATCGTACCAAACGCATAATTGACTTGTTAACTCTGAAATCATGGATTTATTTGAAGTTTTCTGCTCGATAGGCCCAAAATGGGCGATTAGGCCGAAGTAGTGCTCTACCCTATATATATAAAAATGAATTTCTGTCTGTCTGACCCTTATAGACTCAGAAACTACTGAACCGACCAGCGTGAAAATTGGTATACAGGGGTTTTTGGGGCCGGGAAAGGTTCTTATTATGGTTCGATACACATACACATGGGGGGGGGGGCACACATACAAATGAAACAGAAATTTCATCAAGCAAATGGAACCAAATTTGGCATGTGGAGGTATAAGAAGATGTTCATAGGTGGTAGCCCCTTAGATAAGAGGGGGAGGGGGGGGGGGAGTGTCTACGTACAATATAGCATGCTTTTTTTTAGCCGGCGCATACACTCAAGCTTATATTGAATCCCGAGCAAGGCCGGGCACTCAGCTAGTAAAATATAAAAGATAAAAACTTATTTCGAAAAACAATATCGCGTATCGGGCCTAGGTTTATAGACTTGAAGTAAATATTAAATTTCTTTTTAAACACAATTTGGGTCAACTTTTACATTTTTATATGCACAGAATGGGAATCGATTTAATCCTTTTGTTTGTTTTGCTTGAAAAATATCGATGACATGTTTTTATATTCAAGATCCCCGATTAAAATTTTGTGTAGAAGTATCAAAATGCAGGGAAAAAGTGTTTACTTTTAAATCATGGTGATTTTGGAATTTAATGTTTTTTTTAGTATTTAACGTGATGGGATGATTTTAGCCGACGAAAAATCAATTATGACATTCAAAGTGTTTTTATGTTACTTCATACGCGAAGTTAGCGATTTTCAACCACCCTACTGCTTTCTCTCTGAGTTGACCACGTTGGTCATGACGAGAGGAGCAACACAATAGTTGGGTAAAGAAGAATTGCATTATAACACACCATTGACTGGAAATGCTCTCGCAAACGTGGGGCTTTAGGTAGTGATGAAACGTCGCTAGAACTATTCCACAGCCGCAGTCAGTTATGAGCAGAAGGAGGACGCACATCTTTTGCCTGTAGACTTGAAGACATACTTCAAGTCTCCGCGTACATCGTACGGGTTAGGCAAAAGATGTGCGTCTGACTTCAAAAACTGTCACATTAATGGCCCTTCGCTCATTTTCAAACTTCTATTCAATTTTCATATTGCCGTACTGTAACGGAACTATCCAACTACCTTCTTCTAAAGATCATTCACTAGCTAATAAATTATCACACTAAAGCTTCATGTTAGAAGTTCCAACCAACTCTGAAAATCAATTATGAACTTCTGTACAACTGCCATGTGAAATTTATTTTAATTTATAATTTATTGATAGTTCTTCACAGAGTTAATTTCCCGGGAATGTTGTACTTACACACCAAAAAATTCTGAATTTTACTGGCGATGTAAACATCCATGCATGCAAACATTCATACATGTAAACTTCCTTTTCACGTAAACTAGCAACTTGCAAGAAATGTTGCAAACAAAAGTGGACAGTTGCATACAATATATGGGATATTACATGACATGTCTCATAAATTTACACGATCTATAATCTAAACTTGTATGATATATGACGCTCCATTTATGTGCATCATAGTAACGGAAATTTACACTACTTTTTTTTAGCTGTGTAGAATTATTCCAGAAATAATGCTATTTTTAACTGTTTCCTCTTTAAATAGCTTCCATTGAAAATGATTCAAAGGATGTGCTTCACTGGTGCTTCAATTAAAAAAATATACAGGCAATCAAAAATAAATAAATGTGATTCGGGTTCTCCTGGTAAATGATCATAATCTGCTTTGAGTCTAAATATATCACGCAGTATATCAAATCACATAAAAATTCTTGAAAACATGATCATTGGAGGTTGTATCTAGTGCCCAGTACTAACCATTTTCGGAAAGATTCCGACTGCCCTTGGGCAAGTGTAAAGAATCAGTGTTGAGGTAAAGCCCTATCATTGGCGATCATATATGAAGAGGGTCCAATATTGTACGCTGAAGTCTTTTTTTACACGGTTTTTTTCACGCGGTTTTTTTTTACACGGTTATTTTTACACGGTTTCTCGCGATTTACACGGTACGTTTTTAATGATTTCTCGACAACGATACAACCTATCGAGTTGATTCCAATCACATTATCCGTTTCAAGCTATAGGTAATCGAATGACATATTTAGAAAAAAAAAATCACAATTTTTGGTGTAAATACAGAATTTTTTTAAATATGTCTATATGGACCATAGCATGCTATAATTACAAATGGCATCAAAATCCGATTTTTTTAAAACATTTAAGCATGTGAAAAATCAAAATCTCGTAGGTTTTTTTTACACGGTACGTATCCCCCGTGTAAAAAAAGACCTGAGTGTATATCTTCTAATAAATTCTCATGTTGAGAAACCTACAATTCTCATAAAACTCCGGATATGATGCAGCTGCTTCCAGTAAAGTAAATACGGTTGAGTTTTGGTTTTTGTTTTGGAGCTGTCGATTTCGTTTTTGACAAATGGATCTAATTTTTTTTGTTTAATTAAGTCCAGTTATGCTAGATGGTAGACCTAAGGAACTTTTAGAAAGAGTCTGGGGGACTTTATCAACAGGTTCAGGAGACATCATGGCGGATCAAGTGGACTTGCATAAGCAGTGTTGGCAAAATCATCCATCAAATTATATTTTCCGCTCTCGCGCGAGATATCGTCATCGTTTGCTGTTGGCCATTTTTAAATTTTTAATGAGTGACTACATTTAGATTTAAGTGTTTCATTGAGACTATCAAGTCAGATGGACTATAATAATAATAATAATAAATAAAAGTGCTCTTATAAAAATATTCAGTTAAAGCAATCAAAGTTAATTCAAAGTCAAAGTCGATTAAGAAAATATAATTAAGAAGAAAATATCATGCTTGATATTGATTTTACAAGCTCCTTTCTCGATAACTTTTTCAAAGGGATGTATCAGCTTTTGAAAACAATGCATTTGATCGTCGATTTGGCGTAACTGGTAGCTCGCCCACGCATGCTAATGCTACCATCAGATAGGGAAAATTTTCTCCTACCTGCTAGTGGTGTTAGTAAGCGTGTGTGAGCTACCAGTTACGCAAAATCGGCGATCAAATGCATTGTTTACAAAAGCTGATACGTCCCTTTGAAAAAGTAATCGAGCTTTGATATTGCGAGACTATTCACAACGTGCAGTTGACTAGACACAAAAATGATTCCGTTGCACATCGTTTTCTTAGAAAGAGAAAGTATAGTTTGCTATCCCTTTTTACTGCTCACCGATGGTAGACGCGAAGTGACTGCTGCCAGCCGTTATGGAAGTGTCGGTTGCGTTCGGATGTAAAGCAAAAACTAGTCTAAGCTGGGTTTAGACTAGGCAAGTCAAATGATCAACTCAGTTGAATTCAACTGGCTTGAAAAGTTGACCCTGGTTCAACTTTTTTTCAATTCAACTGAGTTGATCAAGTTAGTTGAATGGCATGGTTTACACGTTCAATTCGCGTTCAAGTCAGTTGAATTCAGCTGACTTGATCAATTAACTTGCTCTGTCTAAACCCAGCTTTAAACTCAATCTCACCACAGTTTGTTGAGATTTGCAGCTGGTGAGTTTTGTTAGCTTGATATTCCGAGCTGCGATATCACAGCTTGCAAAATCAACCGCAGCCTAGACCGCAGCTGTATGCTTGTTTATTTTTGTCTACGAAAATCAGGCGTGATCTTGGGCATTGGTGAGATTTGATTTTTTGATATTTTCCCAACACTGTGCATAAGCATATACAAGATTTCAAAGTTGAGCCTAGTCGGGTTTTAGGGACGATTCTGAAAATTTTAAAGCACTATAAGACTAAAATCACCGACAAACAGACATAACACCTTGAATATTTCTCACTGTAAAACATCGTCGCTAAAACATTACCGCCATCTGTTGAATATAACGGCGCCGGTGGTGTAGTGGTAAGCGTGATTACGTCTCACCCCAGCAGACCTGGGTTCAATCCCCGTCGGCGCCGCCGGGATGTTCTGAGGCATAACATCTCTGATCACGCCTTCCTTCGGATGGGAAGTAAAGCCGTTGGTCCCCGGTTCATGAGTTGATGGGTCGATAGGTAGGGTCCAGGTGTGGGAGCTGCCTTCCTGGCACGTCGGTAGCATTGGTGCTCAGCACGGAAAATAAGATCGACGGAAAAAACAAACCAAAGAAAAAAAAAATCTGTTGAATACACTGTGGTGGGCACTACACTGAACAGATGGCGGTAGTGTGTAAACGTCAAACACAAGGGAATTGACTATGCGCGCCACAGGCGGTGGTACTACCAACTACAATACTTTTAAATTGTCCGTTAAATGCTTGTTCGAAGAACAACTTGCGAATGTTATGTCTGTTTGTCTGTGCTAAAAGTATAGTTCTATCAGGACTCAGGACTGATGAACTTTTCGTGGTTTTGGGTGAACTACCATTGTGAAGTTCCTGGAACTTCAACTTAAAGTCCAGTACACTTCAACTACAAGACTGGGGAGATGTTGTTTCGACTATCATGAATTTCCACTAGTGGGCTAGAGTGGGTTTCTAAGTAAATGTTACTACAGGAATGTGCTTAGAAGTTTTTATAAGTGAGTTTGCAGAACATCGGAGGACGTTCCAGAGTTTCAGCGCAGGTATTGATGGCTTTTGAAGCTAGTTTTGACAAAATATTCAACGAGTTTTCAAGATCCGAAGCTTTCAAGACGGTCCTGATGAAAATTGATGGGTATGCTGACTTAAAAGTTGGATGGCGAGCTTTTATAATTTTTAATAATGTTTCAATACAATATAGGGAGCTCAAATGATCTTAATGAAATTTATAGAAAACTGGTAGAAGTCTTTGGTTTAGTTATTAAGATTTCGGTATAGAAGTCTTCTAGGGTTATCCCTGGTTCATTTGAACTTGTCACCATCTTAAGTTTTCTAATGAGTTCAAAATTCTCAGAACTATAATTGAACTCTTCTTATAATTATCTGATTTATTAACATGTCTTACCACAAAAGTTAGCCTTTTCAAAGTTCGAAATATAAAGAAAAAAAAAGTTGAAAATGTTAGGCAAGACACGAATATTTTTGGAATAACTTGACAATAAAAAAACTACAAGGGACAGCCCTATGGGGTTGTATGCAATGGTGACGTAGGACTACGAGGTTTTATATAATAAATCTTATTTGTTAACTGCAGCAGGAGCTTGTGTTTTGTGTATGAATGGGAATTTGACGGGGTTTTCTATGTTTATACTCTTTAGTATGACGCGCTTAACATAGATGGCCCACAGCAACTCACGAAGAGCTACTGATTCCGATCAATAGCGGTGCGGCTTCTTCCTCCTTCTAGGGATGCTCATGTGGGCTGCAGCTTGCTGCTTGCAGGCAGCCTTTCGTTTTGTACTAGAGAACAATGTTCAACGCCACGCGCCGAAAGCACTGGTGCTGCTGCAGCTGATGCCGACGACTGGACACCACCACACACGGTGATTGGAACTGAATCCAATCAGCGGTTGAGGCCAGCCTTGGTAGCTAGCTGCTCGTTGGGAGCCTTTTGTTTTGTACTGGAGAACACAATCACTCACCACGAGGTGATTCAATAAACACCGTTTGGTGAGATCGGATGGCGTTCAACTTTGAAATTTGTGTTAGGGAAATCATTTTTCGCAGGCAATCGGTGATAATTTTAATTATAAAAGCAACAGTTGCATATTCGTGCTATTTTCAATAATGACAAATGAACAAATGAACAAATGATAAAGTCTGAAATTTAACAGATGCGTAGAAATATATCTGATCGATTGGTGATCAAATTATTGAAATTGGTCTAGGGGCAGCTGAGTTATTAACGATCAAAATCTTTCATAATTTTGTTACATGTTCCATTTTTGGTTTTCACAAAGTGCACCCTCATATAGAAATCACAGACGTAGTCCTGCGTCAAAATAAAGACCACGTTGAACATCAGGAGAGGGGTTGGGTTCAGCCTATGTCCATGTTTGTCCACGGAGGAGGAGGGGCGAAACAAAAATTAAGCTTTTTCCGTTCAAGTGGTATATGGATGGCCCCATTAGGATGGTTCAAAATATCGATTTTGCTCCACCAAGCTCAATCGATTATAAATCAGGTTCTGATGATTATCCCAAATTTGAGGTCATTTCGTTGTGAATTCATCCTGCATTATTGGCCCTTTGAAGTTTATATGGAAATCACTAAAACTGAACTTTTTGTTCTCCTCATCCTGGCCTTGCACCATAATGATTTACGGGTAATCATGCTATTTGAACTTAAAGAAAATTTTCTTAGCTACACTTTGCTTAAGGCCAAATTTTAGTTGAACGTCTGGATAATTAGTTATTAATTAATTAGCAAGATGATATTATCGTGGCATGCTGCATAAACTGCCCAGCAGGCAACATCATGGCTTCTTGGTATGAACATTGGTGAACTTGACGCGAAGATGGCAAGAAAATCCAGCCTACTATGTCTCAGTGCAAGATGCAGTGTTGCTCTGACAGAAGTCAGTTCCATATAAACTCCAAAGGGTCAGTGCAGCATGAGTTCGCAACTAAATGACCTCACATTTTGGGAAAATCATCAGGATCTGATGTAGAATCGATTGAGCTTGCTAGAGTAAAATCGATAATATGAAACACCCTAGGCCCCATACTAGATGCCAACATTCTGCTATACGGAGTGAAATCGTATGATCGATCTGTTAGCAAAAATTTACATAAATGTCCTTCTTTACAGGTATTTTGGTCAGCCACTTGTGATATTGATGTCACCCCAGGATGTTCCTGCGAATTTCCAAGGTATGAGTAAGTAGAGCGTTCCAGATTTTACCTCACAGTGATCTTTGTTGATGAGTGTAACCCTTTCCTTGATTTCAGATTTGCAACATCATGGTTCACTCTTTACTCTGTTTCTTCACTCTCCGATGACTGCTCTGTGCTACATCTGCAATGTTGGTGATGTCCCGATTCACCACTGGGAGCGGTGTCAAAACTATGTCGATCGATTTGTGACGGAAGCATCACGGTTAGTAACAAGATGTCGGATGGACGAAATAGAACAGGGTATAGGGTACATCGGTGAGTTGTTGAAGTGGATCTCAGCCGAACTATTGTAAATTGTGGGCCTTTTCAGATTCATCCTATGTACAGTTTTTCGGGGATGACTTTTTGCGTACGCTCATACTACGGTTTGTATTTTGTGATGTAACTTTGCGATTACACCGAGGCTTCCGGGGTCGACATCAGCGGCCACGATGTGAACCTGCCCTACCGAGTGCGGAACTGTTGGAGCATCCATCCTTAGCTCACATTATCCTGCAACTAGCTTCGGCGTTAGATGTCAGAGGACATTTTGTCGAGGGTCCCGAAGGCGATTGATGGAGGAGGTCCTTAGATCGCAATGTCGCCGACGAACCTAGCCGAACCAATGGAATCAGTTACGACTTATTGCTGCTGACGCTATTGTTGGTGGCAAGGGGGCAACAATTGCGACGTGAAATTACTGGTAAGCATGAAACTTCCAATGCCTGTTCGGTGGAATGCGGCAGGATTGTGTTCAAACTATTCAAACCCGTCATTAGTGAAGCGACCGATGGTGGTGGTGATCGTATGAAATGTTGTCACGAGTTGCAGTGCTACGCTAGAACGCTTTTTATGATTTGAGCATAATCAGCCGACCATGGAATGAAGTGCATCGCACCTTAATAAAGCAACAGTAAGAATAGTAAGAAAAGAGTAAAAGAAAACAAATCGATACAGCAGAGGCTTTGTTACCTTTTCTATTTATTTTATGTATGTTTACAGCTTTTTACGCTACTTGTTGTTACATATACACTATAATAGAGCGAAATGAAATCGTATAACGGATTGCGTATTTTATACACTCTCTAGAATACATTCTCACAAGATTAAAAATCACACACTACTCAATGATGATTCACATACTAGATGGGAATCCCGTAGCGTCTTAGGCTGGAAGGATGAGATTACGCGCAACCTACACTCACGGTTATTCTCGGTGCTTAATGGTTTCAGAAGTTTTCAACTGCCTATGGTTAGCTTTTTTTTGCCATGCGTATTACCCAACATGTGTAAAGTCAAAAATTGCAGAGTTACTTTTCTGTAAATGAGAATTTTTCTTTTCATCGATTTTTAAATTCATGGTCTTCCTACTTTTCGATTTGCCCAACTTAAATTACAAAATTTAGCAAAGGTCATCGTTCAAGGAATATTATTCCATTTTAAGAAATGTTGATTTCAATCGGTACATTAGAAATGATACTGCAATAGCATTGTAAAAAAAACTATGTTTAATGTAAAAACAGTGATTATACATATGTTGGGATTGTTGTTGTTGAATACCAATAATCGCAGAATGTAGTTATGCTGCAAATATAGACTGTGCCGACATGACACCTACATTCAAATTCTTGCCCAAGACGCCATATTTAAAATACGTTGAACACTACTACCATCTACTCATCCAATCGCGGTGTTATGATGAGCAAGGACACGAACACACACATAATTTACATTGCCTTGGTTTGTGTATCACCTCTTTTGACAAATCTGATCGCCCGTTTGAGAGTTCAAATCGTTTGTTTCACAAATAGAAGTGTGGACAAACGAAATGCTCCTGTGGCATGTCGGTTCGTCGGTGCAGGTCATTTAGTTGTTGATTTCCTTCTTCCATTCGTTGTTGTACTGGCTTCTTGCGACCCTTCCGCTTGGGACAGGAATTTATCCGATGCCTCTCCACCTTAAGCCTGGTACGCAGCTGAAAAGTAATGACGTTTTTACGTGCTACGGGCACAGAGAACAGACGTTGAGGCTCGAACAAAACTTGTGCAAAGATTCCTATTTGACTTAAGCACCACTAACGGCGACTTCCCCACTTAAAAAACTCTTTGAAAACATGATGGCGCTGGCGTTGCAAAACCTACACTAAACACTAAGTGCTGGTAGCGCCAAGTGGCAATTTTCAACAGGTTATACAGATCAGCGCCAAATTGGTCGAAAGTAATAAATTTATAAAGGAAATCAGGAGATGCTGGTGCTACGTAACGGCGACGTTTCCACTTAACTTTACACAAGTTTATGACCGAACTTGGACGTCTGTTCTCTGTGCTACGGGATAGGACACGGAATGCTAAAGAAATTACTTTTCTTTAGCATTTCTTGACCCAGTACGCAGTTCAAAAGAAATCGGTAAAGGATTACATTTGTATCGTGATCGACATGTAGGTGGCGCATTCTGAAATAAATTTCACTTTCCTTGCGGAATAATGGTCTGATTAATTATTCCGTTAGGTAATTTTAACATTTGTTGTAAAAATGACGTTTTGGATGCATGTTAATAACATAAAAACTGATAATTCTTGATTTGAACATTTGACGACACTTCGCTATGATTTCAAAATCTAACAAACGACACTTCCCTATTGCTGTCAAATTTTCTTTTGAAAGTAATCCTTAAAAATTACTGCGTTTTCTTTTCAGCTGCGTAGCAGGATTAAATGTAGTGAGTTGGGAGTCTCCTTTATTATATTCATATGTAGACCCTTCACACCTGTGTGCATGTCGAGGCCCAATGCAGCTGTAAACTTCTCCCGAGCTACACACAGCACCAATGCTAGATCGCTATCCGGGACTTTTGGTGGGAGGTCGTACACTCTCACATATTGAATGGTGCCCCCAGAAGGCGACAGGTTTACCTCAGCTGCCTTCCCATCGGCATAATGAAAAGTTTATTGCTCACGGTTGTGTAGAAGCATGGAATCTTCTGATTTGAACTTGATGATCTTAGATTTTTCCTCCGCTATGCGATATGTAGCGATCATCTGAGTGGAATCCGCGCTCAGCGATTCCACAAAATTCGCGTTTCCTGCCACATATGGTTTCGCACTGGTATGTGTGAAGCTGAATCTAATTGCAACAATGAGTTGCTATCGAAAAACATACTTCAACTGACTCACACCGACAAAAACACACAGCTGCTTGTGCCGACAGCTAAGAGCGAACTCCGAGGTATGGCTTGAATATTGTCCAAACATTCATTGACATTTTCAGATAAAAAAAAAAAAAAAAAACAAATAGCCCGTTCTGTATATAATGGATACAATTGATAGTTAATTTCACTCAAACTCATGGCAAGCTTTGATGATTTTATTTTTTTTTGTTCTCCACTCATGTCAAATAGGAACTGTTTCGTTCATTACGGTGAGCAAATAAATATTTAAGGCAAAATTTTCGAGTGCTGAACTTTGGCATCGCTCATAACTGATTTTCAGAGGAGTTGAAGAATTTACTAGATACGTTGATGAGTTAATGTTTGCGTACATTTGCAGTGCAAAGACATACCGTGGAGTATACTATACTAGTATCGACGTTTAAAAATTTTATGTGCATTGAATTGAAACAGTGTAATACCCCGTTCACATTACAGCCTATATCATGTAATATAGGCTGTCTTGCAATGAGCACTCATACATAGGATTTGCAGTGAAAACTAGATGAGTGCTCATTGCAAGACAGCGTATATCACGTGATATACGCTGTAATGTGAACGGGGTATAAAGTTTGTTATTGTTTATTTCACAGCATTCAAACTCGCGAGTTTAAAAGGACTTAACGCTTTCGCTAAGAACGCTTTCAAGTCTTGATTTCAGTGTGAAATGAAAATAATCACCAATTTTGACAACGAAATGTCAAACTAAATGTTATATATATTTTCGACGTATAACTGATTTTTTATTGTGCCTAACTAGGCCGCTAAGTCGCAGTCTGCATGCATATGTTAGTATTTGCTTGAGAATCATCACCAAATGCAGCAATAGTTTTTTCAGTTCAAAAAAGTGACACCATTTAGGTTGAAAAGTTCTGGAGCCATGCAAGCAACGATAGAAGGGTATTGGTCATAAATTCAATGAAATGAATTGTCATGGAACAGGATTGTTTGAATCTGAATACAAAAACACTTATGGTTTTTTTGTATTCCTTACTGTGTAATACTGTTTTGTGACCAATCATAAAGAAGGAGGAAACTGATTTTCTATGTGTATTTTATTTACTTACACGAGATTTTCTGATATTACTGACGGTTTCAAATGCTTTTCTACTACTTGAGTTTACAAAAGTTCGTTTCCACTGTAATAATGAGAAAGATAACTAATTTTCTGTTATCTCATATAGTTTGAAATTCTCAGATCTACGTACTCATCACTTCTTTCTCAAAAGAAATAGAAAACATATTCACAAGTCAACACATTAGATACACTAAAACAAATTAAGTGCAATAACTCACTAATGTAAAATACCCAGCCGATATTTGGACAATATAAACGTGTGATCACTGCCGCTATTTCGCTTCATTAGAGAAAAAAAAAAACGATAAAATAAAATGAAAACAAAAACATTAAAGAAATAGATTCTTTTTCTTGGTTAACTCTAACTACTGGAACATTTATGCAAGATAAAAAGACAACAGTACGGTAAATAACAGAGAACAAAGCACACTATTGAGGAGTGGATATTAACAGGCGAATGAGCTATTGAATGGAGTGAAATATAGGAAACGGAAAACCCATTTAGACGCATTATACACGTTGACAGAATCGGTTCTCGCGTGGTAAAAGAAAAACACTAAAAACCAAAGGAAAGTAAAAACGTAGATTTTTTAGGAAGTGCTGTAAGGTTATGTGGAAGCAGATAATAGATAGGGAATTATATATATTTAAAAAGGTATGATGAATAGGATAATTCAACCGGATAACGATGGATTAGCATGTATTTAAATGGAAGTATTTAGAATACAGTTCGTTTCCTTGAGTCTCATCTTTCAGTTGAAGAAAAAGCATTTAAAAAAGATATAAGAATCAACAGTCATAGCAGCGTATATAGAGAGAATACTTTGAAAGAAAATTATTAAATCCAACCTGAATGGGTAGTAGCGAACGTCCTGCCAACAAATTCGTAGGCTATAGAGCAGTTCGTTTGGAAATGCGAATGCCGTCAGAGAGGAGAGAATGAATCAACCTTTGAAGTAATGCATCAAAACCCCTCAAACAAACTTAGAACATTTGTCAAACTTGCACCTGATGTTGTCGACTTCACAGTACGCATAACCTTTTTTTCCGTTCTTGCTTTATACGTGGGCGAATGAATGAAACCAAATAAAAAATACATCCAAAAATGAAGAAAGTTTTGATGTTGAATAGATGGAAGTCCTTGTAATAGTAGTGCGAGTGATATGGAACAGAAGCTCACACTTACAGTATAGCAAAACGTTATAAAAGTCCCCAGAATACAACAAGCCAAGCGATCAATGGTAAACAGGAGAAAAGTATAGAAACCATGTAAAAATTAGGAGAAAACCAAAGCAAATACTTACAGTACCCGAAAGGCACGGAAACAATACATATATTTGATAACAGATGAGCATTCATAACTATGTGGAACAAGCGGTGAACTATTCCTTTCATTTTATTTGAATGGTATGAATGCAATAGTGGAAACATTTGATACGTTGTATTTGATTGTAGCGTTTGAATGGACTGACTGTTAGTTTTTTTTTTAAACTTTAATTCCTCTCAAACTTGTTAAGGGGATGGATGAGGCAATAGTAGAGGAATTAGGTCACGAATTATCGAAAAATAAGTTTGACGTCTCATCACTTCCTGTACCTATTACCTTTGAGTGCTCAATGATGGAACTTGATGCAACCTCATATTAATAATTGTTAAATCAACTATCATTCTCCTATTTTAGCTTAAATGAACCTTTTGTTTACGTTGTTCAGTACGCCCTTCATTACAGTCTAATAAATTTAAAAATATAGTTTGTTACAGATGAATGTATTGCACATCTATCTGAATTTTTATTCCAGCAACCAATGTATGGCGCAAATCAAAAATTGTATCTGAGGTGGTCCAGATGACGAAAGCCTCCGTGATGATCAGATGTTCAATTAAAGTGGAGATCCACTGGCTAACTGAGGCAACCTTACAAGGCTAAGCTATTACAAATGGTAAAGGTCTGTTCCCGCATTACTATTTTCCCTTCTCCCAGGTGTATCCAAAGTTTCACAAGAATTTCCAAAAAATCATCTTTAAATTTCTTCAAAACATTTTCACATTTTCATTCTCTTATAGTTCTTCGCATCACGCTTTAATTTCATGGAATTCTGTTCTTCTGATATGTTCTTTAAATTCTCCTAGGTATTGCGTTTTACTTTTTTCTAAAAATTATTTTGAAATTATCTCTAGAAATGTTCAGAAAGTCTCATCAGAATTCCATTCGCTTGGAATTCTTAGCAGAATTCTCCAAGAAGTCCCTGAAAGTTCTTTTTGTAACTTTCCTCAAAATTCATCTAGAATCATCCTCCAAATTCGATTTTCTTGGAATTCTTCTCGGAATTTCCATGAATCTCACTTCTAAATTCAATTCTCCAATATTCTTTTGAAGTTACCATCTGAACTCCATACAAATTCTCTTCAGAATGCCCTTTTAATTCTAATTAAAATTCACTTTGAGTTCGCACAATTCCCATAAAAATATTCTAAAGAAATCACCTTGAAACTCAAGTCAAAAAGGGGAAACCCAGATATCCGATGATGCTGATTTTTTTCGCTAGATCTCATTGTTTTATGTTCAAGATTTCTAGAACAGCTTCTCAGATTAAATTCACTTTTCACAATGCATTGATCCATTCAGTTCGAAAAACTGGTAGGGCTAGTAGGTGCCATACATAATACTAGGACTTTATCTAAGATGCAGGAAAGATTTCGATTTGCTTTGAGATGCGCACTCGATGAGTAGATAGAAAAGGGATTGATGAAGATTTTCAAGGTTTCCTGCAAAACTATGGAGCATGCCCAAGGAAGATTTTATGTTTTTTTATTTTATGTGGCTTTGAAGCATTCTGCAAGTATAAATTATGGTCTATAGATCCCTCATAAAACCAAAATTGTTACTTGGGTTGATACGTGTAGTATTTAGATGTGATAAATGAAAGAATATTTTTCGTAGATTGATGCACTATTCGAGAATCTTCTGATTGAATTTAAAATGTGATACCCTCTTTGACGTATACGGAATGGCGAGCTGTCAAGATTCGTACATTTTACGGTCTATATCCAATTTTGGAACGATCCACGTGAGATGCCATCTATACATCATTTACTTATCGGTGATAAGTAAGCGTTAGCGTTGTTAAGATATACTTCGTAGATTGGATAACATTGGATAACGTAGGGGAGTAAACATTGATTCCAATCTAAATAAGAATACCAGAAGCATGACTGTCGCTATTCCCAGCCACACCCATCTTTACCATAACTAGGGATAGAGAAGGAGATGGTGATGTAGTACTTACTTAACGAGAGGCCACAGACTTAGCGACACCCACATAAGTGCTACGGAGTTGGAGGTTCGGGAAGGGTATTCGGTTAGGATTCGCCTCAATGCAACCAAAAGTATATATTGTTTACGTGCTGTTCAAATAGCCAACTATCGAAAGAAAATATTCATTTTGTTTAGTGACCATGCATTTTAAGAGTCATGATGGGGAGCTTGGGATTAAACTCATGATTTTCTGCTCAGTAAGCAAAAACGATCCCTCCAGGGTCATCGAGCATCTCACAACCATAACGTTTCGCGACTAAAGCCGAGTATGTTTTTTTGCTTGGTATGTAACGCACGACTGAAATGCGCAATAATGAAAATAGTATCCGAAGTTGATAGTTAATTTTAAATATACAAATTACGATGGCGATTTATTGTTTTGTGGAAGAGCTTGGGGTTAAATCCATGATTTTCTGCAAAAGCTCGGGCATCTCACAATCCACAGCGCTTCACGTCAAAGTACGATTAAGTTTTCTTTTGGTTTGTAACGAACGAATAAGATACGAGATAATTCATGTTCTTTCTACGGTCGATGGATAATTTAAAATATACGAATAGTACTGCCAACGACGACGTGAAAATGAATTTTAAAACTATCTTTTGCCCAGGATAAAAACATTTTGGCACCTCCACTGGATCCTCATGTGCATCTAGTTCTAATTCTTGTTCTTTGTTTTGCGCTAAAAGTCCTTGCCGTAAAATATGTTCGTAATCTTTCGCTGTTTGTTTCTGTCCTCCGTGGTGGACGCTCGTGTTGGCGAAGTATTTCCTCTAATGCTGTGCTACGGTTACCGTGCCAGTGTTCGCGTCGCACCTCCTCACTTTGCTATTGTCGGATTGACAAGCTACACCACCCAGCTGTATCCATGTTTCAGCTGGTAGTCGTTTGTTATCATATGACTCGTGGAGGCGTGAGATAGGGACTTGTGAGGACCGGAGATAGGTACCACGCTCCTTCCAGGTTGTCAACTCACCATTTTCTAGCCCATTTACTTATCGGTGCTAAGTTCAATCCAGAGCACCCATTCTTCGAATCTACATACTCTGTCTTTATATCAAATCCTTCTATCATGATATTTGCCACACATCCGCAAGGGAATACGCATAAATAACGTAGCCTTTTTGGTTCAGAAGCTGTGACCTGCCATGTATTAGGTATAGCAGAGAACGCTACGAAGGCTGGTCTAAAAAAAAAATAAAATATGATACGGGATTCCTTTGTTCCTTGGTGTTTTGCTTCTGGAGTCTCTATTAAAAATTTCTAAAAATTGTATTGTTGCAGAGCAATTCCTCCCTCCATCAACACAGTGTAACAAATTGTAACACTTTTCTACACTCCCTTCTCCCAGTATAATCC
The DNA here is from genome assembly GCF_037179485.1 of Ochlerotatus camptorhynchus. NCBI lineage: Eukaryota > Metazoa > Arthropoda > Insecta > Diptera > Culicidae > Ochlerotatus > Ochlerotatus camptorhynchus. Next base: position 146,642 of record NW_027040636.1, on the reverse strand, counting down.
TCTCTCATTTTATATTCTACTGGTAGGCTTTCGGAGGGATACTAAAAGATACGCACTCGTTCACTGATCACTGTATTTAATACTTCTGATCTACATCGTTTATTGCTCTCGGTTTTATAACAGTACACGAAAATAGTGATTAGTCATACAGACTGTGTTTATATGTTTTGGTGAACAGCAGTTGTAGACATTGGAACTTCGAAGTCGGAGGCTTACTAGATGCACACTAAATATGATTTAAGAACATTTCAATACTCTATACTACCGATGCTTTTTCAAATCTATTTTAATTAATTAATTTTAATGCTTCACAACAAGCAAAACTTCACCGCATTAACAAGGCTCGATTATTTAAACAAGGTTGACAGTATTTTGAATTTTAAATTTAGTGAACAGCTTTTGAAATGAGGGTCAAAATTTGCTGTTGACAGATCGGTAAAAAATTAGCGAAGTCGGTAATCATTTCTAAGTGTGTATAAGCATCCATTCTATGATTGTTTATAAACATGCTGATTAAACGAATTCGATTTCAAAAATACACAAAATTGTTATCAATTTTCTTCTTCTTGGTTCGAGCTGACCGTCTTATGATTGGTTGATCATGTAGGTCAGAGTTGGCTGAGCTTAACATGGAAGATGATAATAATGCATCTGGATGGATCTCGCTTCTAGACGGTGAGGGTGCTTGGAATGAAGAATCGAGCATTGGAGTATCCACATCTTCCTCAGAATCCTCTCAACTCCTTGATACCGACTAAAGCGCCACCCTGCGCCGTTCAATTGTTACTGGTACCCTCAATTGCCCCCTGTAGGCCGAAACTGGATGAGAACCGATCGTGATCTGAAACATATTTTTAGAAAGCTAAAGTTTTTTATAATATGCCTTGTCTCCAATTGCCAACCATTCAAATGGGTTCACTCATTGTTTCTGGTCGAGGTTCAGGTGAATTACTTCCAAATGGTTCAGTTAACTGATTCTTGAATCGTTTCATAGGGTTTACCAACTCTAGCAACGTTCTAAGCTTGTAACCTAACATCTTGTCTCCAGTAGAAGTGAACCAGCTGTTACGGTAGTTGAGCAAGAAATAATTCAATCGGTCCTGCAAATCAAGATGTCTAAACTCTCGAACCATAATTTCTTTAAAACCTCTTTCGTCACTCTCACCAAACGTTCTGACTGACGATTACTCTGTGGATTATAAGGTGGGCTCTTCATAACTCGGATCCTTTGCCCCTCAAGAAAATTCACGAACTGTGTTGAGTTAAATGGTGGTCCGTTATCAGTCACTTCTATATCTGGTAGGTCAATGCGTTGAGGTATATATATTATGTCACGCTCTAAGGGGGGGGGGGTCTAAGATTTTGTGACAAGCAATGTATTAGGTATAGGAAAAACGTCACGATAGGGGGGGGAGGGGGTAATTTTTTGCTCGATTTAGCGTAACATAATTAATGCATGGGCCCTGTAACAAGGCATAACAGTTTCCCCACTGACCACTACTGACTGATGTTACGTGTAATAATCTTTTTTTATCAAGTACCGTAATCCGGGATCAAATTGATCACCGGGGTGATGTTGATCATAATGAAATCTTGATATCAAGAGACCCTAGTAATTGCGTTCATGAGATTTTCTCAACAAAATACTATCCTGCATAAATTTGTTGAATTTATGCAGCATAGTATTTTGTTGAAAAAAAAAACTTTTAAATTTTATTTAGCTGATGTTCAATACTATACAATATCAACATTCAACAACACATTGTTTCAACACTGAAAACGAGACTAGCTCAGAGAATGAGTTAGTTTTATTCAATTGTGAGTCACTTTTATTCATTCGTATGGAGAAATGTCTAAAAACGTTTGTCACTCAGCGCATGAATTACCTATTCTTCCAGAAATTTCTCCATACGAATGATTAAGATTTAATTTCCGTGTGGTTTTTCGCAGAAATTCTTGTGATTTTTAAAGAATTGGCGTACATTTAGACGCAACTGTGTGTTTTAAGAAATCTGTATTGAAATTTCTACTAAAAATACACTTCGCACAAGGATTTTAGCGCTTGATTGGGATTCAGTCAATCCAAATATATACAGCACATTTGCTATAAATGCACTGGAAAGTTATTTTAGGGGTTGATCAATTTTACCACATATCGACATTTTTAAATTTGAGACCTAAAAAATTTCCTGAAAATAAAATTCCAAGTGATCATGTGTAACGATAGAGTCCTCCTAGCTACTGCTTTTAAGATCATTAGTTGGTCAATGTCATTTTTCATTGAAATTTCTTTTGATATTATCGTTAAACAGTGATCAATTGCCCCCCGGTTTAGAGGGAAATTAGGATCGATATCAAATTAATCAGATTTTTTGCATAGAGCTTCGAAATGTTCATCATAATCTTTTGGCAATCTGATCTCTTCCAGTAACTTCTGATTTTGATAGTTCATCAATTTTGCACCATCTCCTCATCATCATGATCAAAACCTACGAACAATTCCGCAACCTAAGGAATATCCCCGTTTAATCTTCCTAGTAGGGTTATGTTTGGCCTGGAAACACTGTTTTATTTTTTTTCCAAATGCATTAGGGAACCTAATGCACAAGGTGAATCGATATTTATGTGTAATCTCACCTAAATGTTAGGTCATTAGAAAAATATTAAAATTTATATGTTTAACGAAAATTGCAAAATTATTGTTTAAATTTCCTGTTTTCTAAATACTGCGGGGCAAAATGCGCATGCTGATACCATGCTAAGGCAGCATACATTTAGGCTTTATCTATGTTCTTCCTCTATTAAATTTCATAGGTTCACGCCTGATATTTATGCGTTCCACACAACTATGCGCTGTACACATTTTGCCCCACTTAGAGTAACACATAGTAATGTTGAAAATGACTACTATTTTTCTAGTAAACATATCAGTTGAGCCATCGAATCGGAAGATTAAGGATATATCTAAGATCTTGCATCAATCGAATCGTAAATGTTGGTAGTAGTCATAAATTTAAAGAAATTGTCTCATTTTTTCTGGCAAAACTGTTTTTTATTTAAATTTTATGAATTTCAGATGATTTGCATTATACAGTTTTTTGCTTCCATTCACATAGTATGGGAGTAAAATGATCATGCTAAGGAAGATCCCCGTTTAATCCACAGAGTGAATCGACATTTAAGTCAAATGCCATTTATTTGTTGGATTAGTAGGCCATTGACTAGATATTGCTATTGATATGCTTAACAAAAATTGATAAATTATTCTTTAAATTGTAGAAATTGAAAAGTTTTACAAAAACCTGGTTTCAACACACGAAGGGCAAAATGCACAAACTGATTTCATGTCACGGATGCATACATTTAGGCCTTATCTTTGATTTCTACATTGAATATTAAAGGTTCACGCCTGGATTGGTTTGCTTTCCACACTGTAATTCAGGGAGCGCATTATATCACACTTAGAGTAACATATTGTAACGTTGAAAATAACTAATATTTTTCGAATAAACATGCCATATGACCGATTGAGTCGAAAGATGAAGAATGTAGTTAGCAACTTGCTTCAATCAAATATTTAATTTTAGAAGTATTCAGAGATACCAACTGTTTCAAGAAACTACTATTTTCGCAAGGTTTTGTGCTAGCATTTGTGACACATTTTTGTGTGACGCTATATCGCAGCCTTACAATCGAACCGCCAACTTATCAATACCGGCGCCGTTATCCAGCCAAGGTTGATCGATTGGCCAGCAATGCCATCGTTGCCACTCAGCGTCAGCTGATCCACCACCGTCATCGGCCAAGTTCCGGACAACCACCTGTTTACACTGCCAGACCGCCAGCTTGTCAGCCGGTCTACCACCAAAGTCCCGCTTTTGTGGTTGACCCGCTTTTGGTCATTACCATCGCTGCTGCTCATCGTCAGTCGAGCCGTCATTGTCACTGGCCAAATCACCCAGCAAGACACGGGTCCACAGTGGAGGACCTCCCATTCGTCAATCAGTCTGTTTTTGACGACGTACAGTTGCAAGGTTTGGTTGAATCATAACTTTGCTAGCGACATCTACTCAATCAACGCGCTGCTGAGGTAGTTCGCGTCACTAAGATATTTCGCTTAATAGACACTTTGATCAACTTTTTATTGCACCAATAGGTAGTATTTTGGTGCTAAATGCTATTCTAATCTAAAAACATACTATTACTGTAAAAATGTTTTCGAAGACAAAAATAAGAGCATTCCTAACATTTGATATATGAATCAACTTGCTGCATTTCAGCTTTGTGTTATGTGTAAAAATAGAATGTTTTTCGATCACAAATTAGCGTCTTTAATGTTAATAGTTCTGAGTTTCGGGTGGGTAAATTTGCGCCGCTGATGCTGCTGATGCTTAAATTGCTGTTATCAGTTACGTAAAATAGGAGTTACAGATAGTGAGAACCTTATAAACGTGTTCTACATGCAACCTACATTTATAGTTCCCGCAATAATAACGTACGGATAGCAAAACATAACGATAACATCCAGCAAAAAGCATAACACTTACGAGGCGGCGCATATTACCCCTGCCCAGCGAAAAAATAAATTCGCTACCTATTTGGAGAATCATTTTATTGGTGATGAATCCATATTTTCACATGATGTTTTCGGTAACACCAAGAAGATTATTGAAACTAATAAAATCGCTGAATTAGAACGTTTATTTTTCATTAAAATATAGTGAAAATCGATCATTTCCTTTGGGGTTGCTTATTACCCCTTGTATCCATATTTCATTAAATTACGATAAATCAATAAGGTGGAGAAAAACGATGCAATATGATAAGGTGGAAACAAAAAGAAAATGAAACAGCTGGTGTGAGCCATTTTTTTCCATACATATTTCGATAATGCATCGAAAGTGGCTTTTTAGTCATGCGTTGCAGTAAAGGGACATATAGTGAACTTAAAAAGCTTACTGGTTACAAGCATAGCTTGCAAATTGTTGCACACCATCCAATTATTGCCCACTTTACATTGTTCATTGTCCAGCATTTATTCATGGCCAGGACATTTGTGACATAACATTAATCAATTATAGATTTCTTAAAAGTATACTTTTCATATTCAGAAGGTATAAGAAATATTGCCATTCTTAATTTTACAGCTGAAGGTGTGCAACAATTGACAATAATTTTATTACTGGCATATTAGCATATTATCGCGGTCTTTATCAGTGGACTTATGGTTTTATGGAAATTAATGTATAATAACTTTTGGGAAAAAAAATATATCTTCCAAACATGTTTGAATCTGTTGATTTTTATCTCAAATTAGAAAGGAAGTAATGTAACTAACATCCAAGAAACTACTAACATCCAAGAAACTAACTGCTTGAGCAATTACCAATCCATTTTATCCAAAGCTCTTATTCCTGGTAATAATGCCTGGCTGACTGGGTTGACTGCAGCTAACCGGATCGAATCTCAACTTAATCTGTCAATTTTTGTCGTTGCTCTTCTAGCCTATTAAATGCATAAATACGACTTGATAGTATTATGATTCAAATTTAAGCTTTTTTTGGTTTGGTTTTTGATGGTCTTTTCAACACGCTACAATCATTTAATAATTTTGAATTATAACTCTCAGTGATGCAACAACTTGTTTCAGGTTAGGAAGAAATTCTTATTTTAAAATGAATTCATAATTCGTAGATTGAATGATAAAAAATGCTAAAGATCACTGCCCCGTGTGTTTCATTGTCTTAAGATGGAAATTTCAGAATATAATCTGAAGTATTGTGTAATAAACCGAAAACAAGTTTAGCCGGGTTTGATTTTCAATGCAATGTTTTACCATGTAACTGTATGGATTGTGTTAATCTATCGCCATTTCACACGTATTAGGTGATTTTGAATCTTTGGTGCAAATATGACACAATATCAATCATCAACTGTAGCGCCCGCGTGAAAAACAACACAACACAAAGAATAATTAAAAACAAATCATGATAAGTCAAATAACGCACATTTTACATAGAAAAAAAAATCTACAGACTTGTATCAAATACAACATAGCAAAGCCATCAATATCATTACGACTACATTATTAACCAAAAGTACAGTTACATTTGACACGATAGAAAACAAGGCAATTTATTATGTTTGGCAGGCCATTCATAGCCGTATCCATTTGAAAAGCATTCTTTGGTTTAGTTCAGTTCGTTTTCCAAAGGCAGCTGGTTAAGGGAGAGCCCGGTTTTGTCTCGGCTTTACTATAACAAAGCGTATCATTAAACAATTATGTTTTTCATTTTTTTTTCTCAAATATAGTAGCAAATCAGAATGACACATATAGTCCGATCAAACTACAAATTGCAGCATACAAACAAGAGCAAACACTACAATTGCAATAAGGCAATGACGACAAGTTTTTCGAAATTTGATTGCTCCTTGGTTCTACCAAAATTCTGATGAAATCCAGAAAAAAGGAAGTAAGAAAATATGAAAAATGTTACAAAAAGTCTGAAACTATATAATAAATATAAAAAATAACATTACATACTTTATTAAAGTATATATTTATTATCAAGAATATACATAAAGAACTCGATGACAAACAAATCGGAAAAAAATGAAACGGTAGAATTAAAAACTACACACAAAAGTTTTAAGTCGACGCGTATTTATCAACTTTTTATTGAAAAGGAAAAACAAAAACATTGTAAAATTGCGAAGTTCAATGTAAACAATAAAAAGCAAAATAGGTGAAGATATATGAAAATGCATAACTGCAAACCAACCAACCAACCAATTGCTTGTGAAAAACACACCCACACACAGAACACCTTATAGTCGAGAAATATAAATGGGATATCACGAAAGGGAATAATATTTATGTTGATTCTAATCCTGCATACAACAAATTTTGTTTTTCAGTTTATTTGTAAAAAAAAGAAAACATCTGATGTAGCATAAATCAACTTTAAAGACTTCATCAGTAGTGAAACAAAACAAAAAAGCAAAACAAATAGTTCCATCACTAGAAACACACAAAACGTATAGGTAATCAAGCATCACGTACAGCTCGAGAGAAGAAAGTAGAATCAGTCTAGGGAAGGACTCAACGTAAAATTTACTAAACAAATTGAACCCATACAGAACTGTTAGTTTCATCGGAAAACGACTTTTCGTTTCGTATATATTTACGCGGAAAAAAAAGCTAAATCTCAAAGTTTCTAGACACATTATCGCTTGCTAGGTTTTGTCAAATTGCATTCGAAATCGCAGCTTGGTATCGAGTTTTCTATTCATGTTCAAAGTTAGTTTCATAAAAAGAAAGGCAAAAAAAAAAACAAATCGTCGAGAAAGATCATCAATTGTTTCTTCACACTGGTGAATCACTTTAAACCTAGATACAGCAAGGGGATGCCTTGTGAAGAGAAACAAAATTAATAATGTGAGATATTTAACATCATTCAAAAGCATCCTAACAACAACAGCAACAAAAAATCGATGAACATAATAAAAATTAAGAAAACAATGAAACTTGATTGGGTTTCTCGGATGTCGATATTGTACATTTTGTATTGATCCTAAGTGATTTTTTCGGTTTAGAAACGCTAGTAACAAAACGAGGATGCCGAATGCAGAAAAAACAGAAGAAATAAAAAGAAGATATTATATAAAATTTAATAAATGATAGTTAAAATAAATGCTTATATAAACAATTGAATCAATTTGATTTTCTACGCTAGATGCCATCCGAAGAAGTCATTGCTATGGATAAATCAAATCGCTCTGCTGTCTTTGTCCTGCTGTATTTTAATCCATTTTATATATTAGTTTTATATATTAACAGACAGATTCACTGAATCAAGTGCGACTGGTGGGCGCAAAACGGACTGATAATTATTGCGTCGGAAAAAGGTAAAATATCACAACAATTAAAAAAAAAATCGACAGAACTTAAACAAATCTCACGCTGGAGATATCTCACATGGGGAAACTTAACTTTTTGATCTCCTCGTACGATTCTTTTGCCATAATGGTTTACACACCTAGAAACTATCGCCGACATCGGTAATTTTTACCAAAATCTGAACAGCTGAACTTTTCGGTAAAATTTATGCAATTCAATTCAATTCCTTTTCAGCTACTTTGAAACTAAGTTTCCACTAAAATGATAAGATTTGATCATTTAAACAAGGTTGAACATGTTTTGATATAATTTTCAAATTCAATAGCCTTTAAATGCCTTAGTTATTAATTAATTTCGAAGTCGATAACTTTTTAGTTATTAATTAATTTCGACTGCTCTCAGGACAACACTGCAACTTGCTTAAGGTGAATTGCTGTGACATCCTTATTCTCAGAACCACTTCGAAACTTTTAATTGCACAAATATCAGCATCTCGTGCAACATTCAAATTGTTACTCCACGTTTGCTGCACTGCAGCATACATGAAGTAGCAATTTCAGGTGAAATGGGGCACCGATATCAGAGATTTGTGTAATTGAAAATTCGAAGTGGAAGTACATGTATAGCCTACCTGGTGGCCATTTGTGGACTCTACAAGGAATCACCTTAATGACCAGTGTTAGGAAAATCTGAAAATCTCAAATCTCACGAATGAGATTATTCACATACGAGTTTTACCTTGCGAAATTCAATTGCATGAAACCGATGAGTTTTCTGTTTTAAAAATGAATTGCTTTATATTTTCTTCTTCATTTCTCTGTTTTATTGTGTGGTAACACCATTCCGTTTGGCGCAGCATGAACCGCTATATTGCCAGCTTAATTTCTTTTCAGTCTCGTGGATCTTTATATATTGGCGTTATTAATTGTTATTAGTGTTCTTTTTGTATCAGTGGATTGAAAATTAACGAAAAATGCATCAACGCTTGGGTGGTTTTTATGAGGTTGCTGTCGTTTTTGGCGTTGTGAGTATGAGTGCGTGAAAATGCAAGAGAAACTCAAGCGAATCTGTATGAAAGTTTATTCTTTCGGCAGGGCTCAATAATGATATTTGTAATGATTTCCCGAACACTGACTATGACGTGCAACAGTTGACGGCAAGGTTGCAAAGACTCATTTCAGCTAAAACAATGTTTTTCTAAATTATGAAATAATTAGATGCCATGATCAAATTTTGAATTGGTAGGATACAAGAAGAGGTTGCAAAGAATGTGTTTGACATATTAAAACTGTTTATTTCACTTCATGAGAGTCACAATCAGCGATTTTTCACAAACTCACTCACTCACTCACTCACTCACTCAGCGATCAGCAAATCGCTGATTGTGACTCATAGAAAGCAAAATTTACAGGTTTTATGTTTCCAACGCATACTTTGTAACCTCTTCTTGTAAGTTACAAGTAAAACATGCCATCATACCATCTTTTGGTTTTATTATTCCGAAAAACATTATTTTAGCTGAAATGAGTCTTTGCAACCTTGGTTGACGGTGTGTTAAATGAGTGCACAACTCAATACCATGGTTAGCTTAAAACTATCTTTATTTACAAAATTATGTAGGTTATATAGCTTTATAACATAAATATTTAGAAATTTAGGATGCGTAATATGGGGCCCGACGGAGCTAACGTCGGTAAATGCGCAGCTATAAAGCAAATCCATGCAGGAGGTGGCTGGGTTAGGTTCACCGTCCGGGTTCGGTTAACCCTCCGTTACTCGCGCTGTTGTACTTTGTACAACACATATGAGTTTTCCATTGCCATTTTGTTGCTGAGTTACCAATCGATCTGAAACCAACGAGTATTCCTCAAAAAACTTGTTTTTATCTAAACAAGCTAAACTTTCATTACAGTAAACACCTAAAGAATGCGGATAATAAGGAAAATGTAAATGGAAACCGCGTAAACTGTGACCATACTACGTGGGATTTGACTTCATTGATTACAATATGGAATATATCGAGATCCTGACCAGATAGAAAGTTACTGTATCCGACAAAGTTGTTCAGGAGCTCATAGCCTTGTCGCTGGCGGACAGTAGTTCAGAATTTTCTCACAACGTAGCGCTAGTATACATGTGATATATCTCGAGATCCTGACCAGATAGAAAGTTACTGTCCTTCACAAAGTTTTTCAGAAGGTCAAAGCCTATTGCTTGGTGCTCAATAGTTCAGAATTTGCTCACTAAGTGACGCTTGTATACACGTGAAATTCTCATATAAAATATCTCGAGTTCCCAACCAGATTGAAAGGTACTGTCTTCAGCATAGTTGTTCAGGAGCTCAAGGGTTTTTCGCAGATGGACAGTAGTTCAGAGTTTTCTCACTTTGCGGCGCTACTATACAGGTGAAACTATTGCATATAAAATATCTCTAGATCCTGACCAGATAGACAGTAAATGTATTCGGCAATGTTTTTCAGGAAGTCAACATCTTTTTGTTGAGTAACAATAGTTCAGAATTTTCTCACTATGCTGCGCTAGTATATATGTGCCTTTCTAGTATATTCAATAGTTCGAGATCTTGATCAGCTAGAAAGTTGCTGTCTTCGGCAAATTTGTTTAGGGGGTCAAGAATTTTTGGCTGGTAAACAGTAGTCTTTTGGCTGGTGGACAGTAGTTCTTGACCAGATAGAAAATAACTGTCGTCGGCAAAGTTTTTGCACGTGGGCAGTTGTTTAAAATTTTCTCACTACATAGCGCTAGTGAAATGCGAAATTCTCGCCTGTGATATATCTCGAGATCCTGACCAGATAGAAAGTTATTGTCTTGAACAAAGTTGTTCAGGAGGTTAAAGTCTATTTTTTGGTGCACAATGTTTAAGAATTTTCTCATTACGCGGTACTAGTGTACACGTAAAATTTCCACGTATAAAATATCTCGAGATCCTGACCAAATAGAAAATTACTGTCTTCGGCAAAGTTGGTTAGGAGATCAAAGCTGTTTTGCTGGTGAACAGTAAATAGTTCAGAAAAAGTTCGGTATGTGGCGCTAGTGTGCATGTAAAATATTTGTATATGCTAAAGTTTAAGGTCAGGAAGCAACTGTCATCGTCAAAGTTGTACATGCGGTAAAGTTCTTCCGGATGATGAACATGCAAATGTGTTTTGTTCAAAGCTCTCTCATTTTACATCCAATTTTTGATCTCCTTAGGTTATTTGAATGGTATGAATGGTATAGCATAAAGGTTCTACTTCTACTTTTAATTTAAAATTTTTTTTTTCAAGTGAATTCTGAAGAAATCAATCATGATTCTTCAGAGTAACTTTTGAAAAATATTGTAACTTTGAGTGAAATTTTGGTATACAAAATTTGAAAATGATATTGAGCAATTTGCCTCTTTGTATTTCCTTTCAAAATCTTTCAAATGTTCTAAAACAACGAAAATTTGACGTTTTTAGGGGGTGTCCTTAAACTTATGATCGGGAGTGTACGGTTTTATAAATTTCTCCATTCAACTGAGCTAAAGTGTCTCACTCTCTGAGTTAGTCTCGTTGTCCGTGCACACGTAAATACAGGTATTTTTTTTGTTCTAGACCTCTCGATAAATCATTTTGAAATTAGTCTAAAATGAAAGGGAGGCTTTAAACATTAATTTGGTGGAAGTTTCAGCGATATTGATCTTTTAAGATAATGTTTTCCATCTGAGATACGTGTTACCACTAATTTATCAGAGGTATACAAGTGGAACGACTCACCCCAATTTATGTCCACAAATCTGCATGAAAATCTTCACCAGTAAAAGAAATCCAGAATATATTTGTCGACTAAAGGGTGTCCACGATGAAATTGCCACACACAAAATTGATTCGCAAAATTCGAGTTTTCATCCGATTGCCATCAAATTTTCAGGGATTGAGAAATAACTATTAAACTTCATTTTACCATTTTACTCGTATTTTATTTACAGTCCATACGCAAATGCCCGCACCTTGGCCTTAACCCCGGCCATAAGATTCTGCACAACCTGTGAATCAACCGTTTTTTGCATGTAAACCCATACTTTCTTCAGTTCCTCGACTGTCTTCACTACCTTAGGTCGTTTAAGAAGGTGCTGCTTCATAATCGCCCAGTACTTCTCGATGGGGCGGAGCTCCGGAGTGTTGGGAGGGTTGAACATTTTCGGCACGAAATTGACCTTATTGTCCGCATACCACTTCAGCACGTCCTTGGAGTAGTGGCATGAGGCCAAATCCGGCCAGAAGATTGTTGGGACGTTGTGGGCCTTCAGGAGAGGAAGCAGCCGCTTCTGGAGGCACTCTTTTATGTACACCTGTCCGTTCATCGTGTCCTGGGTCACGAAAGGTGCACTCCGCTTCCCGCACGTGCAGATGGCTTGCCAAACCAGGAATTTCTTCGCAAATTTGGACATCTTCTGAGTGCGGACATGCTCCGGAACGCTGAACTTATCCTTGGCCGTGAAAAACAGGTTGCCGGGGATCTGTTTGAAGTCGGCCTTCACATATGTTTCGTCGTCCATGATGCAGCATTCAACTTTCGTCAGCATGTTGAGGTACAACTTCCTGGCACGGGTTTTGGCGGACTTGTTCTGCTTCTCGTCGCGATTAGGGGCCTTTTGTACCTTGAACGTTCGAAGCCCAGCCTTAGTTTTGGCCTTCTGGACAAAACTTCGGCTTAGGTGCAGCTTCTTAGCCACATCCCTAACGGAGGCGTTCGGATTTCGGTTGAAGGCCCCAACTACGCGGTTGTGATTTTTGGTGTTGTACGGAATACTTTTTCCTTCACTTCTGGGCTTCCGATCGGTGGTCAACCGTTCCTCGAACCGCTTAATCACTCGCGACACCGTGGAATTCGCGATTCCCAACGTTTTAGCGATGGAACGATGCGAGAGATCCTTGTTCTCGTGATGAATGCGCAAGATTTTATCACGCACGAGCTGTTCTTTCGACTCCATTTCCGCGAGTTTTGATCACAGGACTTTAAAACTTGCAGGATGTAAATAATGCACTATGAACTAAATCCACCCAAATTTTCATTAAATTCTACCCAACGGTTAAAAAGTTAGAGCAATTTCATAGTGTGGCAATTTCATCGTGGACACCCTTTATGGCTGATGTAAAGTGTGATTTTTATTTTATGATATTAGATTAATAAGAATTGCCCGCCAAGTGATGAGAAAATTATGAACTACTGTTCATCAGCCAAAATATCTTTATCTGCTTAACAGCTTTGCCAACTACAGTACATATCTAGCTGTTAAGGATCTCGAAATAATATATATGCGAAGATTTCACGTATATTCTAGCGCTGCGTAGTGAGAAAATTATGTACTGTCGACCATCGAAAAAGTTTTGATCTTCTGGACAACTTTGCCAATAACAGTTTAGCAGGTCTTGAAATATATCTAATGCAAGAATTGCACGTGTATGCAAGCGCAATGATGTGAAAAAAAAATTTAATTTCTGTCTACCAGCCAAAAAGCCTTGGCCCTCTGTAAAATTTTGCTGAAAACAGTAACTTTCAATCTGCTCAGGATCTCGAGCTGTCGTATATGCGAGAATTGCATGTGTATACCAGCACCGAGTAGTGAGAAAATTCTGAACAACTGCTCACCAACGAAAAGATCTTGACTTCCTGAACAACTTTGCCAAAGACATTTACTTTCTATCTTGTCAGAATCTAGTGATGTATCACCTGCGAGAATTTAACATGTATACGAGCATTACCTAGTGAGAAGATTCTGAACTACTGTTAACCAGCATAACGGCTATGATCTCCTGAACAGCTTTGCCTAAGACAGTAACTTTCTATCTGGTCAGAATCTCGAGATATTTTATATGAGAATTTCACTTGTATACTAGCGCCGCGTAGTGAAAAAATTCTAAACTACTGTCCACCAGCCAAAAATACTTGACCCCCTGAACAAGTTTGCCCAAGACAGTAACTGCTCAGGATCTCGAGCTATTGTATATGCGAAAATTTCACGTATAAACTAGCGCCACGTAGTGAGAATTTTCTGAAATACTCCACCAACAAAAAGATCTTGACTTCCTGAAAAACTTTGGCGAAGACAGTAACTTTTTATCTGGTAAGGATCTAGAGATATTTTATAGAGATCTCCAAGTGCAATCTCACGAACACTAAAATCCAACATCCATACGTAAAAACGAAGAAGAAGAAGAAACAAAAAGGTATCGCGATATCACAACTACTTAAAAAGGTAGCGCACGGTCTCACGCACACTTTTGTACATCTGGAGAACTCTATAAATGCGAGAATTTTACATCTATACTAGCGCCGCGAAGTGACAAAACTCTGAACTACTGTCCATCAACGAAAAGGCTTTGATCTTCTGAACAACTTTGTCAACGACAGTAACTTTCTATCTGATCATGATCTCGAGATATATTACATGCGATAAATTCACATGTATTATAGCGCTACGTAGTGAGAAAATTCTGAACTACTCTCCACCATCGAAAAGGTTCTAATCTCTAAAACAACTTTGCCGAAAACAGCAACTTTTTATCTGGTCAGGATCTCGAGATTTTCCATGTTGTAACCAATTAAGTCAAATCCCACGCAGTACGGGCACCGTTTACGCAGTTTGCATTCACATTTTCTCTATTATCCGCATTTTTTGCGGGTTAACTGTGATTAAAGTTTAGCTTGTTTAGTTAAAAATAAGTTTTTTAATGAATAGCCGTTGGTTTCATATCGATTGGTTGCTCGGCTGCAAAATGGTAATGGAAAACTCACACTGTTGTACAAAGTACAACGCGCGAGTACTCGTGTTACAAAAGTTGGCGCGAGTAACGGAGGGTAAGGAATTTTTGGGGTTGAAAAATATATCGATGATTCTACTTGCCTCACAATATATACTAATGCAAAAATAGTACAGGCTAAGAAAGCTCTCAATTAACAACTGTGGCAGTTCTCAAAGAACACTAAGATGGGAGCGGGTGTAAAGTCCCAGTATGGGTGTAATAAAGTCAAAGAAGAAGAAGGGGTGTGTTGAAACGCATCCCTGTTCATGCTATTTGATTTGATATTGTTTCTTTATTAGAATTAAAAATGTTGTCCGATGGGCTGCATTTTACATTAAATACTGTAAAAACTTACAACAGTAGGGTAAAGGCGCCCAGTGGTGCATTCCCGGTTTATTTTCAGTGGAAATTCCATATCACAAAATTGCTCACCGAGTTCCTTTTTTTGCTCACCGAGTTCCTTTTTTTGCCTTGCTTTCACGAGAGTGACGTTTATTGGATCCGTTTCTTTACACGGGTTTGTTTTTGTAACCAGCGGTGTGTAAGTATGTTTGTTTTTTTCCTTGCCTCTCGGGAGGCCGGTTCACCGTGTTCGGATGTCACACTTTCGGCGTGAAGTTCTATCGAGAGTCTCGTCACCGTGTGCGAGTTTGAACACGGTCCGGTTGGTAAATTAGCTGGGGAAAGTGCTATGATAATGTGTCCGTCGCAAATTTTGGCGGTAATTCGGTGGCCGACATTGCCGTGAATCAGCAAGTTACGGCTTGCAAATGTCTGGTCTCTCGCCAGTGCCACAGATTGTGAGCAAGCTGAGGCCTCGCTGACGATGACGATGACGATGACGATGACGATGACGATACCCAAGACTGGACAGGCGGTAGCTGGTGGCCGTGAACGGTTCCTGGGGAAAGCGTTAGACGCGAACCTTCTCCCAGCCTCCTCAGCCGCTGAAACTTTATAAATTATCGCGTATTTCTGTTGTTCATTACATACCAAGTGATAAAGGGTTATACGGTCAAAATTTGGTCAATATCAACTTGACGTATTTCTTTCAATTTTGCATTTAAAAAACCTGAACACCCCTCATTTTGAAGGTGTGTGTGTGTAGAATGTTGCTCCTATTTTGATTTTGGAATTCACTCTTCAGTTGTCAAAATGCCGTCCAAGCAAGAAGAGCAGCGTATCAAAATTTTGCTCGCGCATCGCGAAAATCCGAGCTACTCGCACGCAAAGTTGGCAAAATCGCTAAAAGTTGCCAAATCAACCGTTACAAATGTAATTAAAGTGTTTGGGGAACGTTTGTCGACAGCCAGGAAGTCTGGATCGGGGGGAAATCGAAAACCGGAAGCCGCTGAGACGACAAAGAGAGTTGCCGGTAGTTTCAAGCGAAACCCTAAACTCTCTCTCCGAGATGCCGCAAATAAGCTGGGTGTATCGTCTACAACCGTGCATCGAGCCAAAAAACGAGCCGGACTATCGACTTACAAGAAGGTAGTGACTCCAAATCGCGATGATAAACAAAATACGACGGCCAAAGCGCGATCCCGGAGGCTGTACACGACGATGCTGACGAAGTTTGACTGCGTGGTAATGGACGACGAAACCTACGTCAAAGCCGACTACAAGCAGCTTCCGGGACAGGAGTTTTATACGGCAAAAGGAAGGGGAAAGGTAGCAGATGTTTTCAAGCACATGAAACTGTCAAAGTTCGCAAAGAAATATCTGGTTTGGCAAGCCATCTGTACCTGTGGCTTGAAAAGCAGCATTTTTATAGCTTCCGGGACTGTCAACCAAGAAATTTAGGTGAAAGAGTGTTTGAATAAACGTCTGCTGCCTTTCCTGAAGAAACACGGTTGTTCCGTACTGTTTTGGCCGGATTTGGCATCTTGCCATTACGGTAAAAAGGCCATGGAGTGGTACGCCGCCAACAACGTGCAGGTGGTTCCCAAGGACAAGAACCCTCCCAACACGCCAGAGCTCCGCCCAATTGAGAAATACTGGGCTATTGTCAAGCGGAACCTAAAGAAGACCAAAAAAACTGCTAAGGGCGAGCAGCAGTTCAAGGCAAACTGGCTTTCTGCGGCGAAGAAGGTGGACAAGGTGGCTGTACAAAATCTGATGGCAGGGGTCAAGCGTAAGGCCCGGCAATTCGGATTTGGAAAAGCGGAAGCCTAACTGAATATTTTTCCTGAATTTTATACTAATTGAACTTGAAAAAGAAATTTAATTTGATTTTTTAAATAAACGATTTCACCGATTTACACGCGTTTTTCCTTGACCAAATTTTGACCGTATCACCCTTTATGAGGAGCTCGATGCCTTAGAGCAACCGTTTTTGCTTACTGAGCAGAATATCATGAGTTTAATCTTAATCTACATGGTAATAACAGCATTCGATAATTAAATTAGCAGCTCGTCTGCCTAGTGGCAAACGTTTTTGCTTACTGAGCAGAAGATCATGGGTTCACTCCCAAGCTCCTTCGCGTTATATGATCGTTAATTCACCTTATCGTTTACCAAAACGAACCCTGCTGTAAACCCAACCCTCTTACCCAACATCCCTGTGATTCCTCGTGGAAGTGCAGAGGACTCATCGGCTTCCATCAAAGCGAGTGTCACGTCAACATGTTCCTACCCATTCCTTTCTTGACCTGCGTTCAGGCGATGGTATTGCCTAATTTGAGATCACTAGTTTTTACACATTGAGGATGATTGCTAGTCTCAAGCATCGTCTTTTGGTTATCAGCTTTTCTGGCAATAACAGAGTAGCAACCGTAGGCGGTCAATCATGCTCACGCTCAAATCATATTCATCGGTGTACATAAACATTTCGACCACAAAATACACGAATATTGATTTTTAATCGGTTTTCTGAGGTGTGACCAAAATAGGAACCTATGGCCAATACTGGTGCACTTCCCCTATCTCAGAAATATTTTTAAAAGCCTTAAGTTGATAGCTTTTTTTTTACAAAAAACAATTGAAAAAATCAAATGCAAATTATTAGTTAGATAAGTTAGTTCTCTTAATAAAGAAAACTAACTAAACTAACTAATAATTTGCATTGAAGTTTTTTTTTTAATGAATTAAAAAGCCCAATTATTGTTTAAGTGTATATTTTATTCACATTTTAATATCAATTCTCTACAACGCGTCCTTAGAAACTATTTAGGTACAATCAATAATTTTTGAGATACGTTTGACATAGTTAATGGTGGCTTGTAATAACAACATTTCGATTTCATAGTTGCCGGGAAGGTACGTAAAATTACATTTTGTTAAAAGTGTTATTGCGATGCGAAACAATATCGTTTACAAAGGAGAAAATTGCAAATTCGCTGTGCTTTTTGGATGCTGATAAGCATCCAGCGGGTTTCATATAATGGAAGAGGATATCTTGTCCAGGCTATTTCTCGAAGTGCAAAGAATCAAAATTGATTTTGTACTGATACTATTCGTTTTTTGTGCGTGTCTGGAAAAGGTGACCAAACTACGCAACAATATTTCAGAATTGGCCTTACATATAAGCAATGTATATTTTTTTTGTGTACGGGTTCTGCAAACTGTGATTAAAACGTTTTATAAATCCAAGCATGTTATTTGCTCTGTTGATGATTGTATTATTATGGTCAATGAGTTACTAAGTTAACTCCTAAATCCATAGGCGTAGCCAGAGGGGGGCAGGGAGCACTAAGCTCAGCAACACAAAGGCTTTCGGTGAAATGGCGTTCGGTATTTCGTTTCCTGCTAAAAGCTATTGAATTACATTTTTGTACGGTCAGTTGTAAAAGGCTTTTGTTACACCAAACATAGAAAATGTGTATTTCCTTCTGGAATATCTTGATTTCTTAAAAGAGCTTCATGTCGTCGGCATAAATAAGAAATCTTATGTTTCTAAGGATGAAGAAAATGTTATTGACAAATAATATAAACAGCAGAGTATAGAAAGCTTCTACATGGTTTTTTTTTTTTTTTTTTTTTTTTTTATAAATTTATTTGATAAGGCTCAACCGAATTAACTTTACAGAGCCGAGGATTCTTGGTCACTATACAATACATCTTAAAACTATAGTCAAAAGGTACAACACAATAAACACTTTATCTTCCGCTATCCAAAAAGCCTCCTCCATCAGAACTGGAGCCGCTTCCAGTGGTTTCATTGTATGGCAAATTGTTGTACGCCAACGAGGGTCAGAGCGCGTCCATTGCAGCAATGGACGCAAAACGTGGTCAGCACTCACACACTCATCACGAAACGGTTGCTTTCCAAAGTCGACGACGCATCGACCGAAAGAACTGCTGATGAAGAACAATGAGGAGGACCACACAATGGTTGCTGCCGAGAAAACAGACGATCGCGTAGCACACATCGAGAGTGGCCTGCTTTTGTCGACAGCCGAGTGAACACTGACTCTACATGGTTTTCATTGACGAGTTTGAGAACATTTGTGTTTGTTGAACGTCCTTTTAAGAATCCATGTTGCACTTCCATGGTAATTACTTATGACGGATGTTTTTCTTCTTTTAAATATAGGTACTAGAGCTTTTCCATGACATATTAAAAAGCAAAAAAAAATGGAGCACAAGTTCGAATGCTAAGTTTTTCATAAATCCAAATGCCCGAACTTTCTTCTTAATTCCACCAATAAGGTTTTGTACAACGGTTGAATCGACATTTTTCTGCTTTCAACTATGATTTCAACATTTCATGCTCAGTAGTGACAACTTTAGGATGCTTACGGAGTTCGTGCTTTATTATTATTGTATGGTTGTAGTTGTTACGTAAGGCTTGCTCCGTTTCCCGCACGAACAAATCGCCTGCCAAATAATTAATTTCTTGGGGAGCTTTGACAATTGCTGTTTCCTGAGGGACTACGAAACATCGAACTTTCCCAGTCACGTACTGTTTTCCCAGAATTTGATGAAGTCCGCTTTTACATATGTTTCATCGTCCATGATACTGCAGAGTGGTTTGGTCAACATTTGTGTGTACAGCTTACGTGCCCGCGTTCTAGCTGTCCTATTCTGTCGTTCATTGCGGTATGGAGCTTTCTTAACCTTGAATGAACGTAGCCTTGCTCGTTTCATGGCTCTCTACACGATACTTTTTGTCAGGTGCAGTTTTTTCGTGACATCCCGAACATAATAGTTGGGTTTTCGTTTAAAGGCAGCAACCACTGGCTTGTGATCTTCAACGCAGTACACAGAGAAAAAAATTACCCTAAATTTAAGTTCTTTTTACTTAATTTTGGGTAATTTTGAGTTTTGCATCCCACTCTCACTTTTTGTTGTTGTCAAAAACGGAACGAGAGATTCGACTTTCTCATGACTATCGTTCAATAAGCTACTAGTGAGTATATGAGATATTCTCAAATTTGAGTCAATCGAACTTAATTTTAGGTAGAAAATACTCACGAGTAAGTAATTATTTTTGCCGTAGTCAAATGTATACTACTATTAGCGGTTTACTTTTTTTTTTCCTTTGGTTTGTTTTTTCCGTCGATCTTGTTTTCCGTGCTGAGCACCAATGCTACCGACGTGCCAGGAAGGCAGCTCCCACACCTGGACCCTACCTATCGACCCATCAACTCATGAACCGGGGACCAACGGCTTTACTTCCCATCCGAAGGAAGGCGTGATCAGAGATGAACATCAGAACATCCCGGCGGCGCCGACTGGGATTAAACCCAAGCCTTCTGGGGTGAGAGGTAATCACGCTTACCACTACACCACCGGCACCGTTAGCGGTTTACTGAAAATTAGCTTATTGAACGGAACATGGGAGATGAGTGAAAAGAACTTAATTTTGGGTAATTTTTCGGTTCCGTGTACGGAACAATAAACGCTGAGGAAAACTCACCCAAAATTTTATTAAAAATAACCCAAAGGGCAAAATGTTATAGTTTTTTTTAAAGTGATGCAATTTAACTATGGACACCCTTTACTTCTCAAATGCAATATCAATGGCTAGTTTTAGTTGGTCGCGAATATTCAAATAGTTTCCCCATTTATTGTTCAGAGTTGGTTGGAAATGCTATACTAATATCAACGTGAAGCTTTAGTGTGTTAATTTATTAGCTAGAGAAAGTTCTAGTTCCACTAGAGTACAGCAGTGTGAAAATTGAATAGAAGTTGAAATTGAGCGAAGGGCCATTGAAGCTAGTACTAGTCAAACGCACACTCTTTTACCTAGCGCATACATTAATGGATAAGGGGACTTGAGGTTTTTCTTCAAATCCACAGGAAAAAGAGTGCGCGGTTGACTTGCTCATATACTGTCTACAGCTGTGGAATAATTCTCGTGACATTTATCATTACCTAATAGTACGTTCAGACTACAGAGTTATAACATGTTATAGCGCTATCTTGATGGTGGTTTCTGTGTTGCAATTATTTGCCAACCGTTATAACATGTGATAACTCTCCAGTCTGTACAGCGTTTAAAGCCGTTGCCGAAAGCGTTTCCAGGCGACGGTGTGTTGTTCCCATTTGCAACCCTACACTGAGTGGCGCTCTTTGCGTCGGAGCCGTCGGAGCGATGGCTACACATTACCCACATCGTTGTTTGTGGGTGTGTGTCTTCTCCGCTGCTTTACACTTGTGCAGGTTGCAAAACAAGCCAACTTTGTGTTTGCTTGATTCTTACTTTGTACTAGGTGGGGTGAAAAGTAACCTCCTTGACCGCCAGAATGCGCTGCTACTGCAAAAAAAGGTTATGGTGCCTTGTAGTCCGTTCATATTTAGACAGACATGCCAAATTTCAGTGCGATACTGTTTTTTGTTTTGTTTTGACAGCTGATTGTTGTTAACGTGTTTGGCATCATGTTGAGTATAGATAAAAACGATTTTCATTCTCTCATAAAACATTAATTTTTGAAAGGTAAAACGGAAGGAAACAAAAGAAAAGTTGGATAAATATTATGGGGCTAATGCTCCCTCAGATTACACCGTCAAATATTGGTTTCGAGAGTTTCATGGTGGCCGCAACTCCAGTAGGCCCTCCGATGCGGTTACAGATGACAATGTCAAAAAAATACTAGCTAGCAGATACCGTAAAGATTAGTACTGAGCGCACACGCCATATTTTGGGCGAGATTCTGCATAACCTGGATCCACTATTACACCCCAGAGAACAGAATGAGTGCCCTGCAATGGGCTGAAGCCGGTGCGAGGGCTTCGAAGCGGCCGAGGGAGGCTCGATCGGTCGGAAAGGTTATGGCGTCGGTTTTCTGGGATTGTCATGGCATACTCTTCGTGGACTACCTCGAAAAAGGAAAAAAAAAACATCAACAGCGAGTATTACTGTGCATTATTGGAGCGATTGAAGGTCTATATTTTTGGTGAAGTAGTATGGTGGATCGTATCAGTCGACAAATTTATATTATTAAAACTAATTACCTTTCGTTGATGTAGCGAAGTCGTTAAGTCCTGGATAATGCCGAATTTGGCTGGAACATTGTCTTCCTCCAAGGGGTGCGTGAGTTCCGTACAAAAAACGAATTCCTGCTCAAACACGCCTCGCACGATGCAGTTGCAGCCATCCCGTGAGGCAATGTTGTATGTACACGTTCATGTGAATTTATATCGTTGTTCTTTGAAAATTAAATCATTTTCAATTGAACTTATGACATCCATGTAAAAACACACATGCATGTAAAGTTCATTGCAAATGAATGTATTATAAAATACTTTCAAGTAAAATTAATGTTTTTAATACATTAATGAGTCATACGTAAATCTACAATGTGTTTGCTGTGTATCCTATTAAGTATCTCAAACGATATATAGGAGCTATTCAGGGTTATTTTTTGCCTACTATGCAGTGCCAGCGGTGGGTAGCAACCTATAGATTCAGCAACACTGCAATAGAGGACATCAAATCGATCTAATTTGGCTCCGCGTTATCATGTTTGTATTACCAATAGACTCAAATCTCGTAAGTGTGTCATTCCAGTTACGAAAGGGCCAAAAACGCTATCTCCTAGCTGGTTTGTGCTCATATCAGCGCCGGTAGTATTTTTTTAAATTTCCGATAGTATACTCAGCTGTTTCACGCGAGAGGAGTGTTTAATTGACTACGTTTAACTGATTTGCGTTATTCGTACCGGCGCGCGCGGAAGCAAAATGAGTGTATTCGTTCCCGATGTTTATTTTTGCCCTGTTCTCAACCGTTGTTTTTCCTGTCTGATCACTCTTGAATTGCTCAGAACAGATTCTCCCTGCAATCGTGACGGATGTGATTGCTGTGAAGTTCTGGAATCGACACGGTTCGTTACGGGTGGATGAGTAGTGGATTTTGTACGGTGTAGAGTGATTTTTTGGCTGAGATGTTAGATAAGAACTGTATACTAGAACGTCAATGAACCAGTTGATTGTATAACTACACGATTCGATTAAAACTGCGGTTTGTGCTTCGTAAAGTGAGAAGGGCATTAATTATTTACTGGGAGCGCTAAAAGAAGGCACATCATGGAGTCGATACAACTGACAGAGGTGGAAAAAGGTAATAAAAATGTGGGAAAATTAACATTTCGTGGGAATTACTGCAGTGCATTTGACATGTTTTTGTTTGGTTCTAAAAATGGGAATGAATGATTCAGATCCTGCGCAGTTGCTGCCCTGCTGAGAGAACGTGCACTACAATGCTGAGAAAGTGTATGATCAGAAACAAAGCAGTGTGCTTGAAGAACTGTAGATGTTTATTAATATGACTCGAAATTTGAGCAACACAAGGAATAGTGTTTAGCAATATAGTTTGTACCTAGTTTAAACTATTAGTCATCATGTCAATGCTTGGACAACTGTAATAATTTAAAAATAATCCAGAAATAGGAAGAGTAATATCTATACCGTGAGCTCGACCGTGAGCCTTGAATTTTATGTGAGTTGTTTGCTCATTTATTTTATTTGATGTATACCAAAATATTAACAGTGTTTATATTACATATTTCTATTTAGTTGTGAGATCTAATTTTTAAAACTTTCTAATTTTGTCAGTCATGTAAGATTTATGGTGTTTGATATAAAAAACATTGAATCACAGTGTCACCTAACTGCCTGTAGCTCCACCCCGTCTTCCATAACATATTTAGCAAATTTTCATGAGAAAAAGCGAAAGGTGAATGTATACTTCAAGCACAGATTCATTTAATTTTCCGTTTGAATATTAAAGAAAGGTAGAACTTGTTTTGCTTCGTAGTCGCGAATAGCCTTCACATCGTTACACCCCAAAGTTAGTGCTGACCGATGCGGTTTACTTCTCAGTAAGTTCAGTTCCAGTGGGCATAATGTGCTCTTAGGTATCAAAACGCATTATATTGCATACTCACCTAACGGGGTAACTTATTTGCATTGGAAGGGATTTTTCAGCTATGTAGGGTACCGAACGTCTTAGGAAAGGTTGTCTCTTGAACCTATTCCAAGTAGAGGGTAAACAATATCCTTCCAAGCTCGTTTTCCGCAACCATTTACATTATGTCTTACGGCATCTGTAGAGATAGAGAAGATGTGTCTTCAACAAAGTAGCTGGCAATCATTTTTTACTACAGCTTTGCTGAAGAACCTACCTCTATTTTCAAAACAGTTGGTTTTTGAATATCTATTAATTTGATATGAATAATAAATATGAAAGATAGTTTTTGAATAAAAATTAATTTGATGACCACTCTTATTGTTTAAACGGCCAAAATAAGGAATATTTTTTATTTCTTTATTTTTTTTAAATATTTTTTAATTCTATGATATAAGCACTAGCACTTTTCTCATGCTAAATTTCCAGCATGGACCACTGAGCATTGGAGTTATATGTTTGTTTTTGGCTATTGAAGCATATTTTTATATAATTTTTCTTGTTAACGCAACACGTGTTTTCACTCCCATTTCGTCAATTTTTGGACAGTTTTGATGAAACAGTTTCCAATCGATTGGGAATTCCGTCTTAAATGAAAAAAATTGAAGCAATTTCAGATCGGTTGGAAATTGTTTCAATAAAATTGAACTGTGGAATTTTGTTTATTTTTGAAAAATAAACAACTTTGTCGGAGATGTCATGTCTCCAGAAGTTTAAAGATTGATTTTGGCGTCATCTATGCGCATAAGTTTTGAATATTCCGTTAATGTCAGTAGATGGTCCTTAAAGGGCGAACACGAAATTATTGCGACACATTCAACAGGGCATAACTTTTTTACCATTAGGTAAAAATCAACCAAATTCTGCACACTTTCTCATTGATGTGTATTGTGTACATGCTGTCAAACTCAAAGTCGTGTTTTTCGATTCAACGAAAATGGAGGTGAACCAACGCGAGTTGAGAGAACAAATTCTTTCCAAACACCTGGAATTTCCTGACCTGCCGCACCGGCAGTTGGGAAAAATGTTGAACATTCACCATTCAACCGTCTCCAGAGTGTTGAAGCGGTTCCAGGAGCGGTTGACGTTGGACCACGGCAAAGGAGCTGGAAGAAAACCGGGACCGGAGAACAAAAAGACGGAGGGAAAGGTGAAGCGGATGATTAAACCAAATCCCAACGTCTCAAGCCGTGATTTGGCTAAAAAGATCGGCATGTCGCAGAGCTACGTCCAGAATGCAAAGAAGAGAGCTGGACTACATACATACAAGGTACAGAACTTCCCAAACCGCGATGAGCGGCAACAATCGACGGCTAAAACTCGGGCACGGAAGCTCTACGAGAAGATGCTGACAAAATATGGCTGCTGTGTGATCGACGACGAAACGTATATAAAAGCCGATTTTAAGCAAATTCCGGGGTTGAAGTTTTTCACCGGCAAGAGCAAGTTCGATGTGTACGACAAATTTAAATAGAAGAAAATGTCGAAGTTCGCCTCTACAAATCTGAGTGCCTCGAGAAGCGCCTTTTGCCGTTCTTGCAGCAGCACGACGAAGCTCCGCTATTTTGGCCAGATTTGGCATCATGCCACTATTCTAAAAGTGTCCTGGAGTGGTATGAGGCCAATTCTGTCCATTTTGTTCCAAAGGACATGAATCCGCCAAACTGTCCGGAGCTGCGCCCGGTGGAGCAGTACTGGGAAATAATGAAGCGGGAACTTCGGAAGAGCAAGAAGACAGCCAAAGACGAGAAGGACATGTTAAGAAAATGAAAAAAAAAAAAAAACTGAGAAACTGGTACCGGATGACACTGTAAAGACTTTGATGGAGGGCATCAAGCGAAAATGCGTTCAATTTTACACTCAAGGCTCCATCGATTAACTTTTCTTTTGATTTTTGAAGGAAATATATGTATAAAACTACCCTAAAATTTTGGTTTGATTCTAAACATTATAAGAAAATTGGCATGACATTTTCGGTGTCGCAATAATTTCGTGTTCGCCCTTTATTACAATGAAATATATTGCTATATTGGTATATTGGGCCCTACAGGTCACTCTAATTCTAAAAATACCCATATTGTGGGGTATTTGTCAGTATTTCCCAGTTTTTATGTAACCGGATGCCGCCATCTTGGATTTCTAAATGGCGTCAGACTTGGATTTCCGGTTCCTACACAACACCCTGATTCCAAAAATACTCATATTGTTGGGTATTTGACAGTGTTTTTTGTAACCGGAAGCCGTCATGTTTGATTTCAAAATGGCGTCATACGTGGGTTTTCGGTTCTAACACGTCAACCCGATTTTATTGTAGGTTACTTATCAGTATTTTTTGTTTTTCTGTAGCCGGAAGCAGCTATCTTGTATTTCAAATTGGTGTTAGACCGGAGTTTCCAGTCCTTATACGTCACCCGATTCCAAAAATACATATTGTGGGGTATTTGACAGTATTTCCCAGTTTTTATCAAAGCGTATGTCATCATCTTGGATTTCAAAATAGCGTCAGAAATGGATTTCAGGTTCCTACGTGGAATCGGAGTATTCCAAAAATACCAATATTGTGGGGTATTTGACAATATCATCAAAAACCTTTTTTGAACGAAGTAAATCCCAAATATCGAGGGGTACATCGCCCTGTTGAAAGTGTACATATTACTCGTGGGTGAAAGTGAAAAATTAATCATTTTACAGCAAATTTAACACTTCATGCATTTTTTTCAAATGAGGCAGGCTCTTAAAACATCACTTTGTGCATTACAATAGAACAACCCAGTCTGACTAGCTTTTTTTTATCGCATGAATGCTTATCGTAAATCGTAAATTATCAGTCAACGAGTCATCGGATTCATGATAGAAACTTTCCGATGCAGCCTTGGTTCATTACATAAGTCTGCTAAAAATAATCCTTCAGAATTTTTGTTGCTCAGCCTAGCAAAAACTTAAAGTTAAGTGCTGCGTGCTGTCAACAATGTCAATTGACGTAAGATATTGGCCTAGCACTGATTTTCACATCCGACACTGATAGCATAGAGGTAACTCTTAGACCAGAAGGTCCCGAAGAAACGTGCTCAACTTTTTGGCTCAGCTCTGGTACTATCTTCGGTCCCAAGCTAATCGATGCACCCCTCGAAACATAGGAAAATCCACGAACCCCTCATTTTATCTGCCAAACTTTCATAGGGAATCAAAACAAACATAGTGTAGTACTAGAATTTCGACTAGAATAGGGTACGTTAATCGATTTGCTTGGGACCAATAGGCTAGTCAAGTAGTTAGTCAATTTAAAATCGTTAGTTTCCAACAGGTGCAGAAAGTCTTGGTAAGCATAATATCAGGCTTTGATATTACTATCCATATGAATATCACAAGGGAAAATTTTAAAATCTTACTTTTATCTCAATAAATCAACTTTTTTGTATAACCGTTGCATTGTTTTAATATTACTGATGAGTTTTCTAAAGATCGGTACTTGATTAGCTGGCGTATATAAGAAACATTTGCAGCAGAACTTTGAATATCAATGGTCCCTTTACGATGTCAATGTCATTTGCGCACTGACATTGAGGCAAATGATATTGATATTCTAATTGTGTGAAAGGATACTGACATCAGGTGACTAGTGAAATTCAGTATTTTGTATTCTCGTCAGTATAAGCAACGTTCGCACGTCTATTAGCTAATTTTCAGTGTCAGGCATACATATGACGTGTTTAAATTTATCTGCAGCCTGCTACTCTATCCATTCCAATAGACAGAATTGTCCAAAACGGTTTGAAAACGTTTTTACAACACTCAAAAATTCTCAGGTGAGTCTGACTATTGTCGGCAACTTCTATTTCTTCGAAAACCTGCCCATTTAAAATGAGGGTTAACCAGCTGTTCTATTATCGGCAGGTCGTAATCAACCGCATTTTTTAGTGTGTATATTTCATTTGAAGGAAAACCGCGAATAACAGACGTAGCATTTTAGAGTGACCAGCCATGTAGAAAAAATCGCTACAAGGGGGAGGGAGACCAAAGTTGATGCTTCATGAAACGTAAAAAAAACGTTAAACGTTTGTTTACGTTTGATGAATCACCAACCTTCGACCCTCTGCTTCTTTATACATCTTCCCTTATTGGGTAGGATGGTGCAAAACGCACCGTTTAAGCAAAATCGTCAATTGTTGGCGTATGGAAACTAAAATCAAGGAGAAAGTAATGGTATATGGTTGATTGCCATAGTTTTTACGAAGATCGAGTGATTGCGAACTACAAAACGATGATATTTCCGATGATGAACCGATTTATAAAGTTCCAAAGTGGTAGCGGAGCAAACCGCCTGATACATGGGGCAAGACGCACGACAACAATGGCCAAAACGCACCACAACATTGGGGTAAAATGCACCGCATGATAAACAAACCATAACCCCTGCAAGTATAGAATGCAAAGACATGAGGCTTTTCAAATGATTATTCCTTTATGTTACATAAGAAATAAGGTATCAATAGAGTGTTAAACTACACGGCCAATCATACCAACTCAGCGACTGAGATTAATTGACTCATAGCTTGTGAGTAACTGCAGTTTATTCCAAATCTGAGTAAATTTCATATGGAAAGAAAATTCTCTGAGTCAATTAATCTCAGTCGCTGAGTTGGCATGATTGGCCGTGTATGATTCATGAACTAAAACATCTAAAACATATACGAAAACTGAATTCGTTTCATTCTTTTGCGATATCTATTAAAAGCTTTATTTGCAGTCGATGATTGTAACAACTGTGTCATGTTTTGCACAAAATGCCATTTTTTTTAGGAATCAGTAGGTCAATATATGATTTTATGATCAGGAAATATTTGTGAAACCTCCAGTTGAAAACAAACACAATCCGTTACCCGGAATATGCATCTGAGGAAAAGTTATCGTTGTTTTTCTAAGAGTGGCCATTTTACCCCAGGGGTGCATTATGGGCTAAATTACATTCCAGACCCACTGTGGCAGTTTAATTCCATTCCAAAAGTTCTGTATTTATGTGTCACTAATTTACAATGTTTTCCCAATAAGGGGTCAACCACACTTTATGAGAGGGTTTTAAGCGATAGTTCGATCCCCCTCCCATTGTACGACACTGTAAGATTGAAAGTAAGTACCCCCCCCCCCCAAATATAGTAAAATTTCAAAGTCAAAATAAAATTTAGATTTTTTTTGACAAAATTTTATTGAAATTGATCACGTTTTCGTTTGTTCAACTAATGTATGTCCAGATTTTTTGGCATTAAAACGGTATCAAATTATTTCCATCCAAGTATTAAATCTTATGTACGAAAATGTCAACCCCTCATTGAAGCACCAGTAAGAAATGTTGAGAAGCTCCCTTCTCTCTATTCCCTTACATAATTTGTGGATGACCCCTAGTTCGAAAACAGTAGGATGTGGAATGTTGAAATCTTCTGAAGAGTTGTTTATTTTCTAAGATGAACAACATTGCCCAAGACGTCAACTCTTGAAATTATCAGAGAGAAAAGTGCGGATTTGGATCCATCTGATGAGTTTCAAACGATCACTCAAAAAATTCTTCACATTTTTATTGGCTAATTTTTATGTGGAATTCGACATAACATTCATGTACTTATGTATCAAACGAATAGCATATGGGCCATGTGGGTACATGTAATTTATCTGTACACGTAAAAAGTATGTATCCGACACATAGATATCATTTGTTGATCGTATTGCAAATATTCATGTTTGGGGATCATGAATGCAATATGAGCATTTTTTTTTCTAGTGATTTGTTTCTGTCAATAGATGGTTCTCATTTTAATAATAAACTTTGCTAAAAACCCCAAGCCTAAGTTATGCTTTGTTTTGGAGTTATTAATTTTGTACAACTAGATTGCGTATTTGGCTAACTATGCATTGGGCTTATTTCTTTTCTTTTGAAAGGAAACGACGTGATTAGAGGATTTTACCTGAGTGGTGTGGAAAAAAAAACCAATTGGTGCTGTCAATAAAAATCCAACGATCAGAACCAACACCAAGGCTTACGTTCCTTAAACACATTTGTTTGAAAGTATTAGGATCAACACTCAAAATTTTATCCTTAAAATAAATTGTGAAGTAATACAAAAATAAAGACTGCCCTAGTTAAAAATTTGGTTTTATGAAGATTTTGTAGACCATGATTAAGACTTGCAGAATGCTTTAAAACCTTGATAAAACTTGCAATGTTACTTGGGTGGCCAAATTTATGTATAACAATGGAAAAGTACGATCAATTCATTGCAAAAGCCCGTAACGTACCACGAAAAGGCAACGTGACATTGCTTCGTATGGCATTCATTGTTGAAGTTTATATGGGAAATGTGTAAGAAGAGATCTCACCATGGTTGGATTGAATCAGATAACTTTGATGGTTGGAATGAAGTTATTTTTTGCATTAATTGATTATACATTTAATTCTGATTATCCGTGATTTTCATTTATAGGTTTTTGTCCTCAATCATGATGAGTACAGACATTTCAATGCCATCCATTTGTTCTTTGATTTTTATTCTGATTATTTTTTTCTAATAATTTTGTTTTAAATTTGGCTCCAATTTAAGATCACATGATAAAAAATACGAACGAAAAAAAAAATGGCGTGAAAAAGCAATGATTGGATTTTATCAATTCACCATAATTCGTCGTTCTATGTCTATACGAGTGAGACATTAAATACTGCTGTTTGTTGATTTTCTTGGTGCTTTTTATCGCTACAAAGATGTTTTGCTATTATTCAACTAGAACAAGATCCCCATTGAACAAAGATCGCTCCACATTACGACGTTATCATTGTGCGAGAAATATTAATACACATAACTGATAAGAACAATTATGCCATTTTATTGGTAAACATAGCATGCATGTATAACAGGTCAGTACTCACTCCACAGTGTGCATTGATTGTCCGTTCGAAAAAAAAAACGTGAAAAGTGCACTGAACAAGCTGAAAAGCAGTTGTCCATGTGGATCACGAGGAAGTCGTTCTAACTAGAAATAGGACATTTCATCTTGTTTACTTCGTTATTAAATAACCGATGACTCATACTACAACTAGTACTACCGGTTCTCTGTACATTAGCTGCGTTGTATGTCGTAAAATAATTGTGTGAGAAGAGCAGAAAACATTGAAGCTGGTACAAGTTCAGTGTCACGTTAGCAGTTTTATTAGGCTAATAAATATGATGAGTTGAGATTTGTCATACTTTAAGCGGTATGAAATAATGTTTTTATTTCTACATAAATATAATGATAATCTAGCTATTATAATCTTTAAATAGACGAAACTGGACACACTTGATCCCCCCCCCCCCCCCCCGTTTCTCGAAATCCAAAAGGGATATTTTTTTCAAGCAAGTTGCCGTAAAGTTTCTTCTAGACGAAAGATAATATTATTCCGCAGTGTAGTTATACAGACATATTAGTAATAGTTTGTGAATCGTTTATATTTTTGAGAGCAGTTTTTGGATCTTCACTCATTAAGACTTCTTTTCAGCCAACATGAAAAGGTGTAATTACTTTTTTGCTGTTCAACCAAAACACATTAAATTTTCACAGCTCGAAGCTTTAAATAAGTAGAATCAATTATAATCACTGAATCGGAGCTGTTTCTTTTGGTCTTTTGTTCAGTTTGATATGAAGTTGGAAACTCAGTTAGGAGAGGCTTGATCCCCCCAAGGACTAGGTACACGTCATCCTTAGATATGAGTGTAAAAAATAAAATCCTGGTTGGGAATACTTGAACCCTTATAATTGTCATCCATTCCATCCCGGAATGTGTGTTAAAATTAATATTAAAATGCATAACATACATAGGGGATCAAGTGTCCCCCAATTTTTAAAACTGCGTTTTCTGGTAATTTTGCGAAAAATAATATAAGGAATCATGCCAGAGACTCAAAAGTATTTATACAAATTCACACCATAGGTCCCTGAGTTGAGCCCAATTTTTCAAAATACGTTTTTTAACATCTTTCACAAAAAAAAACTTCATTTGAGAAATTGTATATCACTTTGGAGGCTTTAGAGTATTCATAAAGTGACATAAGAAATTTCTCTAATAAGAGCTGGCCCACTCTCTCCTACTGGTATGGTAAAGCAGCAATGTTAAATTTTTAAAGTGCAGGTTAATTTACTCCTATGTCGACGCTTGAACGCATCGTTGGGTTACACGGTTATCTTATGATGATGGTCCCACCGTTTACCCCACACCCCATGTGAGCTGGACGGTTTATCTTTAAATAATTAAGCATAATATCTTAAATGGGAAAAAGCTTAGGCGTTCACCTCTCTGTTCACCTTTTTGTCCACCTCAAATATTTAAAAGCATTCAACACTTCATGAATAATCAACAAAACATTCTAATACACTAGCAACCCCGCAATCTGATGCTATCATAATGTTCAGCAACATCAGGAATGCTCACAAACCCCTAACATTCAGCATAAAATTAAATCTTAATTTAAGGCATCTTCCAAATAAGCTTCAAAGTTCCATTTTTTTTAACAAATGTTAAATTCAGTCTTCTATATTCGTAATACGCGCACGAGGCTCAAACCTTTGTAGACTACTCAAAATAATGTTTTTTTTATATAGCTACTACAATTAAATAAATTATTAAAAATCTTGGGGCACTACAATTGCTAATTAAATTGGCAGATACACCTTTCAAAAACTTATGTAAGTTTTTGTGATATCAAGCGCGTATATAATAATTTATGAAGCGATATTTTATATATAAACATTAAGAAATAACTATTTTTACACGTGACGTAAATCGTGGAACGTTAACAAACATATCATGTAAAATTAAACGTTCCGTATCCGAAGCATACGCATCTCAATGAAAATTGCGTTTGATTGAATAAATTTTCACGTGATTCTTTTTTTTTCCTTGATTTGTTTTCCGTCCATCTTGTTTTCCGTGCTGAGCACCAATGCTACCGACGCCATACACCTATACTACCATACACCTGGACCCTACATATCGACCCATCAACTCATGACCAACGGCTTTACTTCGGCTGCTGGGGTGAGAGGTAATCACGTTTACCACTACACTACTGGCGCCGCTACATGATTCTTATCGGATGATCTCTGGGCACCGCAATTAGCATGAATTTTTCGTAGTAATTCATGTAAATTAACTTGAAACATCACGTAAATCGTATACCAATAGCAGAACAATATACAATTTTGCAATAATATCTTATCAAGTTAGTGGACATTTGTTCATTAAAATCAGCTACATGACATACTCTCAATTTATCTGTTACATATAACATAAATAGCTATTTTTATGATATTTCACAATTAAAAATAATCAAAATATCATAATAACGGGTGTGACTAAAAAATGAGAATGAGCAGAATGGGTCGGGAAAAAAACACCAGTGAAGTTTAGTTCAAACTGATTTATTTCATACAAAGGGTCAACTTTGAAGACTTAACAACACTTAACTGCCACATCGATTTTCCGGATGCAGCTTTTGATCCTGTTGGTGAGTTGCTTGGTGTCCTTGGGCTTCCAATTATCCTTGTATAGCATGGAGCTCAATAGACCGTAAAAATCCTCGATAGGTCGGCAATACCAATCGTTTGGCACATATGTATATTTTGTCTTTCCGCCGTACTTCCGGGTCATCCAGCGGTATTGGGATCTCACGGTTTGGATTTGCTCTTCAGTGTACTCTGGGGATCTGGGTTTCTTTCTACACACTATTCCCTCCTTCTTTGGAGTCTTGCAGATGTGTGACTTCGAACAACGGAACTTTCTGGCCGCTTCCCGTTGACTTACCGAATTATTGTTTTTGAACATGTTGTGCAGAGAGCGTCTTCTTATTCATTATCTTCGTTGGATGGCCACTACCTCTCTTCCGGGTTACTTCCATGGATGCCAGGATACGGTATACAGTGGATACTGGAACATTTTCTCTCTTAAAATGGTGCACCGTGTACTATTTCCACGATCTTTATTGGCTTGAAAGAATTGTACAATGCGCTTCCTGTTTCGGCATGCTGAACACGACTGAACATGTTACAGTGAAATAAGGTGTGCAACAATTTTCTGAAGTGTGTTCATTCACCGAAGGTGATATTTCTTTGGGGCCTCCCTTAGCTCAGTCGGTAAAGGCACAGCTACCAAGCAAGACCATGCTGGAGGTGGCTGGGTTCGATTCCCGGTCCGGTCTAGAAATTTTTGAGGTTTGAAATTTTCTCGACTTCCCTGGGCATAGAGTATGATTGTACTTGCCAAACAATTATACTAATGCAAAAATGGTACAGGCATCGAAAGCTCTCAATTAATAACTGTGGAAGTGCATCCAGAACACTAAGTTGAGAGCACGCAATAAGCTAATATGCGATACGCAATAAGCTTGAAATGAGAGGAAGAAGAAGAAGACATTTCTCTGCGAACGCTTTTGTTCTGTTAGAAAAGTTAGAAAAGTAGTGGAATCATTCTCATTGTTTAGTGGACACCCGTTATAGCCATCATTCGCAACTCTATCTATCACAGTTGGGACGCAGCCTTATTGTATGGTATGGGTTTTCAGCTGTCAAACTGTACAGTGTATTTCAAAATTGAAACATGGTGAATTGATAATTATTTTTTAAGTCATGGCTGGTAACTGAACAAATGTTTAATAATTTATTGCTATAGTTTTGGTTTTTATTGGAAAAGTCTGTATGAAGTTGGATTTATTTTAGTAAAACGCTCGATTTTCAACTTTTTACCTAGTTGACAAATTTTAGTAAAATTAGTGGCATATGAATTATCTTTATTACCAGTGTTGTGAAAATATCAAAAGATCTAATCTCACCAATGTGCATAATCTCATTTGAGTATCGTAAACCAAAAACTCAACACGCAAACAACAGCCGATGATATTACAAGCTGTGATACGGTTGCTATGATATCATGCTAACAAAACTCCCCGGCTACAATTCTCACCAAACTGTGTTGAGTTTGAGCTTCAAGATTTTTGCTGTACATCCGAACACGAAACGAAACTTCCATCACTGCTGGCAGCAGTAACTTCGTGTCTACCATCTGTGAAGCGTAAAGAAAGATAGCAAACTATGCTTTCTCTTTCTAAGAAAACGATGTGCAAAGGAATCATTTTTGTGGTAAGTCAACTCGTGGCTGCAATTTGACATGTTCTGAATGGTCTCGCAATATCAAAGGAGCTTGTAAAACAATATCATGCTTGATATTTTATTCCAATATCATGCGTGATATTGGGAGCCCTTGAGAGCAAAACAAAATCATTTGAGTGAGGATTATGCCATCACTGTTTATTACGACTAAAAATGAGAAAAAATTCAAGAAGTTATCTAAATTTTATTTCAAGAAAATAAGGTTTTTCAAGAAAAAGGCGTTTTTCTTAAATTGCTCTAACTTTTAGTAAACTCAACAAAATATGCTCAATACTGAGCCAATAATGTATGCTGAGTTAGATGCCAAAAATTCAAAGACGTATAGTTTTATCTTGTGCGTTTAGAACCGTTTTTTCTAATATTTAAGTACAGCTGTACGATCAATTTTGAGATACACTGTAGTTGTTTTTGCAAAACAGGTCACTATATTATTCAAAGTAAATGAGACGAGTCGTAAAGGTTAAAGCAAAGATTTTTATCAAAACAATCACACCAAAATCAGAGATGTCCCATTTTTTAAATTATTCGATTAACATCTAATCGATTATTTTTTGTTCGCTGTGCTGTCATTTTTCCACAAATGAGAGTGCAGCATATGTTTGAAACGATGGGTGATGATCCTCTGGCGAGGTTAATGCTTGTATCAGCATGATATAACCGATTACAAATATCTTAATTTTCGGTTCGTTAATCGATTAATCGATTATTCGAATGAAAATTGGCCATCACTAGACGAATGTGAAACGTCATTTCAAATTTAAGGTCGTACATAAATAATGATACAATTTGAAAGGGACCGGGGCTAATCACAAATTACGTCCCCATGGTAACTGAAATAAACACGAGTGCGGACGGTTGGTTAAAGTCTCAAAAAAAAAATAAGAAAATAAATTATATTAACAACAATGAAATGTAAAGGCTCGTTAGACACCGTTTTCCATATTGTGGCCGAAACTATGTGTTGCCAAAATCGAGATCTAACTTTACTAGAAAATTGTGTTATGATAGAAATAGAAGAATATATAATAATAGAATATGATACAGTTTTGTAATTGAAATTTATTGAAAAACAAACCAAGAGCTCAATGAGCTATGATGAGGTGCAATCACGATCAGATATATTGAGCCTTACCCAATAAACAATTATAAAATTTGCAAAGTTTGTTATTCTCACTTTCGCTCCAACTAAAAAAGTTTGTTGGTTTATTGCTATCATCACTTTCAGACCATCAATACTCCCACTATTACTGATCAACTTCTTCATTACATCTATCTTAAATGTATGATGCTGTTTCAGAATACAACTTGATAATCATGCAGTGATTCAGTTGATTTTGGTCATTCCTTATTCACTATTCATTAACGCAGCGTTGTTGAAAAAAAATATTCAGCAGAGCCCGTCACTACTGAGAAAAGTAACTCTCGCTTAGAGAGAACAGGCCCGGTATAGTGGTACCTCTAAAGGTTACGAGGTCATAAACATATGTGAAATGACTATAATAAAAAAGAATCTCTCGCTTAGAAAATAACCATAAACAAAGCCTGGGATATAACGGCGCCGGTGGTGTAGTGGTAAGCGTGATTACCTCTCACCCCAGCAGGCCTGGGTTCAATCCCAGGCGGCGCCGCCGGGATGTTCTGAGGCATAACATCTCTGATCACGCCTTCCTTCGGATGGGAAGTAAAGCCGTTGGTCCCCGGTTCATGAGTTGATGGGTCGATAGGTAGGGTCCAGGTGTGTGAGCTGCCTTCCTGGCACGTCGGTAGCATTGGTGCTCAGCACGGAAAACAAGATCGACGGAAAAAAACAAATCAAAGGAAAAAAAAAGCCTGGGCTATCATTTCTACTTTATGAAATATGGACTATCATTTCTGATATAGTTTTATAATGTTTGGTACTCGTTTATTAGGGCAGAAAGATTATATATGAGGGGATTAGAAGGAAAGGGATGTAAGTGACTTTGAACGACTCTCGTCATCGTTTTTCTCTTTTGATAACCACAGCTTTATAGACAGACTTTGCGCTATTTCTGCCACATAGTTAAAGGAGGTTCTCATCTAGCGTTCAGAACGGCACACGAATCATCAGGACATGTTCTGCCTGTTCGACCCAATACCACCACCTCTTGAAAGCAAGTTTTGATCTTATTTTGCTATGCACCTTCACCCGGGACCAGTTCGCAAAACAGTCAGGTTCAATAAGTCATTTTCATATGAATGTGGTCGGCGCCGGTGGTATAGAGGTAACCGTGACTGCTTTCTTACCTCAATGGGTCTGGGTTCAATCCCAGCCGAGGTCTCTGAGGCATAAAAATCTTTGGTCACGTCTTCCTTCGGAAGGGAAGTACAGCCGTTGGTCCCGGCCCATGTGTGTTGATGAATGGGTGCGATATCCTACAATGAAGTCCGTCGGTGATTGGCACTAGATTGCGGAACAGAGACCACAGAAACCTCATCATTCACTGCCTCGTGAGAGTCTGAATGATTGGGAAGTAAACGAGTCATTGACAGCCGTGCACTCAGTCAGTAGCTCAGTCAGCACGTTTATTCTTCCGTGATGGTACCCAATCATTGTCTTGAATGAGTGAGCGTACATTTTGTATGGAAAAATGCCTCAATTACATGCTGTGTGTGCGAAAGTAAGCGTTATGAGTCGCATGTTCGTGAGTGACTGTATGTTTTTGTTGGCTCTTTCATTGCCTCGTCCTTTACTGTTTGGTAAAAACGGTCTGGACAGAGCAATTAATTGAAACGTGTACTGGTTTCACACTCAGCCTAAACAGACAATAATTCAAGACCAACAATTGAAATGGCCTTAACTCCATTTTGTAAACAAACCTTGTAAGGCCATTTTCTAGCAAACTGAAGTCCACAAAGGCAAACCAACATAATGAACAGGTAGGGAAATTCTCCTCTACCCGATTGTGGTTTAGGTTTGTGAATGAAGGCTTCGGTTCGCGAGAAAATGGCCTTACAATGTTTGTTTACAAAATGGAGTTAAGGCCATTTCAATTGTTGGTCTTGAATTCTACACTCTGCCCGGGACCTTATCCCGGGTCTGCGTAAAGTTTATTTCACGCTTCGATCATTTCATATCTGAACGATAGTTAGAATTGAAGAAAATGTTGGCTCCTCATTCTCGTTTCTCCAACAAACTGGGCGACCAGGGGTCGAGATTCGTTGTAGCCGTTCTGAACAAATATTTAATTTTTGACTTCCTACAATAGATTATTTTGCTATTGGGTGGATCTTTATACCCCGTAAAGACTATGGCTTGTATTATGTAATATAGGCTGTCTTGCAATGAGCACTCATACATCTAGTTTTCACTGGAAATTCTATATATGAGTGCTCATTGAAAGCCAGCCCATATTACATGATATAAGCCATAGTCTGTCCGGGGTATTAGAACATCCAGAAAATATTGTTGTTGATTAGATATTGCAATTACTGACTTTTGCCGCATATATTTTCTGTAATTTTTCGGGATATTTTATCTCTTACATCAAACAAACTTAAAAGTGTTCTACGAAATGATTAACGACTTAAAATAAATAAATAAATATCTTAAACAGTAATTTATTATTATTAATTTATTAAGTTATTGTTAAATGAGATGTTTATACTAAAAAAAATTCCAGCCCTTGTTATTTATTTTTCGCTTCCCACTTTGACCTATTTGAGTGATACGTATGTTTTAAATTGACAGTATTATTATTATCAGCCTAAATATAACAGGGGAAACGCGTCTATGTTTACAGTTTTGTATTACTGTAAAATACTCGTCTGGTTGCTATTATTCAGCTTCAAGTTAATGATCATACCTTTTGCCACACATGCTTAAGGTGATTCCTTGTAGAGTCCACAAATGGCCGCCACGTTAGCTATACATGCAATTACACTTAGAATTTTCAACTACACAAATCTCGGAATCGGTGCTCCATTTCACCTGAAATTGATGAACTTCTTTGTAAGTGGTCCAGTAGGTATGGTTGACGCTTGTTAATCAGCGACTGCCGGTTCGAATCCCGAAATGCAAAGACATGATTATACAAAATTTAAAAATATAAATTATTAAATCCATTTTGTCAGCATCAAGGTGAAGCAGTCCCATAATAGTTATAATATATGAAAGCGGTCTTTCATGATCTTTTTTAATTAAAACTAGAAAGCTGAACAAGGGTTATAAAGAAAAGAAAATTTAACGGTGTCGTGATGAAATGCGCCCCATTTTACGGTATCAAAGTAGTCTTTGTATTGCGCTAGCAGTACGTGAGTTGTGAATTCGCATTTACGTTTAGAAATTAAAATTATAATTTTGAGCCATCATGTTTATTATTGACCCATCATGTTTATTATGTAACGTGATCAATTTCAGTCTTGGTGCAAAAACTGTTAGACGAAAAGTTAGCGCCCCGTTGTAATTGAGCAATCAGCTTGAACAAATCATATTCATATCATGCTTACAATGCGTTTTATTATTTAACTCCTGACGCCTGCATACATTTCATATAATTTCATATTGAGAGGTCATCCACCGGACAGTTAGTTGCATTTTCCAGTGCACTTCGCGTAGGAAGTGTGCCTTGCTGATATGCTGCTTATTTATTTACTTCCACACGCCATTGCGGTGTCTATAGTGATTATAAGTCACCCTTTCGTTGACCTACAATTTGCAGGCGGGTGTTTATCGTTAGATCCACAAAACCGGTTTAAATGCTTCAGGCTCGGTTACATTGGCGTCATAACAGTATCTAATTAATTCTACTTATAATTCAGACCTTGAACTTCGCCACACGGGAACGCAATCGAGTTGCAACTTCCGCATACATGCATGCAACTATTATTCGATGTGTGTGTGTATGGAATGCAGCCTTAGCTCATGAAGCATTTCTAGGATGATCGATCCTATCATTTGTCTACGTTACTTAATAGACAGTTTTTAATTTTAAATCACATCATACCAACATTGATATATTGCACGAATGTAATGCTATTGCTACACAGTTAAGTGAGCTTCTCAGAGCATCATCGATGACAAAGCATTTTTTGGTTCAGCTGTGGGTGAAACGTCGCCTGTAAAAAAGTTCGTTAGACGAGTCCGGCGAGTGGCGGGTGGATGAAAGTTGCGAACTGATCGGTTCTGTGCTAAATGTAGTGTCTATGTCCAATCGAGGTATGCGTGCTTATCTTGTTTATATTGCCGGTTTCGAGCAGAGATGCAATTACACTTTCACGCATCACTGGGTGTAGGCGGCGGGTTGGATTTCCGGTCATTTTCGGGTTGAAAATTTTCTAAACTTTTCATAGTATTGGATATTGGATATATTGGTATATGTCCCACAACATACACATTCATACAATAGTAGGTTTAAAAAGCTCTCGATTAATATATGTTGCAGTACTCAAAAAGGTCATAAGTTCCCGTCAAAACGTCGTAAGTCGAGAAGTAGAGCAAATACAGGCCAAATCATAAAAAAAACCTAATGACACACATAGCACACATAGCAAAACATTTTTTTATTAATTTTGCTACGCAATGTAGGGGGAATGGATGTAATGTCGGCCTAAATGCCCCTAATTTGGGCCCATACATAAATTCAACAATCGACTTAATTTTCAAAAGCGACCAAAAATATCCATCAGTACCGTCCCAATGACGCGTTTATCTAGAGAACATTGATAAATAGTAGATTTTTTTTTGCGATGGGTCCAATGGGACTGGTGATATGGGAAAAAATGGTTGCGTCTGTGAGAAAAAACAAGTCTTAAAGCATCCTGAAGTCTTAAAGAAACCCGAACAATTAAAATCATATATTTAATTATAATAATATCTCGTACACTTACGAAAATATCTAATCCATAGCTAAAAGAGTTCCTTACCAATTAGTAGAACACGCCCTCTGTGTGAAGCTAAGCAGACACCCAACTAACAATTTTAGCTGCAGATTAGCTTATACAGCCAAAAAATGGCTTATACGGCTAATATTTGCCTGTATAAGCTAGTCTGCAGCTAAAATTGTTTGTTGGGCGTTGCTCAAGAGTATATTTTTTAAATTTTTATCACTGAACGACATAAACCATGACAGTTGAATAAACTGTTGGCCCATTTTCCTCTTTCATTCAACAAGTTGATATAGGTGAGTGGTCAGCACCAGTGCTGATCAAAATCATTCCTTATATAGCGCTGTAGAATCCTTCCACAAATATAGCGCTGTAGAACGTGTTGTGTTGGTTTTCATACACAGATTGATGGAAAACTATTGCC
This sequence comes from Ochlerotatus camptorhynchus, assembly GCF_037179485.1. Classification (NCBI taxonomy): domain Eukaryota; kingdom Metazoa; phylum Arthropoda; class Insecta; order Diptera; family Culicidae; genus Ochlerotatus; species Ochlerotatus camptorhynchus. The sequence goes on along the minus strand of NW_027040636.1, from coordinate 105,156 downwards.
TCATGCTGAACTGATGATAATATCGAGGTTTTAGGCTCTGGAGTTGACAATATAATCATTTTGTCCAAAATGAATTTGATTATTTTGCATCTGAGGATCGATTCTGATTTTGAAAATGTTGGGTTGGATAATCAAGCAGTGGTGAATATCAACAAACGCTTGTTAATTGATGTATAATGAACTCAACGATAAAAACAGACACTGGTCAGCACTTGCGACAGTCACGCAGTCAGCTAAGATTCAATACTCGTTAAAACCAAGTTGATACTTTTTTAATTTTAATTTTTCTATGCTAGCTCATTTTGATATTGGTTTATTCTTAAGCAGCTCAAAGAACTTTGGTGTTGGTTTGTTATTTCAACATCTTATTTTGCTATTATTCAGTTCCATAGTTATTGCTTTTGATATTTTATCTCTTAAATTGATCAAACCATTAACAATTTGAGATGTTCTGACATTCTTTTTGTAATAGTGAAACTTGATATTGGTTTCATATTCTTTTCTACTCGGGGAACCATCCTTGGAAAATCCGTCAATATCAGGGCTTAAACACATCTGCAGAACTGCAGAAGTGCTGGAACTAAAGCGAGCGTGCCAGCTGTGATACATTTTAGTGTCAAATCTGGGTGGTAATTAAGGTGAATGGAGAAATATTTTGATTTTATTGTGCTTAGTTGAAGGTTATATAGGGGAAATAACTCAAATAATGGCCAATGGATCTAAGATTGGGACCATCGCTAAAAATCTGCTATTTATCAATTTTAGCTAGATGAACTCGTCATTTGAGACGGTACTAATGGATGTTTTTGGTCGCTATTGAAAATTTAGTCGATTGCTAAATTTATGTATGGGCCTAAATTAGGGGCATTTAGGCCGACATTACATCCATTTCCCCTATGTAGTATATCTGAAATATACTGATATCAAAAAATCATGTAAGCGTTCAATCGTTATGACTATTTTTTAAAGTGACAGTTACTCCGTATCACCCTGTAGTTTGTCAATAATTAAGGTGATAAGGCCGTATTTACGGTATGGCATACGTGGGCTAAAGCCAGCCCCCCCCCCCAAGCTAGTCGAGCCCCCAGCTTGCAGATACATGTTAACAATCTTATACGAGGTATTCAATATTCCGCATTTTGCATTAAATACACCTGCGCTGAAAATAATCCCTCAGATTTTTCGCTCATGCCTATATCTGGTTATTTCACTCCGTAAAAAAAAGTTTTTTGACACCATTTTGAAATCCAAGATGGCGGATTCCGGTTACAGGATAAAAGGGAAATACTGTTCAACTACTAGGTATTTTTAGAATCGTCAGACATAGGGTATATTTCAGAATTTCCCAGTTTCCCAGAAGTCGTTAAAAAGTATCGTTATTTTGAATTTGCTTCATATAAAAACCTCGTTATTTAGTTCGTAAAAAAGGCACGTAAACTGAATACTGCTTAAAACAAGACTTCGTAAACGGTGGTTTCAGTGTATAAGCAGCATATCAGTCTTACATTGCCAAACGGTCAATTAAGGGGCTTGTTGGTTACCCGGGCCTCGTTTTATATTACTTTGCAAAAATGAGTGTAAGATGAATCCTTTTACATTGTCTATTGAAGAGAAGGTTAGAACTTGAACTTATGTCACCTACAGAAAAATCAGCTGGATTGGTTGGAGGACAGCCCAAAATATTGGTGGGCAGGGATGGATCGCTCTTCTGGGACTGTTTCATTACTTTTTATGATAGAATACTTACGATAAATCCAATTGAATTTTCAGTTATCCCATCTTAAAATAGATAGTTTAGTGCTATTAATCTCTCTAACAAAATTCTTAATTTCCGCAACGCAGAGTCACACTAGTACGATGCGGAAATTTTGCATTTTGATAGGAAAATTATTAGCATTAAACTAACTATTTTACGATGGGTTAACTGAAAATTCAACTAGGGTAAATGCCGGCATCGGCACCCATTTATGCATCATTGTATTTTTTCTTCAAAACACTTCACTGAATGTATTCTACCGATTCCTTAGTCTTTCAGCTTCAATATGACTACATTATTACGACTGAGCAATCCTGTTAAGCCAGGTTTTGCTTTAAATAAAATATATGAACTACAAAATGCGGCTGATTTCGAGTTGCCTATAATTGAAGAGCTGGTTAACACGCAGTTCAAATGCAAAAGTTTCCGAAGTAAAAAAAAAGGTTGCCAACAATAGTCACACTCACCTGAGAAGTTTGGAGCGTTATAAAAACGTTTTCAAACAGTTTTGAACAATTCTGTCGATTTAAATGGGTAGTGATGCAATCAGCAGATACATGTAAACAAACAAACACGTCATATGCGTGTGTGTGTGTGACGTTGAGAAAATGCAAATAGAAACGCTGACGCTGCTTAGATTGATGAGAATACGAAAATTCCCCTAGATAAAGGGTTCAAAAGTGTTCAGATCTAAGAGGAAGAGGAGACAACTGGCATCTTACTCTTTTATTTCTATCTCTATCTATACCTATCTCTATCTATATTTTACGCACTTCTTCTTCTTCTTCTTCTTCTGTTCCTTTATTTAACGTCGGTCTCTGTTCCGCAATCTAGTGCCAATCACCGACGGACATCAATTGCCATCCATTGATGGCAACCGAATGTGCAGGAAGGCAGCTTCCACATCTGCGTACACTGAAAATAAAATTTCGTTCATACAACGAAATCGCTCGTTTGTTCTACGAATTTGTTCGTTGTTTTCTGCAACGAAATGGATTTGTATATTCTCCCTTTTTTATGGCACAGACCTGTTGGTCCATATTAGTGATTTGTACATTGTATAAAACTAGTTTCGTTAGAACTGTCACACTCGCTATCGCTACACCGAACCAGCGGGCCACAATACTGGTTGTGGAAACCGAAAAATGTGGTGTGTGTTAGTGAGGATGGGTAAAAATAACTTCATCATTGGAAGGAATAAACATGACAAAAACTACAAATGGGCTTCAGACCGGACTCGAATCATGAACCTTGCGATCATTAGATCTGTGCTTTATCCACCGCTCTATCTGTGCTACAAGAAATTCTAAAGCTAAAGGCAAATAAGAAGCACTCATGAAACGGTAATTCGATTTCGTTTGCTTTTTCTGCTGCTTGCATGTATTTTTTTCTCTGACATAAGACCACCGCGACCATTAATTTGATTTATTGTGGTAGCTTGCATGTATTGGTCAAACCGACAATATTTAAAAAAAGTATACCATCTCGAGCACACAATCAATACTTTAGGAGACAATAAGCGCAGTTGATTGTACGAAGCTGAATTTGTATATTATACATATAAGGCGTAATATTGACATTGCGCCAAATGACTGGAAAAACGAATGTTTCGTACGATTTATGAAAGATGTGTTGTATGTACGATATTCATTTTAACGAAACGGTTTTCAGAGAAATAACGAAAATACATTTTCAGTGTAGGATATCGCACCCATTCGCAACACACATGGGCCGGGACCAACGGCTTTACTGACCAGAGATTTTTATGCAGTCACGCTTACCACTACACCCCCGGCGCCGGCAATTACGCACTTCAAATCGGCCAATCACGAGCTGGTTCGCTTTTGACAGAAAAGTATTTCGTTTTCGTCCCTGTGTTGTCTACTCTTCCTCCCTTTTTATGGCACAAACCTGTTGGTCCATATTTCAGTGCCAAAATTTCAAAGGGGCGTAATTGCTTTTGTAAACAATGACTTTAGTCGTCAATTTCTCGCGAATGAAATCTTACCTCTCCAAAATTACAATGCTAGCTGGTAGAGGAAACATTCATCTACCTGCTGGTGTGATTATTTTTCATGAGTGTGCTTTTATTCGCGAGAAATCGACGGCTAAAGCCATTGTTTACAAATGCAATTACGCCCCTTTGAAATGTTGGCACTGATTTGATCTCCTCTTCCTCTTAAGTTCAGATTAAGAACGGTCAGATTACCGGGGGTCCACAGTATTGCGATCGTACCGTCCCTAGTAATCAGTGTTGTTGTGAATATGAGTGAAACCCTACACAATCTTGAGTTGATCTCATCGGCCATGTACTCGCAAACTGAGAAAAATTTTCATCGATTTTCCTGATATTTGAGTTGATTTTTGAGGAAACATTTTACTTATCCACAGAATGACCCAGCTTTTTGAAATGTTGAGTCCAATGATTGGACTCAATTTTGACTCTCATCGGCCGTATATGAGGTTTAGCTTGTACGCAACAATTTGTTGCGTGTAAGCTTCACAAGTTGCAAGCAAACATCAGCCGTTGAAAGAAAACGCTTTGACGCCGTCTTTTAAGAATAGTGGTCCTCAACCATTCCGGGGCCTGCGCAAAAAGCATTTCGATTTTTATGGAACAATTTGATTATAAGATCATCACATGAAATATGTGCTTTTTCCTAAGCGATGAAACAGATTAAATAAGTGGATTGTATGTTATCGTTGTGGTTAGTGCATGGAGATTGCATATATTTACAAACATATAAAATAAATTTTAATTCTAACTAGACTGAATAAGTAACACAGCTAAATAAGTTGTTGAATATAACATCGAATCAGATACTCAAAGGCCATTTCTTCAGGTGTCTAATAATATTACGTTGTACGATATACACAGAATTTGCGTACAGATTTACATCATTCGTCACATTTTTCCTATAGCTTATACATTGCTTGTCACAGAACTCATAGTCTTCTTTCCCCTCCTCCAACCCACCTTAGAGACTGACATGATTAATGGATCGCTTTTGACATTTGACCACTTTATTCAGTGAGTGTATCCACACAGAAACAAGTTTTGAATATAATCCGCTCGTAAATATATCTTGTGTTGTATTGCGCTGAACTTAACATAAAAAACGTCATATTATCGATTAACGCCAACAATTTATGTAAAACAAGACTACGTGTACGCTTGAAACTGCAAAAATATATTTGAATTTTTATGAATGGTGCAACGTGTCAGGATTTTCTATTAAGTTGCCAGAGGACGCAGAACAGCTATCAAAAAAATTCGACAGCAGTACGTTCAAAACTGAAATTCTGTTCAAAAAAATGTGTTTTTAGTATTCTACTTGCTAACCGGAACACCGTGAACACAATTGCATCAACAGAATTTAAGTGTAAAAAAAAAATCATTTGAATATTGAAGCAATATTTTCGTCCCTTTACCCTTAAGTGTCAAGCAACAAATGCGCAAGTAGATTTTTAAGCATATTTCCAAGGCTCACTTCCCCGTTATTGTAATTTGTAAGATTCGTGGAATAAAAAAAACCCTCTCCCATAGTAATGATCTTCCATCGAACATTCATTTGTTCTATAATTAATTTCTTGATTTTTACGCAAGATATTTCAGAAATGCCTTTCATCCCTTGTAAGTAAAGGTAGGGAAATGTTAACAAACATGTTTTTACACCTATATCTCATGCTTTGTTCCTTTAAATATCAAATAAAAACACCGGCAGGTTATTAAACCTGAGCTGGATGGTATGGTGCTGAACAGCTTCAGCAACAGCCAGTTGGCTTCGGCGCTAGGAATTCGTTTCTGGCAAAGATTCTAGTGAAAGGTTGTATGGTGAATGTTAAACCGCTTTCCAACAATAGTTGAACGTAAACGTGTATAAGTAGAATCATAAATCGCCTGAGGCTGCGATGAAAGATACAAGTCAATATATATTTGTTCGATTTATGATCATATAAAATCTTATTTTTTTTTCTAGCGGCTAAAACTATGTTTATGAAAATTGTCATCGAAGGCTCCGTGACACCATGTGACATAGGAAGCGGTGTGGATTTGGAACAAAAACTTCCCCAATGGTTTGATGATGCCAAATTCAAAAGGTTTGAATCCATTTGTGTGTCTCGTGAATTCACTAATGACTCTCTCTTTCCTGCATACAGAGGACAAAAATATTTTTTCGATAACCGTTTTGGAATGATGCAATCCAACTTTTGCGGTCTGGTTACACTGCTGTGTGATCCAAAAGGATTGTCGATCCTACACAACACAGGACGATCAAGTACTTCGGAAACGGCTCGCAAACGATACATCTCTACAACCCTTCACATGCTGTCATGGTACGAGATCGATCTTTCTCCTGGCTCCAAGTAATTTATAATCTGGAAAATCGACTGAAAAAAAAAACAAATTACCTTTCAATTTATTTACAGATCATGGGATTCATTGAACCGTGTTCGAAAGATGCATCTAAATGCATCAAAGAGGTCGCATGAGAAGAAAATTGGATTCATCACGCAGACAGAAGTATCTTTGACGGTGTTTGGATTCCTAGGCTACGCATTGATTCGTCCTCATCTTCTTGGAATCAGATACGATAATGATGATGATCGGGAAGCGTTCGTACACTTCTGGGCTGTTGTGGCAGCAATGCTGGGTGTTCACGATCGTTTCAACATTTGTCTTCCAAAGTTGGCAGTAGTGGAGATGATCTGTAAGATATGTCAGAGGTACATATTTATTCCGTTGCTGCAGATTGAAACTCCGCTATTCAAAACAATGGTTCAGGCGGTGGTCGACGGTCTTAGTGAGTTCACCCCATTCAACTCGTATGAAAGTCTCATGTTTTTCGTTAGACGACTTGCCGGCATTCCTGGATATCAGTACAACGTGGATATGGAGAAAGAAGCGATATGTCGAACAATCCTCAACAAGGAAGACTTGGATGCCATGAGAAAAATATATGATGGGAAGCCAGGTTATGAGTACATAGAGCATTCCATTCTCGACGATAGAGTTCTGTTATTTAACGTCAAGAAAATCGATGATGTGAACGAATTAAATCAGAATACTTTGGACAATAATACGGTCACTGGTGTCTACTCTAATCTCAATAACAACCAACATAACCAAAAAGATTTCGTGACGAAGTTTTTAGGACTTAGTCACAACGAAGAATTAGTGGTTGAAGCTGTTGATAATGATGACGATTGGAGCAGTTACTTGAATGACTCAAAGCTACAGTTAATGTCTGACAAAGATCAAAAATATTTGAAGCTTAAATGTAGAATTGCGGATAGTTGTTACACACGAATTGGAAATTTTATTAACGAATCAATGCTGAGCTGGATGCTCTATCGAATGAGAAAAGCATATAATAGGGAATAACTGTCGGTTTGTTATGTTTATGGTTTAAGAATAAATTCCAAACATAACGGTAGCACTACAATGATATATTGTCTCCATATGTATATCAAAAATAATGTGATAGTTCTGATGAGCAATAAATAAAAAAATATTTTTGAAATAAATAGATTTTTGTTTATTATAAGTGTGTCATTTATTCCAATCAGAACGGTGATGGTAAGTTCACGCTATTTTAAGTTTTTAAGTACAGTCAACTCTCCCTAACTCAATATTGAATGAGTAACCTGCCATTTACGCGTTTACATTGAAAATGTATTGGATACTGGAACAGCTCGGTTCTATTAGAGATTGTTTTAATACTAATATTGTGCGTAAATGTCTAAATGTAAAATAAATGTCCATGTTCCGAGATTACATGTTTGAGTGACGTTTATTCAATATAAAATAATCTTTGGCCTGCTCACCAGTCAAATTTATGTGTGTATTTAAAATTGTTCGTGCTGCCATCAATTTGCTTTGCGGGAGAGGCCCTGCC